>NW_025766558.1:607500-1215000 GCF_003918875.1 Haliotis rubra | reverse complement strand
ACTGTAGAATACTGATGTACAGTAGAATACGGTTATAAAGAACTGAAAGGGATCGCTCATTATAGTTTGCTATAGCCGAAGTTCGTTACAAGCATAAGAAAGGGGGGCGTATCCATCACCACCGATGGCGCCCATCAGAAACACATACAAAAGGAAGACAATTGAACACCTAAAGAACATGAAAACAAAACATATGCTAAGTTAAATAGCATATTGTATCAAACAGCGTTCTGTTTCTGCTTAATCCGGAGAAACCCTCAACATGTCTACCATACTACTGCACTACGGGACCGTTATGTCCTGATCCAAGAGCCGCATCAGACTTTTAAAAATGACGGTTCGTAGAGACTGAATACCTCGATTGAAGGTGTGAATGATGGACTTCAAACGACAGAGCTAGTGGGCTACTGCTCGACATGGAGGGACAACGGGCTGGTGAACATATCCTGTCATACATCATGGTGGACATCTGTTTCGTGTCTCTGAATCTAATACACAGATCTCATCTCTGTGATAGTTGTGTTTCTAGTGGACGTGGGTAAATCAAGGGAAGGGAACTGGCAGTCCGGCCGTTATTGAAAGATGACGTCATCAATCACTAGAAAATCAAGTTAAATGTTTTAGCCAAATGCGCCGATTTCTCCAAGCAAGGAAGGAGGTAGTTTGGTGCCCACGCCTACTTCTACCCAAACACAGGTCTTACTATAGGTCTGAACAAGAAGTGGTCTCAAGAAAGGACGAAGGTCTAATGTTACCACTGATCAGGAAGATTTGTTGAAAGTCCTTCTGAACCACTTGGGACTGCACAAAGTGAAATACATTATACCACTCCTGCAACTTCTGCTGATGTATCGGTCGGCCAACTTAAGGTGCCCGCAGTATCGACTACAGTGTTTAGCTTTGAAACGTTTAGTCAAACCATGTATAGATTCCACATTCGAGAAATAACGCTTGCTTGTGAATTTGAATAGAAGACTAGGGACATGAAAAGGACGAAAGTCTTGGAATTGGAATAACCCATTCTGTCCCTGTAAGTTGTAATTGGAAGTCTGGCAGACTCACGCGACAGATTGTAGTTGTTCCCACTGACAAGGTCTCAAATAACAGAATCATTATGTCAGCACGTTAATTGATTGATTGAAGAACTTGACTCGAAATTAATTACGTTTCATGACAGATATTATGACGTCATTACATGTCCGCCCCAAATCTGTATAGATATCGGACACATTTCGGTGCAAAACAGTCAGTTCGACGTCGACTTTTGTCAATAATTCGGGATTCATCACTGAAGTCCACGCCAGGTTCGTACAGTCCATACGTGTACAATGCCGCGCCATCGCCTACGTTGTCTCACTGAGGACACAAACACTGGTTCTCTGAGCCTCATTACCACCTCTCACAGACGATTCCTGGTTGTTCGGCCCGTTACCTTCATCAAAGAGTCTCGGCGGCAAAAGCATACCGATGACGTAGATGAAAGACCTTGTGCGGGGGTGGTACCTCTCGGTCAACCACTTCTGGTACGATCTTTCTTTGAATTGAGACGTGTGTTCGGGATCGCCTTTTCGCAAACATCAGCATCAAACTTGGTAGTTCTAGATCTAGTGGTGTGGGTTCTATTGCATGTGATCTTGGTTACCCCGGCTGGTTGAGTCGCAGTGCTCTCTATAGGGATGGTTTCCAGGTCCCAGTCGTGAACGTTCCCTTCCTCTTCGAGCAATGCCTTATCACCTCCAGTGTTCATAGTCTCAACTCCCAGGCCAGTTTTTAGCATTAAAGACCTGGTTCAGTCATTCCAGATGTTTTACCGTAGGGAATTACTGGATTAAACCTACCTTGCCAACAAGACGCTAACCGGTGCCATGACCTACACATGGTGCTTTCACTCTTCCTTACACTCAGGCAAAACACATCTGTTTGGGTTAACGAAGGTCAAGGTCACTGTAGAGCTTGCCAGACACGTCGGTTCATATGTTTGAAACGTCTCATTATACAACGTGCTCGCTTCTGTTAGCGTTTAGGTCAGCCATACCACGCGGTAGATTTCGTTTCTAAATAAATCACTTACTGCGCACGTGTGTATAACTCTGTCCTGTGAAACAGGGTAAACACATGTCTCTGTTCCCCATCTCCAGGAACGGGATGCTTATTGCATCTTTAACATGTGATAGAAATTAAATTTACAGAGGACATCAACGTGACGTTTACACCAATAGAACATAAACACAGTCCACCAGAAATGGTTTATTGTTATCAGCCTTTGTTTAGTAACTTACGCCAAAGTTAAAAATGGAATAAAACAGATTACCTCAATTGATTGTAGTAGTCAGTTACAGTTTCTAAATGCAGTAAACTGCGCTGTTTCGAGTGATTTTGGAGTCAGATATTGGTATATAATGCATTGTTTAAAAAGGTTTCTAACGAATACTGGAGTATATGTGATAGCAGACTCAGTTGCAGTGTCGACATGCAATATGATGTATTAGCTCCACTGATGTGAGTAAAACCGTTCACACCAGTGCAGGATCTATAGTATTACAATACATAGACTCCATATGTTCTGCTGTGAAAATATGCCTGGTGCGTTTGCTTGTCGAGCTTTTACACCACCAGATTGCAGTGTCTATGTAAGTGTTGAGCTCTACAGTACCACATTGTACAGTGTATAAAGGTGTTGAGCTTTACAGTACCACATTCTAGAGCGTATAGAAGTGTTCAGCTTTACAGTACCACATTGTAGAGTGTATAGAAGTGTTGAGCTTTACAGTACCACATTGTAGAGTGTATAGAAGTGTTGAGCTTTACAGTACCACATTGTAGAGTGTATAGAAGTGTTGAGCTTTACAGTACCACATTGTAGAGTGTATAGAAGTGTTGAGCTTTACAGTACCACATTGTAGAGTGTATAGAAGTGTTGAGCTTTACAGTACCACATTCTAGAGTGTATAGAAGTGTTGAGCTTTACAGTACCACATTGTAGAGTGTATAGAAGTGTTCAGCTTTACAGTACCACATTGTAGAGTGTATAGAAGTGTTGAGCTTTACAGTACCACATTGTAGAGTGTATAGAAGTGTTGAGCTTTACAGTACCACATTGTAGAGTGTATAGAAGTGTTGAGCTTTGACTTTACAGTACCACATTGTAGAGTGTATAGAAGTGTTGAGCTTTACAGTACCACATTGTAGAGTGTATAGAAGTGTTGAGCTTTACAGTACCACATTGTAGAGTGTATAGAAGTGTTGAGCTTTACAGTACCACATTGTAGAGTGTATAGAAGTGTTGAGCTTTACAGTACCACATTGTAGAGTGTATAGAAGTGTTGAGCTTTACAGTACCACATTGTAGAGTGTATAGAAGTGTTGAGCTTTACAGTACCACATTGTAGAGTGTATAGAAGTGTTGAGCTTTACAGTACCACATTGTAGAGTGTATAGAAGTGTTGAGCTTTACAGTACCACATTGTAGAGTGTATAGAAGTGTTGAGCTTTACAGTACCACATTGTAGAGTGTATAGAAGTGTTGAGCTTTACAGTACCACATTGTAGAGTGTATAGAGTGTTGAGCTGTATTGTAGAGTGTATAGAAGTGTTGAGCTTTACAGTACCACATTGTAGAGTGTATAGAAGTGTTGAGCTTTACAGTACCACATTGTAGAGTGTATAGAAGTGTTGAGCTTTACAGTACCACATTGTAGAGTGTATAGAAGTGTTGAGCTTTACAGTACCACATTGTAGAGTGTATAGAAGTGTTGAGCTTTACAGTACCACATTGTAGAGTGTATAGAAGTGTTGAGCTTTACAGTACCACATTGTAGAGTGTATAGAAGTGTTGAGCTTTACAGTACCACATTGTAGAGTGTATAGAAGTGTTGAGCTTTACAGTACCACATTGTAGAGTGTATAGAAGTGTTGAGCTTTACAGTACCACATTGTAGAGTGTATAGAAGTGTTGAGCTTTACAGTACCACATTGTAGAGTGTATAGAAGTGTTGAGCTTTACAGTACCACATTGTAGAGTGTATAGAAGTGTTGAGCTTTACAGTACCACATTGTAGAGTGTATAGAAGTGTTGAGCTTTACAGTACCACATTGTAGAGTGTATAGAAGTGTTGAGCTTTACAGTACCACATTGTAGAGTAGAGTGTATAGAAGTGTTGAGCTTTACAGTACCACATTGTAGAGTGTATAGAAGTGTTGAGCCACATTGTAGAGCAGCTACCACACATTGTACAGTGTATAGAAGTGTTGAGCTTTTACAGTACCACATTGTAGAGTGTATAGAAGTGTTGAGCTTTACAGTACCACATTGTAGAGTGTATAGAAGTGTTGAGCTTTACAGTACCACATTGTAGAGTGTATAGAAGTGTTGAGCTTTACAGTACCACATTGTAGAGTGTATAGAAGTGTTGAGCTTTACAGTACCACATTGTACAGTGTATAGAAGTGTTGAGCTTTACAGTACCACATTGTAGAGTGTATAGAAGTGTTGAGCTTTACAGTACCACATTGTACAGTGTATAGAAGTGTTGAGCTTTACAGTACCACATTGTAGAGTGTATAGAAGTGTTGAGCTTTACAGTACCACATTGTACAGTGTATAGAAGTGTTGAGCTTTACAGTACCACATTGTAGAGTGTATAGAAGTGTTGAGCTTTACAGTACCACATTGTAGAGCGTATAGAAGTGTTCAGCTATACAGTACCACATTGTAGAGTGTATAGAAGTGTTGAGCTTTACAGTACCACATTGTAGAGCGTATAGTATAGAAGTGTTGAGCTTTACAGTACCACATTGTAGAGTGTATAGAAGTGTTGAGCTTTACAGTACCACATTGTAGAGCGTATAGAAGTGTTCAGCTATACAGTACCACATTGTAGAGTGTATAGAAGTGTTGAGCTTTACAGTACCACATTGTAGAGTGTATAGAAGTGTTGAGCTTTACAGTACCACATTGTAGAGTGTATAGAAGAAGTGTTGTTGAGCTTTACAGTACCACATTGTAGAGTGTATAGAAGTGTTCAGCTTTACAGTACCACATTGTAGAGTGTATAGAAGTGTTGAGCTTTACAGTACCACATTGTAGAGTGTATAGAAGTGTTGAGCTTTACAGTACCACATTGTAGAGTGTATAGAAGTGTTGAGCTATACAGTACCACATTGTAGAGTGTATAGAAGTGTTGAGCTTTACAGTACCACATTGTAGAGTGTATAGAAGTGTTGAGCTTTACAGTACCACATTGTAGAGTGTATAGAAGTGTTGAGCTTTACAGTACCACATTGTAGAGTGTATAGAAGTGTTGAGCTTTACAGTACCACATTGTAGAGTGTATAGAAGTGTTGAGCTTTACAGTACCACATTGTAGAGTGTATAGAAGTGTTGAGCTTTACAGTACCACATTGTAGAGTGTATAGAAGTGTTGAGCTTTACAGTACCACATTGTAGAGTGTATAGAAGTGTTGAGCTTTACAGTACCACATTGTAGAGTGTATAGAAGTGTTGAGCTTTACAGTACCACATTGTAGAGTGTATAGAAGTGTTGAGCTTTACAGTACCACATTGTAGAGTGTATAGAAGTGTTGAGCTTTACAGTACCACATTGTAGAGTGTATAGAAGTGTTGAGCTTTACAGTACCACATTGTAGAGCGTATAGAAGTGTTGAGCTTTACAGTACCACATTGTAGAGTGTATAGAAGTGTTGAGCTTTACAGTACCACATTGTACAGTGTATAGAAGTGTTGAGCTTTACAGTACCACATTGTAGAGTGTATAGAAGTGTTGAGCTTTACAGTACCACATTGTAGAGCGTATAGAAGTGTTGAGCTATACAGTACCACATTGTAGAGCGTATAGAAGTGTTGAGCTTTACAGTACCACATTGTAGAGTGTATAGAAGTGTTGAGCTTTACAGTACCACATTGTAGAGTGTATAGAAGTGTTGAGCTTTACAGTACCACATTGTAGGAGTGTATAGAAGTGTTGAGCTTTACAGTACCACATTGTAGAGTGTATAGTGTAGAAGTGTTGAGCTTTACAGTACCACATTGTAGAGTGTATAGAAGTGTTGAGCTTTACAGTACCACATTGTAGAGAGTGTATAGAAGTGTTGAGCTTTACAGTACCACATTGTACAGTGTATAGAAGTGTTGAGCTTTACAGTACCACATTGTAGAGTGTATACAGTACCAAGTGTTGAGCTTATACAGTGTTCACTATACACATTGTAGAGTGTATAGAAGTGTTGAGCTTTACAGTACCACATTGTAGAGTGTATAGAAGTGTTGAGCTTTACAGTACCACATTGTAGAGTGTATAGAAGTGTTGAGCTTTACAGTACCACATTGTAGAGTGTATAGAAGTGTTGAGCTTTACAGTACCACATTGTAGAGTGTATAGAAGTGTTGAGCTTTACAGTACCACATTGTAGAGTGTTCGTATAGAAGTGTTGAGCTTTACAGTACCACATTGTAGAGTGTATAGAAGTGTTGAGCTACAGTACCACATTGTAGAGTGTATAGAAGTGTTGAGCTTTACAGAAGTGTTGAGCTATACAGTACCACATTGTAGACTGTATAGAAGTGTTGAGCTTTACAGTACCACATTGTAGAGTGTATAGAAGTGTTGAGCTTTACAGTACCACATTGTAGAGTGTATTGAAGTGTTGAGCTTTACAGTACCACATTCTAGAGTGTATAGAAGTGTTCAGCTTTACAGTACCACATTGTAGAGTGTATAGAAGTGTTGAGCTTTACAGTACCACATTCTAAAGTGTATAGAAGTGTTCAGCTATAGAGTACCACATTGTAGAGTGTATAAAAGTGTTGAACTCTACAGTACCACATTGTAGAGTGTATAGAAGTGTTGAGCATTACAGTACCACATTGTAGAGTGTATTGAAGTGTTGAGCTTTACAGTACCACATTCTAGAGCGTATAGAAGTGGTCAGCTTTACAGTACCACATTGTAGAGTGTATAGAAGTGTTGAGCTTTACAGTACCACATTCTAGAGTGTATAGAAGTGTTCAGCTATAGAGTACCACATTGTAGAGTGTATAAAAGTGTTGAACTCTACAGTACCACATTGTAGAGTGTATAGATGTGTTGAGCTTTATAGTACCATATTCTAGAGTGTATATAAGTGTCTAACTTTACAGTACTTGCATGCAGTGACCATACATGTGTCCATCGTTGTAATACGTTTATGCTTGTTACGTTTGCAGGTTATACTTGGTCATCAGCAGCCCATGGTTGTCGTGAAAAGCCATCTATGCTTTGTGTAAGAGTTTATTATTGGGATCTCGAGGCCAGGCTCTATAACTGACTGGTGAACGTTATCGGATCCCAGTGGTACTGATCAATGCTCATGATGTCAATCATTGGATTGTCTGGTTCAAACTTCATAACTTTTTAACGTCATACTGCTGGAATATTGCGGCTTTAAACAACAAACAAACAATGTACACGTGTCCATCGTTATAGTACAAGTATTCAGTACACGTGTCCATCATTGTAACGCCAGTATTCGAAGTGCATTTAAGTGTTCATCGTTATAGTACAAGTATTCAGTACACGTGTCCATCGTTGTAACGCCAGTATTCGAAGTGCATTTAAGTGTTCATCGTTACAGTACAAGTATTCAGTGCACGTGTCTATCTGCACAACATATCGTTGTGCATACAAGTGTCCAACTTTGTAATACATAGTGAGCATACATGTGCATACGGGTGAAAATAGCAGTGTATACACACGTGTCCCACAGCACACATATCGCTTTATTTGTATAGATACCACGTCAGGAAACATAGATTATAACAACCAGCCGTCCTCGCCCCCCGCACGGACCACTTCTATATGCGTTATTTGATGTAATACTGTCCACATGTGTCAGTATCCCCGTGCCGTGTGCCAGCTTGGTGACCAGTAAACACCGTAAAACATCGATCTGCGACATATCGACAGCGACGGCTGGCGTCGAGGATGGTCCACTAGTGCACGATCGACACTTTTGACAGATTGTTTCGCTGGTATTGTGTGAAGTTTTTACACAGTCAATATTAGCACTTGCGTCGTTTGGAGGAGATTTAAATTGTACGAGAATCCCTGATGGTCGATATGCTGGCAGACCACAGTATATGTATGTACCACTGTGATGCTCTGTTCAGACTCACACCCGTCAACATCCGGGTTACAATTGGTCTTCAGCACCCAATGCCTGTCGTAAAAGGTGACTAACGGGATCGGGTGGTTCGGCTTCCTTCCATGGTCCTATGCTAGTGACGAACCTGCATGTCATCCTTTAAACTTAATGTCCCTCATGCAAATTAAACACAGTATATGCAAATGTTAAATAAATTTGCATCAATCGGAATGTTTAAAATCTTCTTTTATTCTATTTTACGACAAGTTTCCCGCGCATGTCAAATTCTCGCAATATGCTTGAGTTTATGCTTTAAGATAAAAAGGGGTTACGTAATGAACCCCTTTTCAAGAAGGCTAGTCACTGAAAGGGGAAATCAACATCCCATCCTGACAGCTAGGGAGGCCCATGCTTCATGTGTGGTGAATTTGTGTGTGTGTGTGTTGGTTTTTTGTGTGTGTTTGTGTGAGTGTGTGTGTGTGTGTGTGTTTGTGTGTGTTTGCAAGCTATCACTGTGGTGGAAACTGTCTGAATGTGTGTAGCGGATTCTTACAAACTTTTAAACTTCGGTTTTTGATTTATAACACAACGAACCGAAAACATGACACCGTTAATTCTTACAATTACATTTCACAATGAAAAATATGATATCTATAATAGTTTCATCAAACACAATAATATATATTAAAGCGGGTGGCAATTGTCCTGCTCCCGAGAAGGCGTATTAATACAAATTTTATGTAAGTACAGCCAGTTCATCGCCACCATGTAGTTCTGGTGTATAAATACATCGTTTGTGTCAGTACAGCCAGTTCATCGCCACCGTGTAGTTCTGGCGTATTAATACATCGTTTGTGTAGCGTATCGTGACCAACGTCTCAACGTATGTGCCATATTGTAAGCTTCCGCATCCTTCACCCCAATAACAGCTAACATTTAAAACGATCTGATTTCTGCTGTGCTGAAGAGAACCAAACTCGTCAATATTCGACGTATATGCCGACAGTCTCTGGAACTGTGGGATCTGAACCAGACATTCCATTATGGACGTCATGAGCCTTGATACACACAACAAACTCAGTCAATCTGACCACCCGATCCCCTGAGTCACCTCATACGACAAACATGGCTTACTGAAGACTTATTGCGAACCAAGTCTTCACGGGGGACTTGTGTCACACCTTGTGTAACCGTAATTTGCAGGATCGCCCGTCCAAGGGCTAAGCCTTAGCCATCAAACAAATCCAAACTTAAATACATCCAAACAGTGAACTTTACATTGTTTAATATATAAGGCATAACCATGTTTAGGCATTTTACATACTAGATATTATACCAGATCTGTTTACAAGAGAAATCATTTCGAAGCTATACAGATAAGGGGGGGTTAATTAGTGTAAACGCTAAGTATCACTTCAGCAAAGTATCTCACTTCAAACAAGATAAATGCAAAATCGGCAACGTTTTATATCATGTACACACAATGTGAAACACAGTGTCCAACTGAGATTAATAACTCATGTGTTTTCTTTATTGACTGACGAGATATTTAAGATATTGTGCTATGGAGGGGAACTCTCTTCGGTTGTCATTTCCATTTGTATCAACTCTCTCATGGGTAAAACATCTGTAAATGCACTTCGCCATGCAAGATTAACAGGTCAGGTGGAACAACTCTCAGTTTTAAGTTACCTGCATGTGGTATGAGACGATTACAACCCTCACCACACATGCACTATGTATAGCTTACCTATTTAAAAGGATAATGACCGTCATCTCTACCTGCTTCTCGCAGTTTTTCAGCTTGTACACTGGCGAGTACAAGAACTATTTTTGTTTTGGCAACCGTGAATGCACTGCTGCGGCAAGACGTCGTGACCTGGTGGTAGTGCACTCATTTAGACCTGAAAGTTAGTCTTTACTTTCTTAAAGCTAGTGCTATGGAGGTTTCTGTTAAAAACACATTATCAGTTCACAGTGATCTCCCTATCCTTCCGCCTACAACCTTGTGGTATTCAGTTATTATCAGTTCACAGTGTCTCCCTATCCTTCCGCCTACAACCTTGTGGTATTCAGTTATTATCAGTTCACAGTTCAACCTTGTGGTATTCAGTTATTATCAGTTCACAGAGACTCCTATCCTTCCGCCTACAACCTTGTGGTATTCAGTTATTATCAGTTCACAGAGACTCCTCCTTCCGCCTACAACCTTGTGGTATTCAGTTATTATCAGTTCACAGAGACTCCCTATCCTTCCGCCTACAACCTTGTGGTATTCAGTTATTATCAGTTCACAGTTATTATCAGTCTCCTATCCTTCCGCCTACAACCTTGTGGTATTCAGTTATTATCAGTTCACAGTGTCTCCTATCCTTCCGCCTACAACCTTGTGGTATTCAGTTATTATCAGTTCACAGTGTCTCCCTATCCTTCCGCCTACAACCTTGTGGTATTCAGTTATTATCAGTTCACAGTGTCTCCCTATCCTTCCGCCTACAACCTTGTGGTATTCAGTTATTATCAGTTCACAGTGTCTCCCTTCACCCTTCCGCCTACAACCTTGTGGTATTCAGTTATTATCAGTTCACAGTGTCTCCTCCCTATCCTTCCGCCTACAACCTTGTGGTATTCAGTTATTATCAGTTCACAGTGTCTCCTATCCTTCCGCCTACAACCTTGTGGTATTCAGTTATTATCAGTTCACAGTGTCTCCCTATCCTTCCGCCTACAACCTTGTGGTATTCAGTTATTATCAGTTCACAGTGTCTCCCTATCCTTCCGCCTACAACCTTGTGGTATTCAGTTATTATCAGTTCACAGTGTCTTATTATCAGTTCACAGAGACTCCCTATCCTTCCGCCTACAACCTTGTGGTATTCAGTTATTATCAGTTCACAGTGACTCCCTATCCTTCCGCCTACAACCTTGTGGTATTCAGTTATTATCAGTTCACAGTGTCTCCCTATCCTTCCGCCTACAACCTTGTGGTATTCAGTTATTATCAGTTCACAGTGTCTCCCTATCCTTCCTCCTACAACCTTGTGGTATTCAGTTATTATCAGTTCACAGAGACTCCTACCCTTCCGCCTACAGCCTTGTGGTATTCAGTTATTATCAGTTCACAGTGTCTCCCTACCCTTCCGCCTACAGCCTTGTGGTATTCAGTTATTATCAGTTCACAGTGTCTCCCTACCCTTCCTCCTACAACCTTGTGGTATTCAGTTATTATCAGTTCACAGTGTCTCCCTATCCTTCACAGAGACTCCTACAACCTTGTGTGGTATTCAGTTATTATCAGTTCACAGAGACTCCCTATCCTTCCGCCTACAACCTTGTGGTATTCAGTTATTATCAGTTCACAGTGTCTCCCTATCCTTCCTCCTACAACCTTGTGGTATTCAGTTATTATCAGTTCACAGAGACTCCCTATCCTTCCGCCTACAACCTTGTGGTATTCAGTTATTATCAGTTCACAGAGACTCCCTATCCTTCCGCCTACAACCTTGTTGTATTCAGTTATTATCAGTTCACAGAGACTCCCTATCCTTCCTCCTACAGCCTTGTGGTATTCAGTTATTATCAGTTCACAGTGTCTCCGTATCCTTCCTCCTACAACCTTGTGGTATTCAGTTATTATCAGTTCACAGAGACTCCCTATCCTTCCGCCTACAACCTTGTTGTATTCAGTTATTATCAGTGAACTGCTGATAGCAGCACCGACGTAGCCATCACTGTTCCGTGGGATAGTTGTTTATGTTCTTGCTTTTTTAACTGTCTATCCACACATCCATATACTTTACCCTAACACACATCAGTAAACGCAGATAGAGGGTAATTTTCATCAAAATATAAACATATGCGAGGTACATCAATACAAAATGAATTTCGTTTCAACAACATGTAAACAGAAACGACAAATCCCTTTCACCTCCATAAGACATCTCAGTTAAAAACTGAGTGGATTGTACAATTGTAACTATATCTGGAGTTTATTTTTGCTGGACATTCCACAGAATTACTTCTGCACGACGCGGTCTGTGAACAATGGAGTCTGGGTAGTGGGCAAGTCCACAGTGTCTTTACAGTTCACCAATCCAGTGCACCGGTGAAATGTCCAGACGAAACAATAATGAGTCTTGGTATTCTCAAACAGTTGCTGTAGCGAATTAGTATAATACTGAACATATATATGGTTTTACCTTTCGGGAGATAGTCCACTAAGAGGATTCTTTGGAATCCCAAAAACCAAAGTCGTCATCTTGCCAGTTAATGGAAGAGACTTTCCTCGTTTTACAGATAAGACCTTCGGTTCTACTGCTTTGGCGCTTGTTTAGTCAATGGTTGACCCATCCAAGGTTACAAATCGTTTGGCAAAACCAGCTTGGTCTCATTCCACACAGGACAGATGATGAATCAATGGTCAGAGAACCATGGAACAAGACCTGTGTTAGACCTCGTTCATTTCTAGGAATGTTCTCAGGTCTGTGATTGGGGTGGCATTTGACTATGTGAGGTGAGGATACAAGTCCACCATCCATCTAATCATGCTTTTTACCAAGGTTTTCCTTGGTTGCGGCAGTTGGAAGGTCTTCCTGATCTGTAAGACGTATGATGTTCAGACACTTCTGTATCAACACCGGTCAACTGACAGACGTGGATATCCTTCACATTGACAAGGCCTCCCTGATCTGTAAGACGTATGATGTTCAGACACTTCTGTATCAACACCCGGTCAACTGACAGACGTGGATATCCTTCACATTGACAATTACTATTTATATCTATAGAGCCTATAGAATATTTGCTTGAAAGTGTGAAAGGATAGTTGGTACTACCAGTTGAAACCTCTGTGATACAATAGGTCGACTTTCATGCCAGAAGTGACAGAAGCATGCATGTGTGTTTGTGATGCCTTAAAGTATGGCGCGAAACGTTCTGAAATTCCATTTGTTCAAAAACAGAAATGCTTTTAAATGATTGACAGAACGTGAGCATGACTTTGGAAGACAGACTTGAAAGTAAGCGCTACAAATATTCAGTAAAGCGTTTTCGGCGCAGTTTATAATTGTTATTTGTAAAGGATCGCTTGTCGTACGGCAACCCTGTATTATGATTAACTGGTTTGTTTCACAAAGTAAATTACAAAACTTTGCAACTTTTTTCCATGGTATTTACACTACTCTACTTGAACAGAGTACATAACATCACCTATTTTGGACCTATGATATATACTTACTCTACGATTGGGCATAGGAACTTGAAAATTACAAGCTCTGACTTGTTTAAGTGGCATTTAGAAGCTGGTTTGATGAACAGGAACGATGTTTATGGGTAGACAATTTCTTTATTGCAGTGGTGTAGATGTTTCCGTGTAGATGAAGTAGAATAAGCTCTGACAAACCTTTCATCGTATAAACAAGTTAAGTACCTCTCAGTTTGTAAGAATGGTTTCACTTTTGTGCATTCGCTACGATACTCTGATTTAAGACTGAAAAACAAGCTACACGGGAGTGTCACCGTGGTTGGTAACACTGTACGGCATCTGGTGACTCCATGTCTGTCCAGCGGGGACCTCAACGGGTAAATAACCCGTGTCAGGCACAAGGCACCAATGCGAATATTTCGGGGTTTGTAAATATGTAGATTTTACATCCTCTTCCCAATATTAGCGTACACAGAAGAATGGCTAGACACATTTCATTATACAGCCACTTTAGAGAGTTGTATATAGCCTTCAATATATATAAAACTATCTATATATCTCTATAGATAAATGTCAATAACTAAATATAAAAATATATAGATGGTGCTGGGAGCTATAGAAAGACCTCAAACAGGGCACTTACATACCAGACACTGGGTTCTATAGACAGACTTCACTACTTGCAGATTCGGGGCGCTATAGACAGGCTTCACTACTTGCAGATTCGGGGCGCTATAGACAGACTGTACTACTTGCAGATTCGGGGCGCTATAGACAGACTTCACTACTTGCAGATTCGGGGCGCTACAGACAGACTTTACTACTTGCAGATTCGGGGCGCTATAGACTGACTTCACTACTTGCAGATTCGGGGCGCTATAGACAGACTTGACTACTTGCAGATTCGGGCGCTATAGACAGGCTACACTACTTGCAGATTCGGGGCGCTATAGACAGACTTCACTCACTTTGCAGATTCGGGGCGCTATAGACATAGACTTGACTACTTGCAGATTCAGGGCGCTATAGACAGACTTCACTACTTGCAGATTCAAGGCGCTATAGACAGACTTCACTACTTGCAGATTCAGGGCGCTATAGACAGACTTTACTACTCTGCAGATCTCGGGGCGCTATAGACAGACTTTACTACTTGCAGATTCAGGGCGCTATAGACAGACTTTACTACTTGCAGATTCAGGGCTTATAGACAGACTTTACTACTTGCAGATTCAGGGCGCTTATAGACAGACTTTACTACTTGCAGATTCGGGGCGCTATAGACAGACTTTACTACTTGCAGATTCAGGGCGCTATAGACAGACTTCACTACTTGCAGATTCAGGGCGCTATAGACAGACTTTACTACTTGCAGATTCGGGGCGCTATAGACAGACTTTACTACTTGCAGATTCAGGGCGCTATAGACAGACTTCACTACTTGCAGATTCGGGGCGCTATAGACAGACTTCACTACTTGCAGATTCAGGGCGCTATAGACAGACTTCACTACTTGCAGATTCAGGGCGCTATAGACAGACTTCACTACTTGCAGATTCGGGGCGCTATAGACAGGCTACACTACTTGCAGATTCAGGGCGCTATAGACAGACTTCCCTCACTACTTGCAGATTCAGGGCGCTATGGACAGACTTCACTACTTGCAGATTCAGGGCGCTATAGACAGACTTCACTACATGCAGATCTCAGGCGCTATAGACAGACTTCACTACATGCAGATTCAGGGCGCTATAGACAGACTTCACTACTTGTAGATTCGGGGCGCTATAGACAGACTTCACTACTTGCAGATTCGGGGCTATAGACAGACTTCACTTACTTGTAGATTCGGGGCGCTATAGACAGACTTCACTACACACAGATTCAGGGCGCTATAGACAGACTTCACTACATGCAGATTCAGGGCGCTATAGACAGACTTCACTACATGCAGATTCGGGGCGCTATAGACAGACTTCACTACTTGCAGATTCTGGGCGCTATAGGGCAGACTTCACTACTTGCAGATTCGGGCGCTATAGACAGACTTCACTACTTGCAGATTCGGGGCGCTATAGACAGACTTCACTACTTGCAGATTCGGGGCGCTATAGACAGACTTCACTACTTGCAGATTCGGGGCGCTATAGACAGACTTCACTACTTGCAGATTCGGGGCGCTATAGACAGACTTCACTACATGCAGATTCAGGGCGCTATAGACAGACTTCACTACTTGTAGATTCGGGGCGCTATAGAGACAGACTTCACTACATGCAGATTCAGGGCGCTATAGACAGACTTCACTACTTGCAGATTCGGGGCGCTATAGACAGACTTTACTACTTGCAGATTCGGGCGCTATAGACAGACTTCACTACTTGCAGATTCGGGGCGCTATAGACAGACTTCACTACTTGCAGATTCAGGGCGCTATAGACAGACTTCACTACTACTGCAGATTCAAGGCGCTATAGACAGACTTTCACTACATGCAGATTCAAGGGCGCTATAGACAGACTTTTACTACTTGCAGATTCGGGGCGCTATAGACAGACTTCACTACTTGCAGATTCAGGGCGCTATAGACAGACTTCACTACTTGCAGATTCGGGGCGCTATAGACAGACTTCACTACTTGCAGATTCAGGGCGCTATAGACAGACTTCACTACTTGCAGATTCAGGGGCTTATAGACAGACTTCCTTACTACTTGCAGATTCGAGGCGCTATAGACAGACTTCACTACATGCAGATTCAGGGCGCTATAGACAGACTTCTACTACTTGCAGATTCAGGGCGCTATAGACAGACTTCACTACTTGCAGATTCAGGGCGCTATAGACAGACTTCACTACTTGCAGATTCAGGGCGCTATAGACAGACTTCACTACTTGCAGATTCGGGGCGCTATAGACAGACTTCACTACATGCAGATTCCAGGGCGCTATAGACAGACTTCACTACTTGCAGATTCGGGCGCTATAGACAGACTTCCCTGCTACTTGCAGATTCAGGGCGCTATAGACAGACTTCACTACTTGCAGATTCGGGGCGCTATAGACAGACTTCACTACATGCAGATTCAGGGCGCTATAGACAGACTTCACTACTTGCAGATTCGGGGCGCTATAGACAGACTTCACTACTTGCAGATTCAGGGCGCTATAGACAGACTTCACTACTTGCAGATTCGGGGCGCTATAGACAGACTTCACTACTTGCAGATTCAGGGCGCTATAGACAGACTTCACTACTTGCAGATTCAGGGCGCTATAGACAGACTTCACTACTTGCAGATTCAGGGCGCTATAGACAGACTTCACTACTTGCAGATTCGGGGCGCTATAGACAGACTTCACTACATGCAGATTCAGGGCGCTATAGACAGACTTCACTACTTGTAGATTCGGGGCGCTATAGACAGACTTCACTACATGCAGATTCAGGGCGCTATAGACAGACTTCACTACTTGCAGATTCAGGGCGCTATAGACAGACTTCACTACATGCAGATTCAGGGCGCTATAGACAGACTTCACTACTTGCAGATTCAGGGCGCTATAGACAGACTTACTTGCAGATTCAGGGCGCTATAGACAGACTTCACTACTTGCAGATTCTGGGGCGCTATAGACAGACTTCACTACTTGCAGATTCGGGGCGCTATAGACAGACTTCACTACTTGCAGATTCAGGGCGCTATAGACAGACTTCACTACTTGCAGATTCAGGGCGCTATAGACAGACTTCACTACTTGCAGATTCAGGGCGCTATAGACAGACTTTACTACTTGCAGATTCAGGGCGCTATAGACAGACTTCACTACTTGCAGATTCAGGGCGCTATAGACAGACTTCACTACTTGCAGATTCAGGGCGCTATAGACAGACTTCACTACTTGCAGATTCAGGGCGCTATAGACAGACTTCACTACTTGCAGATTCAGGGCGCTATAGACAGACTTCACTACTTGCAGATTCAGGGCGCTATAGACAGACTTCACTACTTGCAGATTCGAGGCGCTATAGACAGACTTCACTACTTGCAGATTCAGGGCGCTATAGACAGACTTCGCTACTTGCAGATTCAGGGGCGCTATAGACAGACTTCACTACTTGCAGATTCGGGGCGCTATAGACAGGCTTCACTACTTGCAGATTCGGGGCGCTAGGCGCTGACAGACTTAAATAGATTAGTGTGTGAGTGGGTATGGTTTCATGCCGCTTTTAGCAATATTCCAGCAACATCACGGCAGCAATAGGCTTCACACATTGTACCCATGCAGGGAATGGAACTAGGGTTTACAGCGGATGCTTCAACCATAAGGCTACCCTGCTGCCCCTACAATATATTACAGACGAGGGGCACTTTACAAAGACTTAAATGCATACGACACAGGGTACTATAGACAGATTCATTACATACATTAAATTAACGACTAGACCTGTACACTGAAGATATCATCACGGAATACTAGAGTCAGTCACTACTGACAGACTTCGACACGTGAATGATAGACATGACGGGCTCGCGACATCATCAGCTACACCAGGAAGTTGGGAGTCAGTACCTCGGGGACCAGATCTTCCGTTCAGTGTGTTACAGGGTGTAAACAACATAAAGCCTGCAGATCGTGTAACATTTAATAGTTGATTTATTTATTTGTCACCGGAAATCACCAAACAGCTTATCATCACTGTATAACTTGGGGGAGAATAGTGTAATATGGTTTGGTGCATCTATGTGTAAAGATAATTACGTATTTTCTATCAGCATCACAAAGCACATATTTACCCTCCTGTGTCATCAGGTTAGCAATACTGTAGGGGGACATTAAACTTTAACTAGATCGGTAATGACTGTCATGTCGCGATAAAATTCTTAAGAGGTCCAATTTTATCATAAGAAAAGGGGTGAAAATGGTATATGCTGCTAGGTACATAACTGCTAAGCCTTCACAAAACTCAGATTTGCAGAAAAAAATTCAGAGAGCGCTACTCTGTTGTTTTTTAATTCGAGGGAGTAACATGACACGTTTTCCTTGAAAAACGTAAGTGAAAAAGTTATCTTCGCTGTAATTCATTTCAGTATTGACAAAAAATATCATTTAAACTCACGTTCACGGGCCTGAGAGAGTCTGGGATGGAGGATGGAGGGTGTCGGGGTGGGGGTGGAAGAGTGCGTGTGTACGCTGTTGGGAGGGGCAGGGTGGGAGCGATGGACAAAATATACGTGGATTGTTATTAAAACTCTAGTCCATATTCGTAAAGCCATTTCCCTTAATAATTACGACATTACAAACCTGTATGTACGTATACTTTAGTAATCGTGTCAATGTATAGCAGACAGTACAGCTGTTTTATAGCTGTTTGTACGGTGAGTTTTAACCGTGAGAGACACGAGTCTGTTCAATGGCTCAGAGTACATTACAGGTCTTCGAGTGCCGCACTTGAGCGACCCTACAACCATAAATGAACTCTCCCAAGTCTGTGTGCGGATGGGTTTATTGAGAAGGGTATAGGTAGCACAGCAACACGCGCCATTCTCTCCCCGCGGTATCACGTTTCGCCCTGCGTGTGGAAGAGGAACTCCATGTTGCCAACTTTCGCCAACTTTCGCCAACTTTACACTGTTTTGAAATGACGGTCCAGTTCTAACACAATGTCGGAGTCGGTCGACTTGGAGGTACCTCCGTCCCCGGGGCTTCCACCCTCGTCCCCCAGGGCCGGTAAAACAGGGGGTAGCATTGTGCGGAAGAGAAGCGTCCGGGTAAGTATATAGTATAGATGTAAACACGACTGCCTGCCTGGATGGGAGTGTGTGCATTCTTTAACTGTTTCTGTTAACTAAACACGACCTTTAAAACATTTCTTACTCCACCAGGCGATGTGGAAGTATACATCTGCTTGAACAACGTAATGTAACCTAGAGAATCAGAACATAGCTACGGCGAATGACGTAATTGAACATGCTACTCAAATTTCACATCCCAATGCTTCAATGCTATATCCAGGTGGTAGCTCATAACAGTGTTTATGTAAACAAGATACCAGGCCAGCTCTGTGGTATAATTCATTAAATACACATTTAGACAGTGTAAAACCTTCTACTGTATATGGACAGTTATATCGACTGGAGCCTCTTAATAATATTATACTTCAGCTGTAAACATTCACAAATTTTGTGACACAGTCCCCTTTTGCGTAGGTTATCGGTTAGTAAGTTGACACGAACGTGTACAATAATTTTACCTTTAGAGCCACGTACCTGTAATCTAGCGTCTCGTGTAAGGCAAGTATTTACAAAACTTTGTTCAGTTTTAACTTCCGTGACGCATACCCTCACATAATCAGACCCAGCAATCCCGGGAACAACAACAGAGTTGAAGGATTTGCTGATGTTATTGATATTAAACCCGCGACCTGTTCAGTAACAGTTTATATTTCGACGGCCTGGCTGTGCGTTCTATCGCCTTGGGTCAGTTCACAGGGTAATGGTGTAATTAAGACCATCGTTCACACGAGCTGGCCTTTCGTACTCGGGCCCAGGGCAATTAGTGCTTGTAAACATGAGGAATATGTTTTTCACTGTTACGTACTATTTGTGCATTTAGAAAACCTGTGATCCTAGTTAATGTTACGTTGACTTTTCAGCACATTTAGCGTTTGAAGCTGTAATATACCAGTTATCTTAATATCTGTAACTTAAGAACGTTCAATATTTCTTATGAACGGACGTTCCGACATTTTAAGTAACTGATGTGGGAATGGATAGTGTAGAACTTTGTGTTGCTATGCGACAAGACAACACAGCTGACCAAGTGAATTTGTGTATTTTTATAACCTTTGGGGGGTAGTTACATTTAACGACGAACGCGTTAAACAGTAAACTTACTTTAACTACCAGATGTTGTCAATATATTGAACAAACTTTATGGGTAACAACTTCTCGAATAAAAGAAGTTTATAAAAATAAAGTTTTTTCTATGTTGTACTTCCCAACTTCTAAAATGCCTCTCAAAGAAGTTGTCAGTATGCGGGTTTCAAGGTCAAGTGTATGCACTTATTGGACATGTCCCGTTTCACTACTCTGTAATTGTGAAAACATTCAACACAATGTTTGGTCAGTTGAACGTTGTGGTTGCTATTCCGAATAATGGTCGGTCAGTTGAACATGACGGTATATTTTTCTAGTGGTGACTGGTTAGTTGACCACAAAGGTCTATAATATTATATTCCAAGAGGCAATTAGTAAATTTTTGGTGGTAGTGTGTATATCCTGTGTGGGGACGATCTGACCACCCTATCCCGTTAGTCGGCTCTTACGACAAGCATGGGTTGCTGAAAATCTTCAGGGGTCTGAAAAAGACGGCTTAGCTTTGCATTGAAGGTACTACGAATTGACGCTATCCATAGTTTTCAGTGGGTGTGCGAGTGAGGCAACGTACAGTACAACCAGAAATTATTGAGAATTTAAAGATTGTAATTTTTTATAAATGTTTCACTCATTACTCACGTAGTAAATGTGAATATTAGCAGAACATAACTCCAGATTCAAAGACAGGTGTACAGTTAGTATTTTGTCAAGTCACCATGGGCAGCAATGCAGGCTTCAATGCGGCGGGGCATACTACTGATCAAAGAAGTTAGAAAGTCGTGGTCTATGCTGTCCCAATATCGGACCACCTCTTCTTTCATTTCAGCAATATTTGCCAGATTTTTCTTATTGACACTTTCCTTCATAAGTCCCCAAACATTTTCTATTGGATTTAGGACAGGGCTATTGCTTGGCCAATCTAATAATGTCATATTTTGGGTCCGAAACCAGGCCTGTGAATGCTTTGAACGATGTTTTGGGTCGTTGTCCTGCTGGAAAATCCAAACATTTCAATAGAACACGTGAGCAGATGGAAGTAAATGTCCCTCGAGAATACCTGTGTACCGCTCACTGTTCATATACCCTTCAAATACACAGAGGGGCGTTGCCCCTAACACAGATATGCCACCCCACACGTTAAATTTCGGACTGTACTTTGGGCGCTGATACAAAGGTTTTTCATGTTTGTTTGGCCCAGAATTTCAGTGTATTAGGAAACAGCCACACAGAACTTTCATCTGAGAAAATCACATTGTCCCAGTTAAAATTTCTATGCTGTAAGCACCAGTTCAACCTTCGCTCCTTTTGTTCAAGTTTCATGATCGGTGATGGAATCCCTCGACTTTTCTGCCAACCCATTGCATGCAGCTCAGTTCTAATTGTCTCCTAACAGACAGCCACAGTTCCTCTATCAATCATATCCTGCCTTAAGTTTTCTAAACTCCTTCGTTTGTTTTTAGAAACAAGAATACCAAGCCGCCTCCTGTCACCGACAGTCAATTTTCTGGGCCTACCTGCGCCTCCCTGGTGCTCAGTGCCATATCCATTTGCAATATTTTTCAAAACACGATAAACAGGGGAAAAAGGGATGCCTGTTCTACTTGAAATCACTTTAGCTGATCTGATGTTCTTGTTATAATACTCTAAAATCAACTTCCTCTTCTCTAAATCATCCATACTGAGGATCACTCAAAATGTCGTCTGCTAGCAAGTAAACAAAGAGGGATAACTCTTCACAAACTGATGAAAAAAGATTAACGGAGTTGTCTCTCTTGAATAAAACCACGCACTTGATAGCTGGTCAAGGTTGTTTATACTAGAAATCCAATTAAACATATTCCTAAAATTCTCAATAATTTCTGGTCATACTATACAGGTCATTCTGTGTGTCAGTGTATGACTGAGGTACCTGCCTTGTTTCAGAGGTGCATCTCTACGGGGAAGGAGGAGGCCATCCCACTGACGTACGGCCGTAACAGGGAGGAGTACGACAAGATTGTGGAGAGGGTGATGTCTGACAAGGCTGTCCAGGCCGCCGCCGAGAGTCTCCAGGAACGCTGGAGGATGATCATGATTATGTACGAGGACTGCATGAAGATGGTTGACGACTGGGATGAGCGGCAGGTGAAGAAGGCGGAAGCCATCGATATGTTTCAGCTGTTGATCGCTGTAATGATGGCCGTGTCGGGTCTCATACCCGTCATGTGTTGTGTCTATAAGTGGGGATGATAAGAAGCATCACGGGACTTACTGTTAAAGGTTGTCTTTCGACGTTCCCCAGGAACGAGGATATGGTTAACACTGGTTTTGATGTAGGCGCGGCAGACGACAATGGTTCAGTCCAATGACTGAAGGAAACCTTCCAGTCGTCTGCGCCTGTAAACGCTCAGGAAAATGTTAATTCTCGCTGACGCACGAGTGTGGTAGTGAAAAATATGTTCAGGTGTAGCTTGCACGGCTATCAGTGTACCGGTTTCCGAAACCAGACGCAGTTAGCTTGTAACAGTGTGCTAGATGCAGGACACTATATGGAAAACACTAGTTGCAGGTGACGCACGTTTGTCGCGGTTGGTCTGTAATGGCCGTCTCTCCATGGATGCCGTAGCACCACAAGAGAGTTGAACGCTGAATATACGTCCATCTGACTATATCACCAGAGTACAGTATGGGCATTGCACACTGAGGGGAATCAAACCTGTGTGTTCGGCTTGACAAGCAAACACTTCCATCACAAGCCTACTCCGCCACCCCACAGTGAACACTGCAAAACTTCAGTGGTGAGCGTACCTGGTGATGGTAGACGGGTAATAATATCACGCCATTAAGTAAATAAATATATAAACCAAAATCCACGTGGTTGCTCTCGTAGAATCAAGAAACTATATGTTTAGTGAATTCGTGTTCAAATTATTTGTGTGACATACTTGTCACGGAGAGTTAGCCGACCTGACGGGCCTGTCACACCAAGTGCCACCGTATCAGTAAATAATGGTAGACGTGTAACGGCCCTACCTACCTTAACTTGGAGCAGCGCTATTGTCCTTGCACAACTCCGTAGTTGACAGTGCATGGTGAGTATACTGGGCTTTAACAGCTTCCAGTCGCTTACAATCCAGTCACTGCAGGTGTGGTTGTTTGCCAGTAGAGCAGAGTGCCATCGAACTGGGATTCGAACCCACAACTAGTGGCACTGGCCAAAATATGGCCGACGTGTGGCTACTCCGAACTCATGTATAACCGAAACTATACATACATGCCATCTCTGGAGATGTCACAGCAGGTGACTGAACATCTACACTGGACAACTGCCGACAAGGTATGCATACGTCATAGTGACATGGTCACTTTCAGACAACACTAAAGAGGCTACCTGTATATTTGTCATCAGTTGACCATTGACAGATCACAACCTATTCATGTATACAAGAATCAGTGAATGAGGTCAGTCACACTGATAGGTGACTATATACATACACCACCTTAATGGATGACGTCACAGGCAGTCCAGCACGTGACTTAATACACACAAACCGTCAGTGGACAACCTCACAGGCAGTCCAGCACGTGACTTAATACATACAAACCATCAGCGGATGACCTCACAGGCAGTCCAGCACGTGACTTAATACATACAAACCGTCAGTGGACAACCTCACAGGCAGTCCAGCACGTGACTTAATACATACAAACCATCAGCGGATGACCTCACAGGCAGTCCAGCACGTGACTTAATACATACAAACCATCAGCGGATGACCTCACAGACCAATAGCTGATGGAAGCAGCTGGAGGAGTCAGTCAAGGGTTAGCATGAATATATTTATACGAGTACACAGGCCAACAGGTGACTACATAGATACACGAGGCAATCGTGGATGAGTCACAGTTGGTCAACAGGTGACTAAATATGTACACACCAATGGTGGATGAAGTCACAGTTGGACAACAGGTGACTAAATATGTACACACCAATGGTGGATGAGTTCACAGTTGGTCAACAGGTGACTAAATATGTACACACCAATGGTGGATGAAGTCACAGTTGGTGGATGAAGTCACAGTTGGACAACAGGTGACTAAATATGTACACACCAATGGTGGATGAAGTCACAGTTGGACAACAGGTGACTAAATATGTACACACCAATCGTGGATGAAGTCACAGTTGGACAACAGGTGACTAAATATGTACACACCAATCGGTGGATAAAGTCTACAGCAGGTGACTAAATATGTACACACCAATGGTGGATGAAGTCACAGTTGGACAACAGGTGACTAAATATGTACACACCAATGGTGGATGAAGTCACAGTTGGACAACAGGTGACTAAATATGTACACACCAATGGTGGATGAAGTCACAGTTGGACAACAGGTGACTAAATATGTACACACCAATGGTGGATGGATGAAGTCACAGTTGGACAACAGGTGACTAAATATGTACACACCACACCAATGGTGGATGAAGGTGACTAAATATGTCACAGTTGGACAACAGGTGACTAAATATGTACACACCAATGGTGGATG
The DNA here is from genome assembly GCF_003918875.1 of Haliotis rubra. Lineage (NCBI taxonomy): Eukaryota > Metazoa > Mollusca > Gastropoda > Lepetellida > Haliotidae > Haliotis > Haliotis rubra. Next base: position 1,190,242 of record NW_025766558.1, on the reverse strand, counting down.
AAGTCACAGTTGGACAACAGGTGACTAAATATGTACACACCAATGGTGGATGAAGTCACAGTTGGACAACAGGTGACTAAATATGTACACACCAATGATGGATGAAGTCACAGTTTGACAACAGGTGACTAAATATACACATGCCAATATATACCGGTACGCCAATAGTCACACAAACTGTACAAACAATTACACAAACTGTACAAAAAAAATAAATATTTTATTCCCGATCACTCCTTGAGATATTGACTATACACAACCCTTTAATACATCAACATGTTACACCCTCGGCTTGAGCAAAGCTAAGACATTATATTCCACAGCCCAGCGAGAACATAAAACAATAAGGTCTTTTGTGTGTAGTTTCTGGACGATACCACCTTCCTGTATAATCACCCCTTTCATACACCGAAAATTAAACTTGTAATAAAAACACAAGGACATTACAGTGAAATGTGTTAGAGTCATCTCATATTTGGGGTGACATATAGCTCTAAATCAAATCTCTAGACTTGCCACATATTCTAGACTTGCATGGGTCAATGGTTAATTAACATTCTGGTGCAAGTGATTACAACATGCTGACTCCCAGTGTTCAAATGTTTTGATAACTCCATTAAATGAGTGAGTGAGTTTAGTTTCACACCACACTCAGCAATATTCCAGCTATATGGCGGCGGTCTGTAAATAATCAAATCTGGACCAGACAATCCTGTGACCAACAACATTACCACCCGATCCCATTAGTCACCTCTTATGACAAGCATGGGTTACTGAAGATCAGTTCTAACCCGGATCTTCACAGGTAGATAACTCCATCGCTGTGACCCAGATACACATACTGTATAGTCACCACAGGTCCGTCTCCCAACACGAGGGCAAGTTACATAAATCAACACCTGAAACCATCCCTTCAATGGCTACAGAACATCAAGAATATTCTATCTGGGCTCACACAAAGAGTTAGCTCCCTTGGAAGACTTGGTCTTGCTGTAACATAGGCAAACTGTTAACACTACCACCAAGCATATATTTCTCATCACACTTGATACCTTGTAAGTGGCAAAGTTTGGATATACTCATGGACATAATAAAGGGAACAGGTATAAAAGCAGCATGTGTTGACCTCTTGTATGTAGCAGGTGAACAGAGTTTCTCGAACAATTACCACTGGGAGCACATTACAGTGCATTGTGTAAACACTGTCTTACTTTGCAATATAAAACATTGTCATACAAAAAATATAAAAAAACCAATTCTCTAATACTTATGGATCCCAAAATTCCAAGGAGTGAGTGAGTATGGTTTAATGCCGCTTTCTGCAAAATTCCAGCAATATCAACAGAAATGGCCTTCACACATTGTACCCATGTCAGGAATCAAACTCGGGCCTTTAGCGAGACGAGCGGAGGCATTAACCATTAGGCTACCCCACTGCCCCTTGAACTAAGGAAGTTTCTACACTTGATTCACAGCTGGAGTTTTCTTCACACAGGTTGTTGAAGACTACAACAGTATAGTAACAATCTATGTCTACCCCAGTATTATCCCTGATATGCATCAGCTCATGTTTCCTCTAAACACACTACATTAAACATACCAACAAGATCAAACAAACATCAAACTAAGAAACCCACATTTTGAAAATAAAATTTGAAATTAACTTTAATTTATTAGTTTAGAGATAAAGCGTCTAGTTTTTATTGCTTTTGCACAAAATATCCAAAGACTTACTCACCCAACCAGAGGCCCAGATAAGCTGCATATCCGGGTAAAATACGCCATAGAACATTTCCAATTACGCATTGAAAAATAATTGTTGCGTACCAATTACGCATTTAAAATGTTAGATACGCAAAAAGTTTAAAACAAATGCGCACTGAATATATTTATAAAAATCGCTTGCGTAATGAAGAAGACATCGATTGCTATCAAGTTGTAGCTTACTGTTAGTATAGGACAAGTGTTGTACTGTCGGTATAGGATGAGTGATTTTTTATGAAATCATTTCCATTATATTTAAGTTGGTTTTGATTAGGTATGACATAAGGCAGAACATACCTGCTTAGTAAACTTACTCAATATACTTAGATGAGTAAAATCACAGAAATACGCACATATTTGAAAGCAGTGGGTAACGGAAAATGAAATACCCACTCAACATTCATAATACCCACTCCAAAAAAAAATACAGTGGGTACAGTACCCACATGAGCTAAATCTTATCTGGAGCTCTGACCCAACAAAATTGGAAGTCTCCATAGGGGCTATATACTATACGCCAAGATGTCCAGTCTTAAAGCGTGACATTCACGAGGCCAGCGTGTGGAGTATCAACAAGTGTGTGAGTTGTGAGTCGGATGTTGGCGACATTACCATGAACCACAACAATCAGGGGCATTCAATGAACAGTGCATCATAAAATCTGGAATATTAAAATGCTGAGTACATATGAATATACAAGCATATCAAAAACAACGTTTCGAAACAGCAATAAATACTTTACCACCATGAAAGCACATATTATTATTATGACAAAATCAAAGACGCAGTAATAAATGTTGACCTCACAGACAATTCAATACAAATGTCATGTACATGTTTGAAACGCCAGGACAGGACGGAAAATCAATAAATGCTGAATCATCATAGTTCTACTTTTAGTTTTAACAGAAAACATGAGTCTGACCCTGGGAACCTCTGGTCAACTGGTCACTTTTCTATGTTTGAGTGAGTGAGTGAGTGAATTTAGTTTTACACTGCTTTTAGCAATATTCCATCAGTATCAGGGCAGGGGACACCAGAAACGAGCTTCACACATTGTGCCCATGTCGGGAATCGAACACAGGTCTTCAGCATGACGAGCCAACGCCTTAACCGCTAGGCTACCCCACCGCCCTTTCTATGTTTGATATTGTTTCATTATATGAATAACTCATCTCAGTATCCACTTTTATTGCACTCCATATATTCAGGGAAACGAATAAAGGAACACACAAGAGCGCAGTGTCCCTATACTCTTTTCCAGGTTTCTTGTCATGCTTTATAGTTTTCGCTGGGGATGAAAATCTGGAAATAGATAAAGAAACGCTTTGTACTTTCAGGTTTTCCCTTATTTCGTTTCCATGAGTATATGAATAGCACATCTAAGAATAGTCTTGTTGTGTTATTCATGTGAACAGCACATCTAACTATCGACTTATTGTGTTATTCACGTGAATAGTTCATCTGTGTGTTTTTGTTTGTACTGTATCTGAATACCAAGATATTTTTATGGATTAAACTTCTTTTTAATTTCCCTCACGACGTTTTGAGACCATTCCAGGTCCCTTCATCAGGTGAACTGACAGTTAGGGCTGACGTCATCACTATGACGTATAACTGAGTTCAAGTCCTAACTGTCAGTTCACCTGATGAAGGGACCTGGAATGGTCTCAAACGTCGTGAGGGAAATTAAAAAGAAGTTTAATCCATAAAAATATCTTGGACATCAATGTACAACTTCTAAATGCCACTGAAAGACATGTATCTGATTAGGTTTTGATAATTATACATTCATGTATGTTTGCAGCTAATATGAAATACCTAAGCTCATGACTACATTTCCCTGGCCAATGAGAGACAGTTTCAGTTGTGCCGAAGTCGAGAGTATGCTAGGATCAGCTATATAACCAGTAAAGCGGAAACAAACCAAAAATATGTCGCCCCAACCCCGAAATGTCACACTTCATTACAAATAGGTTTTAAATATATAATGTGTTCTGGAAAACATGCTGGACAATGTACAGTTGTAATTAAGCTCCTGTGTAATTTGGAGCCATTTCTTTCAAGGGCCAATTTATATATCCTGTATATATTGACTGTGAAACAAGTGGGCATTTGTCGGGGATTTTATGAACGCTTTTCACAATTAACACACTGGCTCTGGTGCTAGTAATACTGAACATGTATACTAAATATGTTCTGTGTAACATTGAAATATATACAAAGCTGGAGTATGTAGAAGACAACCGGAGCAAGATTGGTGCCACATGCATGGGGAATTAAAGCCAGGTGTTGGAGATGTGAAGTGAATTAACCCCCTTTACTACAACTACAGTTGCCAGGCTACTGAGGAAACAATCACACATAAATCATGTAGCACAGTCCTCTGACATGGAGTCTTTCTGAATTTCATATGACAATGGAGCTTGTTCTGCTGTTAGACAATTAAAAAAGGTGTGTGTAATTATAACAACGATAACAAGCACACCACCATCACTAAATCGGGAGACTTTGTTGTCAAAAATGTACTTTACAGAACTAAATAAGAACCCCCCAGAAATTCCTTTTCACATCAGTCAACACAAATGCAATAAGTAGACAATAATTACCATTCAATTGACACATCATCATCATCATCAATTCCACATCATCATCAAACCTGAGAAAATATTGTACTGTAAAATACCACTTATTACACACAGCTCAGATTCCATACACATTCCACACAAATGCTGTCATCAGGCAAATTAGCAACAACTGTTTCGGAGGTCTTTGAACATGCTACTTTCCTATTTACTGCTATAATGTAACACTATGCGTTACAGCCTCTTCCTCCATGTTCCTCCTGTTACCAGAGAAATACAAGGCAACTTTAAAACAGTATAAAATTAGACATGAAAGTAAGATCATGAACATGATGAACTGACACATTTCTAATTCCAATTTGGAGTTTTTTCCGACAATTGTTGCAGACTTGGGGTGGAATATTATCCGGAGACTAGAGAAATTCCTGTGCCTAACCCGAACAGCTTGTGAACCCATGTTGTAGAACTGACAACTAATTATGCATGGTTCCCCACATTCACATGTCATGATCATATACAAGCAGAGTTCAGTCAAATGTAATGAACACATTAAAAACAAATATACAAAACAAAATGAGTATAACATATGAGAATGATTACACAATGGTAACCATACAAATTCTTCTATTTAATTGTAAATGAATAACTTTGATCATGTTTATAATTAAAGGTACAAGATGGGAGAAGCCTCCAGTTCCAAGTGATAGTGGAACAATGATGTCAAAATGCAACACATACTAGTATGCCCTGGACATACTGGAGTGTCAGATTGAGATATAACACAGTAAGAGTGATCATGATGCACAATGCACTTAGACAGCTCGATATTACCAGTATACACATATGCATTAATAAAATAATATGCTTTACAAATGACACATGCTGCAATAGTTTCTGTATGTTCTTCTGTTCTGACCTTATGTCCTCAGATGGAAGCCTCGGCCAATGTATAGAGATACACCAATCTGTACACAACTGTAAACCCTTCAGGAAGCATGTCATGGAACTAGATGTGATCAGTATTAACTGCAGTTAAACAGATCTCTTAACACAATCACTGTGTTGACAAAATATTTCTCAAAATACAAAAACATCTGACCATAGAACGATAGTTGTCTTGAAAATCTTATTCAAATTTGTGGCATCAAACATAAATTTCATAAAATGAACTTAAACCACAGATCGTAAATGGTCCGCAAGTTATAACTTGCACCAAATATGTAATCTTCAGCAATGACTAAAATGCTGGATTTGACATGGGGGCGATATACAATGAGACTGCAATCCCTCCACCATACCGAATATGACAGCAAGAATGAAGTATCTAACACTGGCTCCCACAGTATTGATAATAAATTGTGAACAACAAAATAAATGGCACGCTGTGACTTTCTAGCACTGGCGGAAGCATCAGGATTCATGGTATTATGAAGTTGAAAGATAAAACCTTTTTTTACGGAATGCAAGATATTCAATTGGTCTTGTGGTTGCAGAAGGCAAAAGGACACCAATGAAAAACCTCTAACAGTACAAGACAACTTATAACTTAAAAACAATATATGGCAAGAATTATAAATATGTGGAATATTAAATGTACATCTTTAACACATGATTAAGATTCCTGTCCAAAGAGGAGGTGGAGTTGTCCATCACAAACATCACATTCTGACCAGTGGGTTAACCAATACTGCAGACTAGTACTGAAGACTCACACACATTTCAACATTTTTACTGATCAGGGGACCCAGACGTACAACATTTTCCAACTCCACATGTCAGTTTATTGCGGGAGTAGAAACAAACATGACTTTTTGATGATAAACACAACAAATAGGGGGAAACATTCCAAATTTGAATGTTTTCTAAGTTCTTTGAACATACCTGGAAAAGTATTAATTTAGTTCTCCATTTCTAACTTTCTGAATCAGCAATTAGAGAGCAGGTTTAATCCAAGATTGGTCTACAACTAGCATGAGACAACACTACAGTCCGTTTGGCTCAAAAGCTGACCGATGAATTGCAATCTAACTCGAAAACTAATAAACAGAACATACTCAATGAAACGCTGATCATAATCAAAACATCATACCAACTCTGTGAGGTTTTTTGCAGAATTTTTGTCCTAAAAATATAAAAGTTGTTTAACAAACTATCATTAAAATATTGACACAGTTCACTGTTTGTTACGAGGGAGGAGTGCAGAGAAAGGGACAGCCAGCCAAAAATTCTGCAAAAACCTCACAGAGTTGGTATGATGTTTTGATTATGATCAGCGTTTCATTGAGTATTTTATGTTTATTAGTTTTCGAGTTAGATTGCAATTCATCGGTCCGCTTTTGAGCCAAACGGACTATAGATTGAAGGTCTACAATGACAGCTGAAATGTATCCACAACAGCTGTCTTCCACCCAGGTTCTGATCATGTTCAGTTTTAAGTTTCAAGAAGGTCAATTAGTGATTACATTCCATACTATGAGTCTGACTGCAGGAGACACCAGAAAGGGTCTTCACACATTACACCAATGCAGGGGAATGGAACCCAGGTCTTCAATATGTGACAAACGAACACTTTAACCACTAGGCTATCCCCACCACCCCATGAAAAGACTTAGTATATTCATTACTAATGAGGATTTCATTCTGATGATTGTTGGAGGCCCCCATCTCCAGGATGCCCTATAACATGGGAGTGAGCATTAACTATCACACTCTACAAAGTCTTGTTTTGATGGTTAAAAGTGCAGAACTATTCTATCAGAACATCTAACTGGTCACGTGTCGATGATAACATGTCCATTTTGTACAAAGGCTGAATTAATTGGTTTACTAGTGTGTCCTTGACATAGTTTCCAAATCCTCTTCAAACGAACATAAACCATTCCCGGCCACATGTACGCAAAACTCAATCTTGGATCTGCTTTTGTCCACGCCAACAACAAACCAAACATTTGAAGGTATGGCGGCAGAAGGAAAACAAGCCATACAGGAAGTGGAATATCAGTCACATGATGCCAGAATGAGCCAATCAGAGACTGTTTATCTCCATGGTGATACGCATTACTGTGCTCCAGTGCTAAGTTGTTGTAATGGTCGTTTATTTCAAAGGTGTAGTACAGCATTCCAAATGAAGACGCCAGATAGAACACCAGCAGCAGCCAAGCAATTCGCTGACGGAACTTCATCGTCAGTGTTTACGTCATATCAATTGATCAGAACGCCTGAAATGAGAAGTTTTAACATGTAAATATGTACATTAACATACGATCAACGCTGAAAATGTCAATGTACCATCAGTAGGACAGCCACTCAAACAAGATAGGTTGGTTTGTTGCTTAATGCAGCACTCAGCAATATTCCAGTTATATGGCAGCAGTCTGTAAATAATCAAGTCTGGACCAATCAATCAACAACAGTTTTGAGCATCGATTCTATGCAGTGGGGATACGATAACATGTTTCTAGAAAGTCAGCGAGCCTGACCATCGGACCCTGTTAGTTGCCTTTTCCAACAAGCATGGGTTACTGAAAAGCACTTCTAACCTGGATCAGCAGTAGGGCAGTTACTCAAACTAGACACACCAGTGACTGACTGAGAGTACTGAGCAAAGATGTACACCATCAGGGTTAAATGACTCATACAACCATGTACATGTAACCATGGTAATAATTTAAGCTGAACCACCTTATCATCTTCCGAGTTGTTTTGTGGCTCTTGTGGGAGATGTAAGTGTTTTCAAGAAGCACTGTGTTCGCTGTGAACGATACACCTAATACATTTCTCTGTTTCTCCAGAATCCCAGCATGTGACATGGACACAGCCTTGGTTTTATATCATAGATCAGATCATTTATATATATTTTATTTATTTCACAAAATGCAAACACCTTCGTATTTTCTTCATCATTGAGGGTGAACTATTCCCATTTTAATAACGCTTCTACTTAATTCACCGCCAATCCGCCTACTAATCCAGGATTTTGAAGTTACAACCGGTTTTGGTTACGAATCACCCAGCTGAACCATTGTGGCTCTTGCATGTGTTCCTGTCAACAACAGGATCTGTTTACAGAATCCCAGCATGCACAGTATTCATTCATAGATATATTATGCAAGCAATGGTACTAAAGGTTACAATAATCATAAATATTGTGGATGAAGATATTTTACAATGGCAGTATTCATTCTAGATATAGGCAAGAGTATAGGCTATTTTACCAATTTAAAGGAGTTCCACAAAACTGTCGGAAGAACTGACAAATTATGAAGACTGGTTATGAAACTTTATGAGTGAAATATTTCATCCTATCATTATTTGCTCGACAATCTGACTGCTTACTTGTGAGGTGATTCACCAAATTACCACCACCCTACCACTTCTGTGGGGTTTACCGAAGCCAAGGTTAAGGTTCGCACTTTCAATGGTTTCAATGTGTCGCTGTCGAAATAATAATGTCGGAAAGCGCACGAAAAATCTCCAAATCATCATCGTCGCAACACGATCATGAAGGGCATGCATTTCAGTAAGAGTGTGTGATTCGTGTCTCTCGACTTCCGAGACTCAACTGTATGAGCATTCAGAAGAATGAGAACAAAATCACAGAGTTTATCAGTTACATTGATGAGCGTTAAACGCAAATTCCGTGGATGTCATTGGGGTTTATAATGTGGTCACTGAAATCAGTAATTAATAGAGTCACATTGCTATATCGCTGCAAAAAACAACACCTTTGTTTCCGTGGTCGATGTGTCAGGTGCTTTACGCCATGTTGGATTTCAGAGTTATTTCCCTTTTATCCCTTCCGGTTCACACTCAATCGGCCCACGCACAGGCACGTCTTCGCTATCTCGGAAATAGTTCGGACAAGAATGTAAACACAGTTTAGGTCAAAATATACTACCCATCAAAAGTTTAGACTCACTTAAAGCACTCACTATATGTTATGCATATATGTGTGGTTACATCGAAGATGAATTTCTCCACTAACTTTGGGGAACCAACTGCAAATTTTATGCAGATGAATTGCACGAGGATCATGCATAAAATTGCTAAAAAGCATGTGCAAATATCGTGCATGTGAACAGCTGTGTTGTGGTGTAAAATTTTGTTAAAAATTCGCCAATTTTCACTCAGTTTCATCATTTTTTTAACCCATGACAAAAATCTTTTCAACGTTACGAATTTGTTTTACAATACATCAGTTCATGGGTAAACAGTTCCTTGAAACAGTATGGACAATTTTGCAAAATCTAATTTAGAAGAGTTGACCTAAATAAGTGGCTACATGTACACTAGTGAGTCTAAACCTTTGATGGGGAGTATATATTCAGGGACTATAGTATAGTTTCATTGTGGTTATCTCCAGTGAGACTATATTTGTGTACTTTCCCAGTCCGTTTTAGTATACTCTGCCAAAAAAACGCACAGGTGATAATGAAATTTAAAATTAACTTTATTTTGTTTCTATGCAAACAAAACCCGGTTACTTTAACCAAACATAATGTATACTTGTTCATATCCATTAAGTATCGCTCAAACACACCATTTCATGAAATATTGTTGTTTGATGATGGTTTTGAAAATATCATGAGAATTTTCACGTGTAAATGACACTTCGAACGATATGCACGTGAAAGTTGCTTCACCTATGCACCAGTGTGTAGGGTATATGAGGAAGGCAGTTTAACGTGTTCAATTCACTTTCAACGCCAGTTTACTGACGAATTCAACATGCCACGACTTAGCGAAGCTGACCGGAACATCGCCATCGGACGTCTTGAAGCTGGCGAATCTCAGTCATCAGTTGCAAGACACTTCAACGCATCACACAACAATTTCCCGTTTATGGAGGCGCTACAATCAACTGGGCTCGACCCGCGACCGACCTCGGAGTGGTAGACCACGGGTAACCAATGCTGCACAAGGACCGCTACATCCGGGTGTTCCATTTACGTAACCGGGCCGTCCCAGCAACACAAACAGCAGAGAACGTCCCAGGTCTTCGCCGCGTCTCCGCCCAGACCATCAGAAATCGCCTCAGACAGCACGGGATACGCCCTCGACGACCTCACGTAGGATGCACACTACGACCTCATCATCGCCTGGTACGTGTTCGATGGTGCAGGAACGTTCAGAGATGGAATTGGAGACATTGGCAGCGAATTTGGTTCAGCGACGAATCTCGTTTCCAACTTCAAAGACACGATGGTAGGACGAGGGTCTATAGACGGAGAAACGAACGTTACGCCCGTAATTGTGTAGTAGTTGAAGCGGACAGATTTGGAGGGGAAGTGTGATGGTATGGGGGCCATTTCTTACAACGGGAGAAGTGACTTGGTGCACGTCCGTGGTAACCTGACTGCAATTCGTTACAGGGATGAAATTCTGCAACGTCATCTTTTACCTGTCATCAACCCTCAACGTCACGTTTTCCAACAGGACAACGCCAGACCGCACGTGGCTCGCATCACGATGGACTACCTGACGAATCAGAACATCACAGTTCCTCCCTGGCCTTCAAAATCCCCGATTTGAACCCAATAGAGCATTTGTGGGACCAGCTTGGGAAACGCGTTCGACGTCGTCAGCCTCAACCCCAAACGTTGCAACAACTGTCTCAAGCCTTGCAGGAGGAATGGAGGAGGATCCCCAAGCACGGATTCAAAGACTGATCATGTCCATGGACAGGAGGTGCCAAGCTGTGTTGCAAGCTCGAGGTGGTCACAACAGGTACTCGACCTCCACGCCATCTGTACGCCGGTGCAATGGTTTCAGAGACAAATGATAGCTGCATGTTGTAAAGCTGACTCTTGACAACATCCATGTGAATTTTACGTTCGTGCGATCATTAGTTAAAGTTTTATTTGGAAACAAAATAAAGTGTTTACATTCCTGAGTTTTCACCTGTGCGTTTCTTTTTTGCAGAGTATACGTTCGCTAGCAGACGAAACATATTTCAGGGGAGACACTGACATATTCTCATTCGCTGTGTAAACTAGCAATATCGATTCTCTGTAACAATAACCGTATATTATCTCGGGACGTTATGATTAAAATCATATTATTGAATTTTATCTGTGAATTTTAAGTGAAAATCTAAATGTGGCGAGTCCGTGAACTAGGATGAAATATTATCTTCTATATCCATTTCCAAAAGCTGTTTGGTTGTGTTGGAATCAGCAATCTCAAAGCAAAAACCTTCTTTATTACTTTCTTCATTATGCAGAGCATTAAGTCTCTTAGGTCAATTACCACATCGGTAACATCTATGTTTTGACAACCAATCTCTCTATTCCATTGTCCAATACATCCGGCAACGTTCATCACATGGAGGGCTGTTTTGTTTCCCAGTTTTTGAAATATACAAATCCAGTGAGCCTCAAAGGGCCCTTTACACTCCATTCCTTCTTCAATGGTAGCATGTCGTTGCACGTTTTTGAAAGACGTTATAGACGAGGATTTCGGTGAAGACCAACAACCTTTGACATTCTGATCTTTGAAATAGAAATACAACTGAAATGCCAAATGAAATCTACAATCTTATTAAATTTAATTATTCAAGTACCCAGGATTATTTGCATCGACAGGATTCGAAATCATTCGGAGTTGTACCATTGATGCAAATCATTCATAAATGTGAAATGCGTCCTCAGTGTATATCTGTGAAGGACGGAGGAATCCACGCCCATTAGTTAAATTTATTGTGGATTAGCCGTCGCAATTTGAGACCATATACCGGTATATGGTCTCATTGGCCGTCGTCACTAAAGATTCACCACACACTGCCCTAGGTTGTGAGCACGACCAGACGTGGCAAGCTGAACCTGCTTCCAAGACTAAACCCTTATTCATACGACGAAGTTTTGCATATATGCAGATTTGTTCATGTAAGCAAATTTACACACGTGAGTAAAAGAATATGTGCTACGCGTTCATACGAGGTTAGGGTGACATATAAGCAAACAGAGAAACATCATTGAACAACATTCAATGGACAGGGTTAGACTGCAAATGCACCGCAGAAAAAGACAGCTGCCATTTGACCTCAGTGTTGGTTTGATTCTTGGATGTACTACTGACAGGAGCTTGAGAAGAAAACCTAGATCAACACAATGGTATGATAGCATCGTTTTACATCGATTTAACGAAACAGATTGGTTTGAAAACTTCAGAATGAGAAAGGAAACGTTCAATCTGATATGTAATATACTGAAAGATGATCTGCCCCCCTTGCCAAATTCAGTAGAGGTACAACTTGACGTCCGCAAGAAAGTTGCGATTGCAATCTGTTGGATGGCATCATCGACTGAATACAGAACAATTGGAAATCTCTTCGGTGTAAGGAAATCAACGGTATGTGTTTGTATTCATCAAGTGTGTGAAGCAATCATGAGAAATCTTCTTGCCGAGTATATCAAATTCCCCAAACCATACACCAACAGAGCCAACCTGACCTGACACCCCAAAAACTTTACTTATACCAGGGATAATCTACAACAGGGATAGGTCACTCGCTTGCTTTCTTTACCATGCGTACTAATTGGCGCGTGCCTCGTCATGCGCCAACGCACACAGTGACTTGATTCGATCCCAGCGCAACTTCGGCTGCGTTTAATGAGTACTTCAGCCGGTTTATTGTATCAGTCGGAATTTTACAATGAATGAATGAATTATAGCAAGAATTAAGAGCAAAGAATTGTATGTGAATGAATGAAAGAAATAAAGAAAAGAACAAAAGAAAGAAATACATAGGTGAATGAATGAAAGAATAAATGATACACCACGGCCATCCCTCCCTTTAACATGTTAAAAGAACGCAAAATATCGCTAGAACACGTGTTAACATCAGCTGTCCTTTTTTTTAAAATCTACTTTGAGACATTTTTTATATTAGTAATTAATTCAGATATCTTTTTGCATGTGTGGAATGGCATGGGCATTGACAGAATGTTAACTGACACTGTCACCTCCCCTCCTCAAAACAGAAAGTTTAGAACTATCACAAAGCGTTGTAAACACCTTTCCAGTTTTGTCAAATACTAAGACCAACAAGAAAGAAATAAGTTATAGAACTATAACACTCAAAGCATCACAAGCATCATGGCGGATCAGATCAGATCGGCGATATGTCATATTTTCACACACCCCAAATACACCCTAACAATGTTTTTAAATTATAAAACTATCACTATTACTTGCAAACACCTTTCAACTAAAGGTATATTTCCCTTCTAAAAATTAAACGAATCTGTGAAAGAAGTTTTTAGCAATAGAATTTAGTCTTTCTTCGCTGTGTACCGAGAATTTAAGCCAGCGAGCTCCGACATGCCGGGAGCGGTGGGGTAGCCCTAGTGGTTAAAGCGTTGGCTCGTCACGCCGAAGACCCGGGTTCAGAATCCCCACATGGGTACAATGTGTGAAGCCCATTTCTGGTGTCCCCGCCGTGATGTTTGCTGGAATATTGCTAAAAGCGGCGTAAAACCAAACTCACTCAGTCAGTACAACATGCCGACTTGAAACTTTACTACAAATCTACTGTACTAATACTGACACTAATAACAATTATTTGACTTAAAATGAAGTGACAGAATAGGTATCTTATCTTCTATGTGTAGGTTTTCAGTTGTCACAACACTCAGTAAATATAATCAGCTGTTGAAAATAAACCGGGCTCAATCTTAAAACTAAGCTGCCGCCATATTGGCTACACTGGTCACATGACGAGCCGAGGTATACGCTAAGGGGCTTTTCGAGGGTGACCACTCCCCGTTATATAGTCTCCTTTACTTATACCATGTAGCAAATTTGAACCTAGTGCTGGCTATGTGTAAATTTACATATGTGTGTAAAATTTGCATATAAGCAAAGCGTTCATACGACCAAACGTGCTCACATAAGTATATTTACATATGTGTAAAGTATAGTCATGTGAGGAAATGTGGTCGTATGAATGGGGTTCTAACATTATGTATCTGTTAAATACAAATTAAATGAAACCCAGAGCTATGCTTAATGTCAGGCAATGGGATGGCACAATGTGGACTTGCCAAATCATATATCTTGAGTTGGTTTTTTTATTTATCATTTAGTGTCTTGGAGACAGACTACGGACTTTCAGGCACGGTGCAAGCAAGGCCTGGGCTACTTCTGTCTGGGAACTCCGAGACTTTTAATTGAGACCTCACAAAGTTTGCATGTTGTGACTTTCATTTTCGGGATGGGATTAAGTCATCATATGATATCACTGGGATCATATGTGTCTTTCACGTAGGTTGGGGCAGTGTGAGTGTTGGCTGGATCTGAATTAGTCCAGCATATAACTAGACGACTTTGCACTATACCGCTGGAATACGAGTTTATTTATATGAACTAGATCTGAATAAGCGACGAGTGTGAGAGAGAGTGTGTGTATGTGTGTCTGATGAACATCACATATGCAATGCAAAGTTTAGCTGACAAAACGAAATAGTGAGTGACAATTGTAATAATTATATCTCCTAGAGTAACACATGGCATTTCGAGTTCAAGCCAGTTCAACATAGGAGATGGTGTTGGTTTCACAGGTGAAATATAGATGTGAACAAATTGAAATACATAATAAACATGAAACATCTGCGTATTTGACGAACACGTATGGAATATCAGACAACATCCAAGTGTTCACCAGAATGTAATTTAAGGTTTGAAGTTCGCCATCATATTTCGAAATCACCGTGAATGTATTAAGGTGTATACAACTGCACCACTGTATAACGCTATCCTAGGTATACCGAAACCAAGGGAACTGATCCAAATGGCTGGTGTCAGCAAAACTAATACGCATAGTATTTCCATATGAAGCTTATCTCTTGCACGCACGGATACTTTCTCCTGTACCAGTCTCGCGTTTATCGAGAACTTGTACGGAACCGGCCGAGAAAAGCTGAGTGGTAGCGAAACGCGCAGGAAAAGGAAATCGATTACAGGCATGTGTGTAGCTATCCTTAGTCATTTAAACTATTTTCCATAGCACACACTATTCTGGTGGCGTCACTTGGGTTTAGGATCGCTGTCATTGACTTTAGCGGCGTGGCGGAGGAATAGATATCAATAAGGGCAGCCTAAGTGAAATTGATCTTCGCTAAGAGGATTAATTTAAAGTTGATATTTTCATTAAATTTCGAGATTCCATATGTTCTCCACATAAATATATGTACGGATTATCAGAAAAATAAAAACACGATTACAAAAAGTCATTTGGCATTATATCAGAACATGTAAGCCTTCTCACACATGAGTACGTGAGTTGTTTAGTTTACAGTGTCATCAAAGTACAGACAGAGAAACGTGTTCAGTGTCAATATTCATGTTTTAAGTACGCTACATTTTCCCACCATTTCTACAACAGCTGCCAAGTGATGTTCTGTATCAGCATGATGTACGCCAGACGACACACAGTCCGAATTGTACAGAACACCCTCGCAACCAACAACGTTTACCAGCGTGCTGCCATGCCTAAAATCTCCACGTTCCCAATAAAACGCTAGTGGGATGGCACGAATCGTTGTGCTCGACCACACCCACCTGCTAACCTACCGCTACAGAAGAATTGCGACATATCCTGCGTGACTAAACTGAGGGACCACAGATCTGGACACCCACAACATTTATTATTTGTCTATAACACTCAGGGGACAGGCCACATTACACATCATGAACCATGACAATTCGATGCATGAATGTAATAAAGAAGAACCAAATAATCACTGGATATAAACAATTAAAGGTAAAAAAACCAGGTTCGTAGGGCTAAGATATTCTATGTATAGGATGTAAATAATTCATTACTGTTTACATGGTAAGTGAAATTAAGATTCTTGGTACAGAATAATTAACCGTATAAGCATTCAGCTGGACATTATAATATGTCATCGTGATGAATTCACTTGCTAGTGTGTAATGGATAGCAACACTAATTCCGAAAACAATTATCATTTCCTGACATTTACGATTCCTGACTTACTTATGTCCGTTCATAATGTATGGGTGGATGTGGGTGGTGTGGGGTTTGATAATTGTAAGGGGGTTACCCATTTTGTACTGGGAAGGTAGTGTGTGTGTGTGTGTGTGTGTGTGTGCGTGCGTGCGTGCGTGCGCGCGCGCGCATCAATTTTATACATAAATATATATTTAAAAATATGCGAAAACATTATGGGAAGTGGTGTGTGTGGAGAGGGTTGTCATTGTTTTTGTACGTGACAGACAGGGGGCGGGGGGGTCACTTACTTTGTACATAAATTTTAGGGGGGTCATTCACATTGTACATGCGTCTCCATAAAAATAAAAAATCATCATCACTCCCCTAGCCGTAAATTATGAACGGTCTCTTAGCTCAGTGGCACGGTGTACGCCGTACACATATGAAGACGACATAGACGGGCTCCCCTGTTGAGTGAGTGAGTGAGTTTGGTTTTACGCAGCTTTTAGCAATATTCCAGCAATATCACGGCGGGGGACACCAGAAATGGGCTTAACACATTGTACCCATGTGGGGAATCGAACTCAGGTCTTCGGCGTGACGAGGGAACGCCTTAACCACTAGGCTACCCCCAACCCCCCTGTTGAACTATACCATATACCAAGCCTGTATATGTGGAAGTCATGATAACGTACTACAACACGTGATGAACATTCATGTTGATGAGTTAACGTACTACAACACGTTACTCAGTGATAGCAATGCAACCATCAACTTAACCGTGCACGTATATATACACATTCATCTTGTTCATATTAACGTGTGATCACATTCATCTTGTTCATATTAACGTGTGATCACAGTCAGACTTTCGGAGCTAGCTCTTGTTTATATATTTGAACTACCGTGTGAAAAATGTAAGCACCCTTCATTTTCAGAAATCTTTTTCCTCGTTTGACATTGAGGGGCACCATGTTATTTAATCACCATGTAAAACATCAACAAGGACATCGAGTACTAGTATGTAATCCGTATTTCAGGGATTATCTTTATCAATGTCAGAGTGAGGCACAAAGTCATCGCTCTAACCCACTCAGCCCCCGCACCACCCTGACAGTCGGGGTTCAAATCCCGGATGGGACTCAACCAAAAACGTACCAGAATCTGTAATTTACTGAGAAAGTGTAATCCTAAATGTAACTTATGATATATAATATTTTAGCCTGTACGTGGTTAGACGTTCCCCTGTGTCCCCCTATAGAACATACATAACAATACTGTCTTCGCAAACCCTCGTTTGTTAAAGCGTTTGCCCCTCAAGCAACAGGCCGGGTTCGATGAATACAATGTGAAACCCTTCCCGGTGCCCCCTCCCCACTTTCACATCACCCGGGTAGTGAAAACCCCACTCATCCACTCCACGTAAATTCCCTCTACACCTGCCCTGTATTTCGCCGGATGATTTTCCTCGACAGGAAACATGACCCATTAGGTCTCACCTTTTGGAAACGATCTACTAACAACCTTCATGCGTACGTGAAATTCATTTACAGTAATGCATTATACAACAATATGGTTGAGAAACGTTCTGCGTGCAAAATAAAATGCTGCTGTTATTCGTATGCTTACTAAAATACTTCATAAATACGTCAAAGAGACCCATACTATGATATCAGATAGACTTGGTGATAACGGATAATGTATAACTTACTGATATTTATAGCGCGCATATCGGCGCAGTTTCAACAGAGTACCGTGTGCAATCCAAATATGGATAGTAATATGTCGTAGCCCAAGTACTATTTACGATCTATCTCGGTGAAGTATGTTTATGCCAACAGGATGTCGAGTATGCTATGGACGGTAGGAGGGGTTTGCCGGTACGAGATCTCGTGACACTCTCACTGCATTCGCGGACTTGACAACTCACCAAACATGAAGCGGTTAGGCTACTGGTTTAGTGAGAAGAAGACAAAGAAGCTGAATTTGCCCGAACACGAGCTAGATTTCAGGTAACCTCACATGAACATGGTAAACATTTCGATGTAGGTCAGTTGGACAACTTCCGCTAGTCACACAGACTCGTACAATATCAGTCAGCCCAGCTGAAACCAGTCACAGCCACTGATATTAACCCGCGCGCTCACTTTGATCAGTCATTTTATTATCTAAGTTACTGGTGATACGCTCCCTGGCGAATGCCCCAACCGTTTGGGTGCCCGAGCCAGGGCGTCAAGGATAGTGCGCGTCACGGACTTGGCGACCAGCACGTGAACACTAACATTTCACAATCGTAACAGTCCAGAAAAATGCAAATACATTTGTGCATGTACATGTATTAAGTTTGTATACATGGACGTAACATGGCTTGTGTGAACATTAAGAAACAGATTTGATAATCTTTAAGAAGTTCAATAGTATAGGTAATGTTTGATTCACTTATTCTATTATTCTACACTTTGGAATAGTACTAGCCTACTTTCATTCTTTGGCATTTCTTCGCAGATCTTAAAAATATGTGTGTTGCAAACTTCACGAGCTTCCTAAGAACTAATGCCAGCCTACTGTAATAAACTTAAACAATAGTGTTTGTGTTGTTTGGGGCAGTGTGGGTTGTGTTTGGCCAACCATTCATTAACTGTAACCAGCCATGGTAGATTGTAATTTTATAAGGTTTGATCTGATCTCATAAATATCATGACATTAGACCATGCAGTCACCACACTTGTTGTTGAAAATATTGTAGTGTTACCAGGACATTTAAAGTAAGCTGAATCTACCTTGTATTACCTCCAGTAGTCACCACAATGAAGGACCATGTGGAAGAGCAACAGTTTGAAATATTAGATGTAAACAGGTTACAAATAAACTCTGGATCAGTTACACTGATTCTGATGATATGAATTTTAATATTTACTAAACTAAGCCATCCTTTCTTGTGAGAGAAGGGCACAAACTAAGGGCTCTGCTCCAGTAATGAAGGTCTGAGATATTGGACTGGTCTAAATGTAAACTGAAGTTTAAGACATTTAGACTCGGGGCAGTTCTAGTAGAGTCATCCCACAGATGGCATCTTTACATTGCCAGTTCTAGTAGAGTCATCCCACAGATGGCATCTTTACATTGCCAGTTCTAGTAGAGTCATCCCACAGATGGCATCTTTACATTGCCAGTTCTAGTGGAGTCATCCCACAGATGGCATCTTTACATTGCCAGTTCTAGTAGAGTCATCCCACAGATGGCATCTTTACATTGCCAGTTCTAGTAGAGTCATCCCACAGCTGGCATCTTTACACAGAGGTTCACTGCTTTGGTTATCTGGGCAATGTGTCCGACCTCAGATCAGAAGGTCCTCAGTTTGAGTCCCATCACAGGAATTTGGCAGATGTGATGTGTTATTCAGAAACCAACTGATTCATTTTGTCATATGTGATATGTACCCAAATAGTTGTTCAACCTTTCGAAACTGGGAAATGTGGTACCTCATAGTTTTATCTCAACCAGCTCAGTGTCTATATTCAGCCTTAAGTTGGCATCAAATCTCAAGACAAAAGTCGGAAATTGTAATGACAATTATCAGTTAATGTTAAGATGTATAATGTGATGGTTTGGTCAAGGTGGCTTGTCTTTCATTTATCCCAATTTGCTTCCAAGGGAACTAAGTCTGGAGTCCTGGATGAATACCTGTTTTGTTACCTCATGTCATGCCACTGAATGCCACTGATTCCAACTGAAGGTGTGCCCTGTGTATGGAAGATAATAGTGTACACTTGTCCTGATAAACTGGGGAATAATAGCAGCGTAAACATATTGATAATGTGACTGGCTGAATGCATCTGTTGCAGTAATTAGACTGCTGTGACAGATGATGGGATGCTATTCAGGTGAGGGGAAATTGGGTCGTGCTTGAGAATATTTCGCTCATATGACGACGTGCATGTGTGTGTATGTGTATGTGTGGCTGCTTGTACTAGCCCAGACAGCTGGTTTTATAGTGCTAGCCCACTGAGATACCATGCCGCAGTGAAGCATGAATACCCCACTCAGACTGATTATACTGACTCCCGAGCCGACCAGTCCTTGTTGTACCCATTAATGCCGAGCGCCAGGCAGGGACCAACAAGTACCATATTTTAACGTCTTTTGGTATGACGCGGTCGGGGATCGAACCCGCGACCTTCCGCTCTCCGGGAAGACGCTCTAACCACTACACCACGGAGGCGGTCTCGATGCTATTAAGATATATGGTGGCTGCGAGGATGTGGGCATGGTGGTCCTGTTGAAATTTGTTAAATCTCTCTTGGACAGTAAATCAATTATATCATATGTTAGTTATGTCACAGGACAGTAGGTCAGTTATATGATAGATTGATATGTTCTTTATATAACAGAACAACAGATTAGTTTAATCACAGAGTAATATATATCAGTGGTATCACATGGTATATCAGTTAATGGTATATCACAGGACAGTGTATCAGTTATACCACAGGATAATGTATCTGTTATGTCACATGACAGTATATCAGTATTATGACAGGAGAGTATATAAGTTGTAGAATGGGTGGGTGGGGTTTAGCCTAGTGGTTAGAGTGTCCGCTCTTCACGCTGAAGACCCAGGTTCGATTCCTCACTTGGGTACAATGTGTGAAGCACATTTCTGGTGTACCCCTGCGATATTTTTGGAATATTTCTTAACGCAGAGTAAAAGTTACTAAAACCATAATCACTCACTCACTCACTCACTCTTATCACAGGAGAGTATATCATTTATCAACCTTCCCTATGTAAAAAAAATAGGTATAAATAAAAGAAATACATTTTACTATCTTTGTGAACAATGTGTTCGGTTGCAAACAAGTAAGGAGGAGATAACTCCAGCTGACAGAGAAGCAAGGCATAGTTTATGATTGTCCCGACTAACAGATGTTGCCAGCTGTTGTAGAGGATTTACATGATTGTACCCAAACCTTGATCAAATCACAGTTTATATGTATGTTTCTCATAACTTGTGCTGATGTTGAGCGCTGTCCCACCCATTATGTTGGTATGTTCCCACAACACTGTGCCATGTTACGGAGAAGAAACAAGTCATGAACAAAAGCTCCCGCAATTAATTATTCTTCTGTTTTTTTATGGCAATACTTAAAGAACGATTACAGTGTTTCCGTTCTCCGGTATATACCTTAAAATCGCCGGTAAAATTTGTTGGGGACCGGTAAATTGAAAGCCAGCAAGACACCGTGTCCGGTAAAGAATCATGTATTAAAATAAAAACATCATGGGTAAGCAAAATGACAGTCTTGGCTGGGCTTTCATGGTCACAAAAACTGTTATGCTTTGGAAATACCCAGGCTTAAAATAACTTTAAAATGAGTACTTACAGTATGGTAATAGGATATGACCGGCAAATTTCATTCATGACCGGTAAAATTTTAGGTCGCCAGGCACAGTGTCCGATAAATAATTAAGTCAGCGGAAACACTGGATTATTAAATGGTTGAACAGAAAACTATCCATATAATCCGTAGTAACAGTAATGGAATCAGATTTATTGTGTTGAACATGTTGCAAATGTTGGTTGAGAGAAATGGGTTGTATTTTCTTTTAGAAGTTATAACAACGTTCCTGATGAAGCAAGAAATGTACGAAGCATATTTCCTCTTTTAGAATTTGGAACCGTATTCAGTTTAGTACATGTTCAGACCAAACACATCTGGAGCTCTTATTGTATTGTATCTGTCGCAAGATGGGTGACTTAGTAAGTGCTGAACAAATGTCAATCTGTGCCAATACTTGGGGAGTCAAATAGATATTCTAACAGAGCCTTGCTCTTGGATTATTTTCAGTAGTTTAGTATGTGGACAGTATACAGCTCTGGATCAAACAGGATATGACTAGACTCTGGGACAAGTATGTAGACTGTATTGTAACTGTCGTCTGCCGTCATGTAGCAGAAATACTTCTTAGTTGAAGGTTATACAACAAATTAACAAAGAATTTTGTAATTCTAGTTAATTGTAATTAATACTACTACAATCATCTCAGAGTGAAATATGAAAAATGTCTCTGACAGAATTATCTTTTCTTTTTGTTTGTTTGGAGTGGATTAGTCTTGTGCTGTCCGCCTCACTCCCAGACCATGTTTTGTAAAGTCAGCCTAATTGTGTTAATTGAAAGAAGATTATATAAGTCCAGAAAGTCTGGCTGACTGGGACACAGCCACCTTTTCTCCTCCAGTTGCTGGAGTGTGAGATGTAGAGTAGCTCAGATAGCAGGACAACAGGAGGATTCCCTCGCTGCAGCATTGGAGGTTTTTACAGTTAAAGATAGGACAGGCTTTATACCAGGCTCTTATATGTCGGGGTAGCCAGGCAACAACCGTGTCACATGGACAAGTCAATAAGTAAAAATGCAAGGAAAAGAAACAATGATGTCGTCTGAATTTAATGGAACTTTTTATATATTTGCTAAACAATTCAAAAAATATTCTCAAAATATAAATGCATCAATCATACGTGGCATCTTTTGTTTTTTCAGCAATATATTTTTGACTGTTCAGGACAGTTTGTTAAAAAACAATTTGTATTTTGATGATTTCTGTGTCTGGCTTACTGTTAACATAATTTTCATGTACCGATAGATTACATCAGGTTGTGTTATGATATTGATTAGAAAAAGAGTGGATAGAAAGTTGTAAAATGTTGCGCAGTCACCAACAGATAGTGTTCACCTGAAACTAATCTCATTTCTACATCTGTGTACATCTCATTTTAAATTCTTTTATTGTAGACCGCATTTTTCATGTCAGGTATGTTCATTTAGAACGATAGTAGCTCCTTGTGTGGCCAAATTACCTGTGTGATTGAGTTGTTGTTGTTTTTTGACTAACAAGTTTATTCTTGTTTTCAGGGCAGCTGGCATTGAACTTGTGCAGGTAAGTCCTAAAGCCAGGTCAAGATGAGTCATATCGTCGGTCCTATCATCTGCATGACGTGAGAAGTACAAGATCAACATTAAGAACCAGGGCCTAGATTTTCGAAGCTCTCTTAGTCGTAGTAAGTGCAATACATTAACATTAACTTATGATTGCCTTAGCGCTAAGAGAGCTTCGAAAATCTAGGCCCTGGGGTGTGGAAATAACAAACTTGTTAACTTGATCCAGGATATGTTAACATTCAAATATCATTTGCCTGGAGACATATAGATTGAATGAGAAATGTCCTGATTATGTTTGAAAAATGGTGTTTTATCACAGCATGAGGCAATGTAATTGTCTGCTCACACCAACCGGAAATCTTGAATCCAGTGTTTTCAGAATTCCTGTTGCTGTATTTTATTGCCCCCAGTTTTTAGGCAGATGTTGAAGAATCATTTTTCCATATCTCTGAGGCTATTCACACCATGAATATTGAATTTTGTCCGTTGCGAAGCTGTGATCCAGTGAAAACAGTTTCCAGCAGCCAGTGCAGTCAGCCATGACACCTTACAATACATTGCACACTTGACGGGAAGTCCGACCAACCTGTCACAGAATGTGTCCTCAAGCATGATGGAGGTCAGAGCTAAGATATAAACTATACACTGCCGTCATTTATAGTGGTCACCTGGTGTCTACACCGTTTCAAAGCTACAATAATTAACACTTGGCACATAATGTTATCAAAGTGTACTCAGGGTCTGCCAAGGTCATTCTTAGGTCACTTGTTTAGTTGTTTGTGACTTTCTTCACTCCTATGAACAACAGTTAGTTGTCTATGATAAAGGAGTTTTGGTTTAGATCTGGACATGTAACAATATAAACATTTCTTGCTAAATTGAATATAAGTAAATCTAACATATCCTTCTTCAAGCTGTCTGAAACAATTCATATTATTCATGGTTTAATTTCCTCATAACAGGATGATTCATATCCAGCCTGGCCTTGACTTCTGGCCTGGGATGTGTGTTGACTCAAATAGCATAATGGGTCACCAAATAGTGTTGGCGTTAACATGAATCTCGAGATCATGGTTGGTGTGCATTTTCTCAGGTGCAGGTTACAATATAACTTATGGCTGTTCTATATACAACACCAGATTTGTTCAGCTGTAAATTCTGCTGGATGAATTAATTTACATGTAGGTGTGTACTTAGATTTGTTTACAAGGCAATCAAGCAGAGAGTCCTGTAATCAAGTTTCTGTTAGGCCTATAATCTGGTTTGAGGTGATCTGCGAAAGGTATTTCAGCCCCTGTTTAAGTTGGACTATATTCCTCGGTTCAGTGCCCATTCATTCAGTTGTCTGTGTGAAACAGAAATACAGTCTCTGTAATTGAGTTATTTAGAATTGTGAAAACTGAGTAAACAGACAAATAATGTGTGTTTGAAGCAAACACCAGTAGATCTTACATCTGGTAGGACGGGTTTGTTAGTTGGCCATGCAGAATCAGATTGAAAGAGACTTGTGTGAAAGCCACTCTGCCATTCTGTGTCCTACAAAATGGACTTTCAATAAAGCAGCATAAAGCCCAACACACTCACTCACTCTGAGACTAATGAAGTAACGTAGAGGATTCAGACAGTACATGAGTTGCTAATCTGAATTTGTCTGATATTCATATTCATAGACATATTAACACGTCAGTCGGGTGTATCATGCCAGGACTGTTGTCAGGTGTTCAACGGTAAGAAACCATTTATTTCATGCTGAAATCCCATTTCTTTAGAATATGAATACAAGCATTGTATGCAGTGTGTGTGCTTGTATCGACAGGGCACACACCGCACAAGCAGGCCACAGGTTCAAGTTGGTATGGTTATAAGTTTCAGTACGATATGAACATTCTGTTGGATGATATTCTCTTCTTGTCTGTGAGTCACTGGAAACAGTCTCTGGCCATGCAGTAGAATGGCTGTATGGATAGAACATGTTATTTGTTAGTAGGACTTGAATGGCAGCAGGTGATTGTTGGACTGAACGGCCTGTTAGTTATGAATGGTTGACGGTGGATCTGCACCAGGTACCACATGGTGGTTCCCTGAACCATGTGTGTCTGACCGCTGATCTGTACCTCTAGCTGGAGGGTTTATATTGACATCTTATCAAAGGAAAAGTAGTGATTGGGCCAATATTTTAGAATTTAGACCGCAACAAACTAAAACGTCTCCACTGTGCGTTTCCGCTCTGAATGTAACGGATAACAGCTGTCTCCTTGGATTCATCTTGACCTAACACCCTCGGTTGACGAAAGTGTAACCCATAGATAAGCCGACTCTCTTCTACAGACTGCTATTTTTGGTCCTCAAAATTCGGTCCACCCTCTGTACCAGGGTACATGTCCACCCTATATACACCAGGAACATGTCCACCCTCTACACCAGGGTTCATGTCCACCCTCTGTACCAGGGTACATGTCCACCCTCTATACCAGGGTATAGAGATTAATTGAAATAATCGAAGATTGGTCGCAGTGACTAAACGACCAAGCAATCGATCAGAATTTCTCATAATCGAACACAAACAATTCTGGAACACTTTTTCATAAACAATATTTTTCACAAGGTTGGTTTTGTCTGTTACATTTCATAAGCACTACAAGTCATGATTAAATTTATCTTAAAGACTCCAAGAAATTTATGTTCCTGACATACTAGTCGTCCTTTAAAGATGTGAAATTTTGCCCCAAAAACAAAAGAACTACATGTTTTTTCCATATTTTTATGTGCATTAACAAATTTCATTAATGACGCTAACCAATTTTTTTCGATGATTGATCGGTTGTAATAAACCAATCATCAATTATGAGATTTTAACCAATTCCCAACACTACACCACTATACCAGGGTACATGTCCACCCTCTATACCAGGGTACATGTCCACCCTCTATACCAGGGTACATGTCCACCCTCTATACCAGGGTACATGTCCACCCTCTATACCAGGTTACATGTCCACCCTCTATACCAGGGTACATGTCCACCCTCTGTACCAGGGTACATGTCCACCCTCTATACCAGGGTACATGTCCACCCTCTATACCAGGGTACATGTCCACCCTCTATACCAGGGTACATGTCCACCCTCTGTACCAGGGTACATGTCCACCCTCTATACCAGGGTACGTCAGCCCTCTATACCAGGTTACATGTCCACCCTCTGTACCAGGTTACATGTCCCTCTATGCATGTCCACCCTCTATACCAGGGTACATGTCCACCCTCTATACCAGGGTACATGTCCACCCTCTATACCAGGGTACATGTCCACCCTCTATACCAGGGTACATGTCCACCCTCTATACCAGGGTACATGTCCACCTCTTTACCAGGGTACATGTCCACCTCTGTAGCAGGGTACATGTACACCTCTTTACCAGGGTACATTTCCACCTCTGTAGCAGGGTACATGTCCACTCTCTATACCAGGGTACAAGTCCACCCTCTGTACTTGGGTACATTTCCACCTCTATAACAGGGTTCATGGCCACCCTCTGTACCAAGGTACATATCTACCTCTATAGCAGGGTACACGTCCACCTCCATACCAGGGTACATGTCCACCCTATATACCAGGGAATGTGTCCACCCTCAACACCCAGTACATATTAGATACCTGAATAGAGCGACCGGTTGTTAATGTCGTTACTTGAGCTATATATCACAGTCGCCTCAGACATTAATCATGTTTGCCCTCCCTGTGCCCAGCCCAGCGTTCACCTCCTCAGCCTTGACGTCAACCTTTGCACAGGTCACCTGCTGTACACCCCCATATAATAGGATTAAGTGTATGTTGTCAATACATTTCTTGTAACACTTGTGGTAGAGCTGAACAGTATTATCTGCCATGTGATTATAGACTGTTATTCCCTGATAATAGATACTGCTGGAATGTCAAGGTCATGCCCTGAAGAATATTAGAAGCTGTATTGAGGACAACTTCTTTGTTTCACAACAATATTTGGGCTACATCTTTCATCTTTGACTTTATTCAGCCGATAAAGGAGAGAAATTGAGAGTTGATGAAGGACTTAAAAACTTCCTGTCCCTGTTTTATTAACTAAATGTCAAGCAGGGAATTGTTGATTACAATAAATGGTAATTACATCCGATTTATTACTGCAATTAAGAGGTTTGTTATGAAGGTTAAACAATATCCTTTTCACAGACAAAGCTTTCATGTGTAGATTGATCTTCAGCATCCATTGCTTGTTGTCAGGGGTGACTAGCTGGATCGGGTGGTCAGACTCGATGACTTGGTTGATGCATGTTATTTTATACCACTTGCATAGATGGATGCTCATGATGTCAATCACAGGTTTGTTTGGTCCAGACTCAATGATTTAGAGACTACTGTCATAAAGCTAAAATATTGCTCTGGGGCAGCGTAAACAAAAATCAAACAAAAAATGATGATATAAAATTGTTTTGCTGTAAGGTTAAAGGTGCTTCCTGTGTCCGGTGATGTTGTCCGCTGTCTGGTTACATAATAATGGGCTGATATGACGCTGTCCAAGTTACCTCCTCTGACGATTCCTTGAATAATGGTCAAGTCATTTCTGTCAATCAAGATGCTTCATCCTCGTCAAAGTTGTCTTTCGTGCCCTATGGATTATGGCTGTCTTTGCTGCCCTATGGATTATGGCTGTCTCTGGTGCCCAAGGGATTATGGCTGTATTTGGTGCCCTATGGATTATGACTGTCTTTGGTGCCCTATGGATTATGGCTGTCTCTGGTGCCCTATGGATTATGGCTGTCTATGGTGCCCTAGGGATTATGGCTGTCTATGGTGCCCTATGGATTATGGCTGTCTATGGTGCCCTAGGGATTATGGCTGTCTATGGTGCCCTAGGGATTATGGCTGTCTATAGTGCCCTAGGGATTATGGCTGTCTATGGTGCCCTAGGCATTATGGCTGTCTTTGGTGCCCTAAGGATTATGACTGTCTTTGGTGCCCTAGGGATTATGGCTGTCTTTGGTGCCCTATGTATTATGGTGCACCCCTGAAATTGGTACAGGGGAAATCCCCTTGTATGGGGAACTTGGTACAGGGGAGATCCCCCCTATGATTGAAAACACTCGTTTGTCTGGTCGAGAGTCAGCTGTTGCCACCATGTGTCTGTTACATTACAGACAAAGAAACAGAAAACAGGCTGAGGTGCATCCTTATACATCAGCCCTGATCATCTATAAAACAAGTAATAGTGTTGGTCTGGGATGTGAGGTGCATCCTTATATATCAGCCCTGATCATCTATAAAACAAGTAATAGTGTTGGTCTGGGATGTGAGGTGCATCCTTATATATCAGCCCTGATCATCTATAAAACAAGTTATAGTGTTGGTCTGGGATGTGAGGTGCATCCTTATATATCAGCCCTGATCATCTATAAAACAAGTAATAGTGTTGGTCTGGGATGTGAGGTGCATCCTTATATATCAGCCCTGATCATCTATAAAACAAGTAATAGTGTTGGTCATCCTTATATATCAGGGAATAGTGTTGGTCTGGGATGTGGTGCATCCTTATATATCAGCCCTGATCATCTATAAAACAAGTAATAGTGTTGGTCTGGGATGTGAGGTGCATCCTTATATATCAGCCCTGATTATCTATAAAACAAGTAATAGTGTTGGTCTGGGATGTGAGGTGCATCCTTATATATCAGCCCTGATCATCTATAAAACAAGTAATAGTGTTGGTCTGGGATGTGAGGTGCATCCTTATATATCAGCCCTGATTATCTATAAAACAAGTAATAGCGTTGGTCTGGGATGTGAGGTACAGTGATAGTATTCATTCCTGGCTCAAGTGGTCCAGACTTGCTGCATATTAATCAAATCACGAGGTCATCCTTCCAGCTGTTAATGATGTAAACATGAGTCAGTATGTCGCAGCAGTACGCTGTCATCGCAGCGTGAGACCGGTGTGGTGATCAGTTTCCTGCAGATGAGCTGGAGTATCACCCTTCCGATCTCCTCCCCTTACAGTCCTCCCTTCCCCTCTAGTACAACCCACATCCTGGCAAGGAATTCATCACTAGATAAAAGTCTCATGTTGTAATATACTTGCAAGCTGTTTCAAATGATGAAGAAAGCATGGACCATTCTCACATTATCAAACAGTTGATTTCTTAGTGGGGCATTAAACAACACAGAGACACACAGAGGTACCTACACACAGACAGGGACAGGCCTGCTCACATAGACTCACAAACACACAGGTACCTACACACAGACAGGGACAGGCCTGCTCACATAGACTCACTAACACACACAGTCATACTGAGAGAGTGAGTGGGTGAGTTTAGTTTTACGCCTCTTTTAGGAATATTCCAGCAATATCACAGCTGAGGATACCAGAAATGGGCTTCTATCATTGTGCCCATGTGGGAAGTCGAACCCAGGTCTTTTGGCATGACAAGCAAATGCTTTACCAACTAGGCTACCCACACAACTGGTGTCTGACTCAGATTACATGCGTGTTCTCTGTACTTGCCACACTGTGGCCCTGTGTTCTCTGTACTTGCCACACTGTGGCCCTGTGTCCAAAGTACTTGCCACACTGTGGCCCTGTGTCCAAAGTACTTGCCACTGTCGCGTTGTGTTCTCTGTACTTGCCACACTGTGGCCCTGTGTCCAAAGTACTTGCCACACTGTGGCCCTGTGTTCTTAGCACTTGCCACTGTCGCGTTGTGTTCTCTGTACTTGCCACAATGTAGCCCTGTGTTCTTAGTATTTGCCACACTGTGGCTCTGTGTCCAAAGTACTTGCCGCTGTCGCGTTGTGTTCTCAATACTTGCCACACTGTGGCCCTGTGTTCTTAGTACTTGCCACACTGTGGCCCTCTGTTCTCTGTACTTGCCACTGTCGCGTTGTGTTCTCAGTACTTGCCACACTGTGGCCCTCTGTTCTCTGTACTTGCCACACTGTGGCTCTGTGTCCAAAGTACTTGCCACTGTCGCGTTGTGTTCTCAGTACTTGCCACACTGTGGCCCTGTGTTCTTAGTATTTGCCACACTGTGGCCCTGTGTTCTCTGTACTTGCCACACTGTGGCTCTGTGTCCAAAGTACTTGCCACTGTCGCGTTGTGTTCTCTGTACTTGCCACACTGTGGCCCTGTGTTCTTAGTACTTGCCACACTGTGGCCCTCTGTTCTCTGTACTTGCCACTGTCGCGTTGTGTTCTCAGTACTTGCCACACTGTGGCCCTCTGTTCTCTGTACTTGCCACACTGTGGCCCTGTGTCCAAAGCACTTGCCACTGTCGCGTTGTGTTCTCAGTACTTGCCACACTGTGGCCCTGTGTTCTTAGTACTTGCCACACTGTGGCCCTGTGTTCTCAGTACTTACCACACTGGCCCTGGCCCAGTATTTTACATCCAGTATAACCATCCAGTGATATGATGTGACGGGATGGGATAGGGTGGGATGGGTAACTGATGATGACCCTTGTTCGTCAGACTTTTACAGAAATGTATTATCTTACTTACAACGGTAAATGTGGTGTTGTAGGATGACAACATATCCGCACACATTTCAGGCATCTGCTCGTTCAATGACTTGCATGTTTTATTGGTTGGAAAGGAGATAACAGTAGGCAGAAAGTGTTTGGGGAATGGTGTGACCATGTTTTACTGGTTAGAAAGGAGATAACAGTAGGCAGAAAGTGTTTGGGGAGTGGTGTGACCATGCTTTACTGGTTAGAAAGGAGATAACAGTAGGCAGAAAGTGTTTGGGGAGTGGTGTGACCATGTTTTACTGGTTAGAAAGGAGATAACAGTAGGCAGAAAGTGTTTGGGGAGTGGTGTGACCATGTTTTACTGGTTAGAAAGGAGATAACAGTAGGCAGAAAGTGTTTGGGGAGTGGTGTGACCATGTTTTACTGGTTAGAAAGGAGATAACAGTAGGCAGAAAGTGTTTGGGGAGTGGTGTGACCACCAGGTTTTGCTGCAAAGTAGAAGTTTGTCTACTCGGGCGTGACTTTTGCTTGGTTGCAATCAGATACCTTCAGTTCAGTGAAGACAGATATAATGCTCTTCTGTACTTCTCAAGATACCGTGTCATCATGTGGTCACCACTAATTACATCTCAATAGCAATATTCATCAAGAATTCTACCATGACTTCAGTAAACACTGGATTGTGATTGGTTAATTAAAGTCATTCAGAGGTATATAATCACGTTATACAGGTCTCTGTTTTCCGTGCGCAATCATACATGGTTTACGGTGATGCACTATTTTTGTCTGCCCACTAACATGGCGGACACCAAACAACCTACCGATGCATCGATAAATTAGCAGGTGATTTTACTGTCGAAATTACATATGTCTTTAAAGATGGATTTAGCGATGGCGGGCCACGACTCACTACTTAGCGTAAAATCACAGCAATAGGTGTTTATACATACAAAAGTACTTGAAAGCATGGAAACAAATATTCAGTCCGAACAAGATCAAAACATAGAGTCTGATTTCCGAATAAAAATTCAGCAAAAAACAAATATGTTTCACGTTGATTCTATTTTATGTCAGAATAGATCCAGCAATAGACTGCTACAAAATTTCCGTGTTAAATTTATTATCAGCTTTAAGTCAACGATATCATGCCACTGACTAGATCCGGTAACGGAGGATGCATTAACATCGAACGCCGAAGAAATTTTAATGCCTTCCGTCCACATAAATAAACAGTTGGGTTATCAATTCAAACAAAATGATATTTTGAAATTTGTACTATTCAAATTTAGCGGTAGTAAAACACAATTAGATCTACAGAATCTGCAAACCGTTCTGTTTAGCCCAACATATTTTTTTTCTAAATGTATACTATCGTTGAAAATGTTATTTAGCTTAGTCATGATCCCTCTTATCCATTACACTGCTTGATCTGAAGTAGTCTATTAAAGTATAATTAATTACCTTACGTGTTTATGCCAGAGGTACACCCTGTGTCCTGATCCATCCTTTGAAATATCACCACAAATCTGGCTCTTTGTCAACAGACTTCATGAACATGCCAGCGAATCCGATTCAATTTGAATTCACTACACTTTGAAGCACTAGGTCACAAAACACTTTCCAAAATGTAGAAAATAATATCCGTGAATCGAATTTGAGCACAAAGTACACATGAGTGTGTAAGAGTCACCACAGCTGTGCGCAGGCGTAGAGAGGTCGTGAAATAGATCAGGTTGACAGGCAAATTCAACAGTATCTAAATTGATTTTAACCACGGACTTCTCGTTACAGCAAAAGCCCTACTCTTAAATTTTGTACCAGTACCAGTAATTAGATATCAAAAAGACTATCTCCAGTCATACAATCAGGTTAACCTTATAGCAAACTGTTAGTGGCTCTCCTGTCATCTTTCCAAATGTAAACAATGACTTGAGAAAAGGTCAAAGGCCATGAGGTTGCTGCCACTATTCTGGTGGGGAAAATATTCTAGGGTTTGGGAGTTTTGTTCTGGAAATGATAATTACACTAATTTTTCAGAAACATTCAACTTATTATCAGAAAATAAATAAATCATCAAAAGACATCAAGCCATCACTAGACTGATGAGGACGTTTCATCTACCAATATTCTATGGTCACGGTCAGACATGAGCACTGCTATTATTGTTGTCAAATGAATAAGAAAATAAAGAAAAGTCTCCACTGGCATTAGGACAGTACCACTCTGATCTGAATGGCAAGTTGTGGAGTTCTGCTTCAGAAATAAACACTAATCTCATGTTCAGCAAAGTATATTGAGGATGAGTTCAGACATCGGTTCAGACATTGTGGTTCAGACATCGGTTCAGACATTGTGGTTCAGACATCGGTTCAGACATCGGTTCAGACATTGTGATTCAGACATT
The DNA here is from genome assembly GCF_003918875.1 of Haliotis rubra. NCBI lineage: Eukaryota > Metazoa > Mollusca > Gastropoda > Lepetellida > Haliotidae > Haliotis > Haliotis rubra. Next base: position 1,157,099 of record NW_025766558.1, on the reverse strand, counting down.
GTGGTTCAGACATCGGTTCAGACATTGTGGTTCAGACATTGTGGTTCAGACATCGGTTCAGACATTGTGGTTCAGACATTGGTTCAGACATTGTGGTTCAGACATTGTGGATCAGACATCGGTTCAGACATTGTGGTTCAGACATCGGTTCAGACATTGTGGTTCAGACATCGGTTCAGACATTGTGATTCAGACATTGTTGTTCAGACATCGGTTCAGACATTGTGGTTCAGACATTGTGGTTCAGACATTGTGGTTCAGACATCGGTTCAGACATTGTGGTTCAGACATTGTGGTTCAGACATTGTGGTTCAGACATTGTTGTTCAGACATCGGTTCAGACATTGTGGTTCAGACATCGGTTCAGACATTGTGGTTCAGACATCGGTTCAGACATTGTGGTTCAGACATCCTGGTTCAGACATTGTGATTCAGACATTGTGGTTCAGACATTGTGGTTCAGACATCGGTTCAGACATTGTGGTTCAGACATCGGTTCAGACATTGTGGTTCAAGACATTGTGGTTCAGACATCGGTTCAGACATTGTGGTTCAGACATCGGTTCAGACATTGTGGTTCAGACATTGTGATTCAGACATTGTGGTTCAGACATTGTGGTTCAGACATTGGTTCAGACATTGTGGTTCAGACATTGTGGTTCAGACATTGGTTCAGACATTGTATTGCTGTAAAGAGCTTGAATTGTTTGCTGCAATATTTGTTGAAATGACATTTCCGACCTTACACGGGTAGCTCAGACATTTATGATGGTCAGGAGAAAATATGGATTTAAATAAATATCAAAGGTGTTTTTATTTCTGACAAAGTGGATGTTTATGTTTATGTTGATTGTTATCAGGGGTGGAAATAACCCATTGCCCGACGTCCGAATCCAGTGTCTTTTCCAGTCGGGTAAGCAAATGTTTATATCACACTGTACCGGTGTCCAGTTGACTTTCCAATTTAAGTTATGTTGTTTGCCTAAAAAATCAAAAAGAAAATCAGCCAGTATAGAGGAAATATTATCAGGGCAAGTGATTTTACATGTGCCACTGTACCGGTGTACACTAGCAATTTTAAAGTTATTTCCACCCCTGGTTATGAAGTGTTACACAGCCAGATTTATGTATTGTGATATAGAACACTGCTGTTGTGTTGTATTGTTGGCATGTAACTTAGTACGGGACTCCTGGGTTGAGTTGGGGAATATCATGTATCATACAATATTACAAAACTATGGACACTGGGGTGTAGACGTTTGATACGGTCAATACATGGCCAATAGCATGGACAAAAGGTCAGGGTCATACTGTTGGACAATGTACACAGATGTAATGATACCTGTGACAACTTGGATGATTACACAGTTATTGTATGTTGATAACATCCGTATCACCTCCAGGAGTGTGCTGTAACCCACTTGTGTGGCCCAGATACAACCAGAGGGTTGGGTAAGGCATATAAGACGGCATTTGATCACCAAACCACACATTTTATAGATCTGTCGTTTGGATCTCTGTAACTAAAATGTTGCTGATGGAATTAATTGTGGAACATTCCTTAAGGTTGAGTAGTCGGTTGAGGACTGAATTAATTTGGATAAAAGTTAGTTGAGGACTGATATGACATGCCTATAACTCAGTTGAGGACTGATATGACTTGGCTATAACTCAGTTGAGGACTGATATGACTTGGCTATAACTCAGTTGAGGACTGATATTACTTGGCTATAACTCAGTTGAGGACTGATATGACTTGGCTATAACTCAGTTGAGGACTATAACTCAGTTGAGGACTGATATGACTTGGCTATAACTCAGTTGAGGACTGATATGACTTGGCTATAACTCAGTTGAGGACTGATATTTGGCTATAACTCAGTTGAGGACTGATATGACTTGGCTATAACTCAGTTGAGGACTGATATTACTTGGCTATAACTCAGTTGAGGACTGATATGACTTGGCTATAACTCAGTTGAGGACTGATATGACTTGGCTATAACTTCAGTTTGGACTGATACTTGATACCATGACTTGGCTATAACTCATTAGGGACTGATATTAACTCAGTTGAGGACTGATATGACATAGGTATATATAATTCAATTTAGGACTGATATGACTTGGCTATAACTCAGTTGAGGACTGATATGACTTGGCTATAACTCAGTTAAGGACTGATATCACTTGGCTATAACTCAGTTAAGGACTGATATGACTTAGGTATATATAATTCAATTTAGGACTGATATGACTTGGCTATAACTCAGTTGAGGACTGATATGACTTGGCTATAACTCAGTTGAGGACTGATATGACTTGGCTATAACTCAGTTGAGGACTGATATGAGTTGAGGACTTATGACTTGGTATATAATGACTTGGCAATTGAGGACTGATATGACTTGGCTATAACTCAGTTGAGGACTGATATGACTTGGCTATATACTCAGTTGAGGACTGATATGACTTGGCTATATATAATCAGTTAAGGACTGATATGACTCATAACTTTGAGGACTTGGCTATAACTCAGTTAAGGACTGATATGACTTGGTTGAGGACTGATATGGACTATAACTCTATAACTTGATATGAGGACTGATATGACTTGGCTATAACTTTAAGGCTATAACTCAGTTGAGGACTGATATGACTTGGCTATAACTCAGTTGAGGACTGATATGACTTGGCTATAACTCAGTTGAGGACTGATATATAACTCACTGATATGACTTGGCTATAACTCAGTTGAGGACTGATATGACTTGGCTATTGAACTCAGTCAGTTGAGGACTGATATGACTTGGCTATAACTCAGTTGAGGACTGATATGACTTGGCTATAACTCAGTTGAGGACTGATATGACTTGGCTATAACTCAGTTGAGGACTGATATGACTTGGCTATAACTCAGTTGAGGACTGATATGACTTGGCTATAACTCAGTTGAGGACTGATATGACTTGGCTATAACTCAGTTGAGGACTGATATGACTTGGCTATAACTCAGTATGACTTGGCTATAACTCAGTTAAGGACTGATATGACTTGGCTATAACTCAGTTGAGGACTGATATGACTTGGCTATAACTCAGTTGAGGACTGATATGACTTGGCTATAACTCAGTTGAGGACTGATATGACTTGGCTATAACTCAGTTGAGGACTGATATGACTTGGCTATAACTCAGTTGAGGACTGATATGACTTGGTATATAACTCAGTTGAGGACTGATATGACTTGGCTATAACTCAGTTGAGGACTGATATGACTTGGCTATAACTCAGTTGAGGACTGATATGACTTGGCTATAACTCAGTTAAGGACTGATATGACTTGGCTATAACTCAGGACTGATATGACTTGATATCAGTTGACTTGGCTATAACTCTGATATGACTTGGCTATAACTCAGTTGAGGACTTGGCTATAACTCAGTTGAGGACTGATATGACTTGGCTATAACTCAGTTAGGACTGATATGACTTGGCTATAACTCAGTTGAGGACTGATATGACTTGGCTATAACTCAGTTGAGGACTGATATGACTTGGCTATAACTCAGTTGAGGACTGATATGACTTGGCTATAACTCAGTTGAGGACTGATATGACTTGGCTATAACTCAGTTGAGGACTGATATGACTTGGCTATAACTCAGTTGAGGACTGATATGACTTGGCTATAACTCAGTTGAGGACTGATATGACTTGCTATAACTCAGTTGAGGACTGATTCAGTTGAGGACTGATATGACTTAGCTATATATAAGGATCATAACTCAGTTAAGGACTGATATGACTTGGCTATAACTCAGTTGAGGACTGATATGACTTGACTATAACTCAGTTGAGGACTGATATGACTTGGCTATAACTCAGTTGAGGACTGACAGAACTTGGATATAACTGAAGAGATCTGGATGAGTCATTATTCTCCTCCAACAGCTGAGGCTCACGGAGTGACTGTGTATTGAACTGCTGTGCTGAGTGTGAATTACAATATATTCAGGTCAAATGCTTAAACTGAATCATATCTGAAAATGGCTAGTTCGCACCCCAAGGCCCATGTGCAGAGTGAGGATCCTGAGTCAGGATCCAGAGTTAGATCCAGAGTGAGGATCCCTGATTGTCAGTGGTTGTTATCCTGGTCCGCTCTTCAGTCACTATTGAGTAGCTGTACTATACAGCATTATATTTGTTTTATCAGGACAAGTGCATACCATATTTCAGTAGTCCTCAGACTTTGTAGTTTGTCCTGCAAGAACAACACAAATTGTTTACATGTAATGTTGGTTTTATTCAGTTTCTTGTTTGTAGTAAAATTGAAACAATGAGAACTGGTTCAGAATGATAGCCCTCAAAGTGGCTCAATTGTGTAGTTTCAGGCTACAAAGACTGGATATTGTGGCAAATGCAATTCTGTTTGTGAAGGTAGACCAAGTATTGCCTTACTGAACTAGATGACAACTGTTAGTCTATCATCATCATCATCATCATCATCATCATCATTATGTAGTGTATACACACCTGTGAAGTATTATCAGTGCCGTATTCTAGTTTAGTAGCAAACTAGTGGAAATAATGGTTTTTGTAATGAATATGGTTTCGTACTTCTGTTGCACATACAAACACACTTTGACGAGGTAAATACTTCTGTTGCACATACAAACACACTTTGACGGGGTAAATACTTCTGTTGCACATACAAACACACTTTGACGGGGTAAATACTTCTTCCACAAGTCTTTGGGTTAGGAATGAATTCCCCAAATATCTCAGATGTCTTTTAACTAGACAGAAATGCCTGGCACTAAAGAATTTATCGTGGCTTAAATGTTCTTTCATTTGAGATGTATAATTAAGCTGTTGGTAATTCTAGGATGTCAGCCTTAGACAGACTAACTACCCTAAATATCGGCCAGGGACAGCCTTAAACATGTTGAGCCCACTAAGTAGGATAATGACGGTGTTCAACCGAGCTACAGGGGATGTACACCGGGCTACTGGGGATGTACACCAGGCTACTGGGGATGTACACTGGGCTACTGGGGATGTACACCGGGCTACTGGGCTGCTGATCAGGAGAGTGTATGCGGATTACAAGGCTAAAACCTGACCAGCTGAGGATGATCATGAATGTAGACACCGGCAACAAACAGTAGATGTTATGTGTGTGTTTCATACTGAAATAAAACCATGATTTACTGTGACTGTTGGACAGGACATGAGGTTGTTGATGAGAGTTATTATGTATAACTCCTCCCTTCATCTTCTATCACGACGCATTGCCAACACAACACACTACAGGAATGTGGACATTCTGGAAGAAATTCTCTCTTCTGACTCATGCAATAATTGCTGAATTCATGTTACACTAACTTAATTTGGAGGTCGTTGTGACATTACGATTATTCTTTCCCTCATTGATTGTGGAGGAAATGCCGGGGGTGTGATACTAAACTTGATGGATTCTGTTATTCAGTGGACATGACCTACCCTTGATGATGGTTGGTCTGCAACATGTGAACAGGAGGTTTATTTCTTAGTGACAGTTTGAACATTGTATAGGTAGTATAGTATGTGTGTCACATTGTAGTTTAATATCCTACCTTACAAGGCTGGTGTCAGATGTGGGACCCATACACCTCCAGCTGTTGTGGAGGTAAAGACTGCCGTCTGGACAGATGTAGGGGATAGATTCATGTACACTGAAATATTCATAGATGCCCCCAGCTGGCATGTTCTAAACACGAACTTATCTGTTGAACAAAGTCTCTAATTATGCCTTGCTTGATCCGCCAGCTTTTAGAAAATGGGACAACAGGACCATAGCGTACAAACACGATATATTACTTGTTTACCATTATATTACTTGTTTACCATTCCATGACATCTTTCCAGGAACAAGAAAATTCTGCACTAACCTTTGGCCAACAAAAATATTTTGCTTCCAGAATGATATATAATCCTATTTTTAATTTGAAGTACACTGTGATAAAGTGAGACAAAGTGGATACGAGACAGTATTCATCCCAAACAGAGCCTCATTATATTCTGATGTGTTGTGGTGGCAATACTAAGAGTAAGCAACCTGTACAGGACCTCAGTAGTTTTTGAAAGATGTGTGGTGGTGTAAACACGAGACATATAAACCCAAACAGGGCCTTACTGCTTCTTTATAGATACGTCATGATGTGTACAATGACAATATAGTACCCAAACAGGGCCCAGTAGTAAAATCAAAACAAATTTCCATTATTATCTTGTGATGTGAACACAAGGCAATATACAACCCAAACGGGACCTCACTTCTGATGAATGAGATGTGATCGATGCCGACAACTGATGTAACTACCAGCGTCCAGACAAACGGTCAGACTCAAAGGGAAAGTGGGCTCACTGACCAATCTTATTACTTGGGATTTACGTTGAGTGATGTTAAAGGGCACTTGATGACTTACTTCCCCAAATATTAGGGAAATGCTTGCCTGCATGGAACTATGGCTGCATGTATGAAACATGGATGTTTACTTAAACTGTGGCAGTAATTACCTTACTGGAAATACACAAATAATGATGTTTAGGGTAATGCATTCAGTGTGTCTTCATGTTATTTCAGATAGTTTTACTTTTTAAAATCTGCATTATGTTTTGAAATTTGTCGTTAAGGGGTTTTGGAAGATATTAGCATGGTATTCTCCTGAATTCCATATGAAAGCAGTAGTGTGTGGACTGTGAGATGTACAACATCGTCTCAGCTGTGCATCAGAATGATGCTATTAAGTAGCCTTCAGAGAAGCAGTATTGATTAAGTAATGTACAAGTTAATTTGTAATTAGAAGCCGCCCCTGCAATGAGTTTAGTCACACTCAGTATGAAGAGATAATCAATTACGTTGATCGAGCAGCACAACATGACGTCCGACGACCACTAACAGTAGCCACTGGGAGATGTCATTTGTATTAAAGGGGCATTTGCCTTTGAATTTAGTCTGGCATATTCAAACTATAGCCGTTTGTGCGGTGATAAAGCCAGTGTCTTCAAGGAAGATTGTACCTACTGCTCATAACACGACAGATACTGTGTATCTTTTCCTGTTTCAGTGTAATGTGGTGTATGTTTCACACTTAAGTACATTTAGGCCTGCTTCTCTCATGTTGGATCTGATTATATTAGAACGTAGCTGGGAATTTGCAATGCTTACAGGTTTTAATCTTGAAGTTTGAATTTGAAAATCCAAACGGTTTGCCCTGTGACATATATACATAGTCGAGCACCGTTGTGATGAACTCTGATAACTCGATATCTCGGTTGTCTCGATATAACATCTCAGTCCCGGCAAAATCCTTCATAATTTATCATTATTCAAGCTCTTTTAACTCAATACGGATGTCTTGATATTTTGGATATCTCGATATAATTTCATGGTCCCAACAAGCAAAATTACCCTTTTAACTGGATATTTGCAAAGAAACTCGATATTCACCTACCTTTCATGGCAAGTATCCCTCTGAACTGACGTTGTTTCCACACGTTTACACACGGTGCGGCATGAATCAAATGGATGCGGTAGTGTAAACTAATTAGGGCTAAGTTAGTTAAAGGTGTCACTTGTTTGTTATTTAATTAAGTTTAATTAAGAAGGAATTATTTAGGAAGTACTCACTGTTACGACTAAACACTACTGATAACGGATTATAGTTTCGAATCAAAACATACTGAGATTCCAATGAGGGTTTTGTGTAATCACGTGACTAGCATGTGATTGTTGAGTTGTTTCTAAATTCTTTTCTTTTCTTTCGGACATAGTGATATGTGATGATATGCCCTGTTCGGATGTCTCGAAGTTCGGATAACTCAATATTTTTGCTTGGTCCCATGAATATCGAGACAACGGTGCTGGACTGTATATAGGATTTATGTGACATATGTTTTAGTTGTATATATATGACCATATGTTAGGTTATGAGGTGTCGGTAGGTTCTTCAGTTACAGCAGATAAGTATTGATAGTAAGTACTTGTGTTGGCAGCTGGACGTGAATCGCCCCTTGGATGAACAAGGACCCTTCGATGCCATCCTACACAAGTTGGCGGACCTGCAGGCGCACGCTGATGCTGGATACGTCACAGAGCAGCAGCAGCTGGCCAATGTCAAGGTGAGACACGTAGTGGGTCATACACCAGGTCACATGATCACATGCATGTTGTGTGCCATCAGTCACTGGCTTGTCTGGTCCAGGTATTTACAGATAAAGTAGCAGTGATATGGCTTGAATGTTGCTGACTGTGCAAAACTTTCTCACCTAATTTACCATCCAGGGATTCTTACTTATTCCTCTATTTTTGTGTATGTACATGCTTCACACATGTTGCTGATGTCAGCATTTTTAAATATCCAGGTATATGTATTCTGGTTGTCAACTAACTAGTTCCTCACCATCGTATTTAATGAGTTGTCAGGTACAGACTGTTGAGTATAGTATGGAGTGAGGTCATGTATCAGAGGTAGTACTGGGTGCAGTGTTATTAGTGTTGGAAAGCTGCCTCTTGTCGACAAACTGGGCCCTATTGCACCAAGCATTCGTAGCACTAAGGTGATCGTTACTGCTATATTTGAACACAGACAGTCATAGATCTACCATCACTTTATGGAACTCAGTATACAGTGAAACCGCCTATGTAAAGACCGCTTAACTAAACAGACCTGATAAGTAAACACTTTGCTTTGGTCCCGGCAAATTTCTTCATTAATTATCACTATTAGAGTCTGGTTAACTAAACTCGGATAAGTAAACAATACTGCTTAATACTTACTTAACAAAAGAGACTGGATAACTAAATTAGCGATCACCACATAATCCGACATGAGGGGCAGTCGTGTCAGTCTCCAGTCAAACAAACATCCTACTTACAGCTTGCTGGCGTCAAGCAGTTGACAATACACTGACAACTGGAGGCCAGCCCTGATAAGTTGTTCATTGTTACATATGTATACATATACATGCATATGGTTGTCATTTGCAGGTTTTGATGAGTTTGGATAAGTAAAATACCTGATAAGTAAACAATTTTGGCGAGTCCCATGAAAGTTTACTTATCAGGTTTCCACTGTAAATGCTGAATAACTTACGTGGCAATATTAGCTGAACATTTGTACTGTCATGTTACTGTCTGCAAGATGGCCGTTCATTGTGTACCAAGAGTTTACGTCTAAGATATTCAGCTGATTCATCTGCAAAGACAGTGAACACACGTCATGAAAATACAGGCTGGATACTTATATTTTGTCAAGGGTCCACTTTTTACCATCATGTAAGTAGATATTCCTGTTAGCTGGAAACATTCACACTCGCGAAGATCCAGGTGTGTAGATCGATGCTCATTATGTTGACAGCTGGATTGTCTGATCTAGACTCAATTATTTACAAACTTCCACCATTTAGCTGGCATATTGCTCAGTGCTGTGTGAAACAAACAAAAACAGAAACAAAATATAGCTGCGAGCAGCGATGTAGGGCTCCTTGGATTTACTTCTTTGGAGCCTTTTGCATCTCTTACATATCTCATGAATGTAAGAGAGGTATTCGTTAATATGAATCATATCACTGCTAGTCAAATGCTCTTCGACTGGAAGTACTGGGAGGTCATTCAGTTTCGAGAAACTCATCACAAAACCTATTTTCGTACATTAAATAATATCACTTAGGTATCATGAATATCAAAACAGAAGAACCCTTTGTTCAAACAGTCAGAGAAACAGAAAATTTTGTGGCCTGAACTAAATAATTTGAAAGGTTCACTGTGACTGACATTATGTGAATGTAAATGTACGTCACATGTAGCTGACAAGTCGTGATTCACATTTAACGGTCAGTCAACACAACTCATGTGTCATTTTACCGAAAGAATGACATCCTCGTGCTCTTTATTATGGTGCATTGCCTACTGATAGAGGTACCTGGCGAGGTTTAGTGCGGATTTTTTCTGCACTGTTGGTAGACACCATTTCCATCTAAATATCAACAGCAACCAAATAGACATATCGACCACGAAGCACTCGTGCTCTGTATTTCTGTAGCGTTTATCAATATCCATAACGCTGTTCCTCTCACGCTGACACAAAGCGAACATGTGGTTTTACAGCAACTAAGGTACTCCAGTAGGGGTATACTTTCGTGGCGTGGACATCCTAAGTCGGTGTAAAAACAAAGTCAAGAAAAATGTGTCCACTTTGGGTTACTTTAGCTAATTAACCCTAGACAATAGACAAAACAAAATAAAAATAAAGAAAAGAAAATAAACAACAAGATACCAAGTGCATTTTATGTTTTATCGTTGTTACTTGAATTCGTAAAAGCGGTTAGTTTCAGTTATATAATTCTGTAATGGATTTTATAAGATTTTCATTGTCTAAAGGAGATAAATCGTCCATTGCCGTGAGCGGTATTTGCATTCTTACATAGCTTTTACGCTGAAGCAACACACTTCTCGTCATTGTCAATTGAAATTAACATAGCCTCCCCATATCTGCCCGTGGACCCACGCTTGCAGTGGTAGTTTCTTTATAGGACATTTCATGAGAGGAATATTACTCCGACAAAGAGTCGCCAAGGCATCCCATGCACATGTTCATATGTAAATATAGATGTAGATGTTGTGACTGCATACTTACCTATTAGTTTTCCATAACTATCCATGCTGACACGGTGAATAAACGCGGTACAACCTGCTTGGCGTGTGTGGGGAGTCGATAAAAACAGCTTGAGTTCCTCGTGTTTGAAGGAGCAGACATAATCGTCCTCGCGCTTTCCTACAGACTGTCGCATGCTTTGCAAGCGGCCATAATCGTCCCGCGCTTTTCTTCAGACTGTCGCAGGTTTCCGCATCACGGGTAACCTGCTGTATAGTTAATGTGGGAGAAACCTATGACACATTCGGTAATATAAACCTTGGCTGTCGGTGATATAAAGTACTGCAATATAGCTTGAATATTGCTGACTGCAGCGTAAAACTAAACTCAATCAGTCAGTCACACTCCACTCTCCGCAAGTGAACTTGTGATTACACAGCAGTTAAGGTATTTCAGTAGTTTTGTATCAGTATCCATTACACTGTTACACTCGGGCTGTTGCAACTGAATTTGTGAATCGAGAGCAGGTATATATACTGGAAATACACGCAAATAACCGCGATACAGGTCACCTATGAAGTTTTAAAATCCATGCAAACAGCACCGAATTGTTACCATAAAGCGTATTACTCTTCGGGCATTGTAAAGCCGGCGCCTGGTCGGTGTTGAACGATTTTACTAGCGTTTACTTCAGCTAGACCAGAGTTACCCCCCTTAGACCACAGCTACAACTTTTACCATGACCCGGAACGCTCACTCATTGACAGTCTTTAAAGCTGCCTAAAGCCATACCTTTTCCAAAAGATTGAATTACTATGAAGATATAACACCTCTACTGCATTGTATATTAATTCTGCCTAGCGCTATGGGATTTTTGGCACATAACAGATCTTCTTACTATTAATAACATTGGTATTAGGTCTGTGCCAACATTACATTGTTATACTCTTGGTCTGCATTAAATGCTGTTACATGTAGATGACAAGTCATGATTCACATTTAATTGTTTGTAAACACAACTATTGTGCCACAATGAAGGTGGTCATATATCATAGCATATAGTGTTCTCTAAAAATACTCAATTCATTTATGAATGAATGAATGAATGAATGTTCTTTATTTCCACCAATGGTTTGGAGAGACATACGTTCAGTTATGTATATATTTTTAGAGCATAACGCACATATTTGTGAAAAAATGGAAAGTTTAATTTAACACCAGCTTGGCCGCCAGCTCTCGTCATTTTCAATTGAAATTGGCATCGTCTCCCATATCTGCACGTGAACCACGCTTTGCAGTGGTAGTCTTTTTATAGGACATCATGAGGGGGAAATTAAGCCGGCAAAGTGTCGCCAAGGCTTCCCATGCACATGTTGATATGTAGATATAGATGTAGATGTTATGACTGCATACTTACCTATTACTTTTCAAGTGCTATCCATGCTGACCGCGGTGAATAAACGCGTGCACAACTTGTCTCGCGTCTGTGTAGAATCGATAACAAACAGTGCGCGTTTTGAAGGAGCCGGCTATAATCGTCCCTTGCGCTTTTCTTCAGACTGTCGCATGCTTTCCACGGGTAATCTGCCGTGCCGTAAATGTGTGAAAAACTTATGACACTTTCGGCAATGTATCCCTGGGCCGTCGGTGATATAAAGAAGTCCCTATTTCATTAAATCTCTCCAAACTTTGGAGTTTTGAGTGTAAGTATAATTTATGATGACTGGTACGTTCTTGGAAGCCTTTTTGCGTGATGCTTAGCGTGTTCTGCCTGGAGTTGTGGGTCAGTTTGTTTGGTACTCTTTTTCTTTCATTTGGGGCTCGTCTCAAATAGTTTTTTTTTCTTTAGCTCCCATACGTTGTATTCCACACGGATAATGTTGAACAGATATTTTGATCAGCCTTAAGCTTGAAAGCCAGTGACTTTTGACATTGGACCAAGAACAGAAAATGTTTAACAACCAAAGGCCACTTCAGAACAAAGCGTTTAAACTGTTGCATGTGCTAAGTTTAGTTTGGCACAACATGGCAAAGAAGCCCGTGAAAGTTTTGAAGACAACTTTTGCCCAAAAGTAGCGTCAATATGGCGGACCATCATATAAACATAGGCACATTTGACGATGCTACTGTGTAGGAACATGCATAGACACAAAGTATGCAACGTTTGAAAGCCGTAGCCCTTGTAGTTTCAGTGGAGCACATTTTGGGAGGAAAGTAGTCAGCATTTTGCTTAAAAACATCAACAAAACTTCAATCCAACATAGCGTCCAAACGGTGCATTTTAGCGACTTGAGCCATCCAGGCAAAATTGTAGCCATTTTGATTACGCATCTGCTCCAGAACTTTGGCAAACATTGGAGCATTAGTTTTGGAGATATTTGCATTTGCATTTGAAATTTTTGAATTAATTTTCAATTATCTGCCCTTTGCTATTGGGCCTACAGCCTAGAGATTTTAAAGCGCGATATGTATCCCTCGGTGGGCATCTGGGTGAATTTTTTCAAGGCATTCTGTCCAGCGGTGCTCTCTGTAGGTCTGGTACAAAATACGGCGGAAGAATAAATAATAATAATAAAAACATTAACGACTACAATAGGTCTCCTGCCTAAAGGCAAAGGAGCCCTAATAATAAAAACACGAACGATTACAATAGGTCTCCTGCCTAAAGGCAAAGGAGCCCTAATTAAAAATCGTTATTTTTGAGTTGACCCCGGAACTTGATAGAATGTCGAAAATGCTTTCTAATGGTCAAGGTCACCAAGGTCACGGGGGTCAAGGTCATTTGACTGGTCCATCACAAAACAAAAACACGTTTTTTGGCGAGCTAAGACGCCGTTGTTATTACCTGTAGGGTGAAAGGAATTAGTGTTTCTGCTTTGCCCAGACCCGATGTATCATATGCGCTGGTCAGATTTAGTGACAAATATGTCCGCCTACTGTCCGCATGTCTGTCCGTCAAAATACTGTATAGTTAATATCTCCGGAACTGTGAAACGCACAGTGTTGAGATTTTGCACACAGCATTCCCTTGACTGTGCCTAACGATGCTGTAAAAATCAAGTCATTTGAATTTCAACTGTTGTTGCTATGGCAACCTGATAAATGAAAAACTTCAATCCAAGATGGCGGCCAAATGGCTAGAGATATCGCTCTGGGATAACCAGACAAAAATGATCGGAATTCATGACCAAGTCACAGACCAAATATGGAAGCGATTGGGGCAATAGTGGTGGAGTTATATGCTGTTTTGTGCCGTTTGGACACATAATGCATTTGTGCAATTTTAATGCCATATGGCCGACAAATCGATCAAACTTTGATATGCATGTAAGAAATCGAAATGTTAAGCATCTTATGTTGATGCATACTGCCAAGTTTTACCGCCTTCTGTGCAGAACTTGAGCAACTATGCTGTTTATAATGTAGTATCATCAGAATCTGATCGAAATCCAATATGGCCAGCCAAAGCAATACACATTTTGACATACACCCAAGAACAAAAATGTTCAACACACTTAGTTACTACGTGCGGCCAGATTCTAGCTGCATAGTTGAAATAGTTATGACGCTTCGCGATTTTGAAAATACATTTTAGTACAAAGTAAACAACAGAAGCAAACATCTAGATATCCGTAACTAATAAAGATATCGCGAACATAGCTTATGGGCATTAATATTTGAGGTATATATTGTATATCTGCACATTTACAGCGTTCTGCAGTTCATACATTCAGAGTTATGGATTGCTAAAAAATGCCTACCCAACAAAATCTTCACATTTCCGATAAACATCTTCAATCCAATATGGCGCGCATCATGTGTCTTTGACATAGGACCAAGAACAGAAAATGTTCAACAACCAAAGGCAACTTCAGAACAAGCCGCGTTTAAAGTGTTGTATGTGGTAAGTTTCGTTTGGCACAAAATAGCAAAGTAGCCCGTGAAAGTTGTTGAAGACAACTTTTGCCCAAAAGTAGCGTCAATATGGCGCCATCATATAAACATAGGCACATTTGACGATGCTACTGTGTAGAAACATGCATAGACACAAAGTATGCAACGTTTGAAACCCGTGAGCCCTTGTGTAGTTTTAGTGCAGCACATTTTGGGAGGTATGCAGTCAGCATTCTGCTGAAAAACATCACCAAAAACTTCAATTCAACATAGCCAAACGGGTGCATTTTAGCTTACTTTGAGCCGTCCAGGCTGTAAATTGTAGGCATTTTGATTAAGATCTGCTCAAGAACTTTGGCACACATTGGAGCATTAGTTACGAGAGATATTTGCATTTGAAATTGAAATTTTTGAATTAATTTTGAATTATCTGCCCTTTGCTATTGGGCCTACAGCCTAGAGATTTTAAAGCGCGATATCTACACCTTGGTGGGCATCTGGGTGATTTTTGTCAAGGCATTCTGTCCAGCGGTGCTCTCTGTAGCTCTGTTACAAAATACGGCGGAAGAATAAATAATAATAATAATAATAATAATAATAAAAACACGAACGATTACAATAGGTCTCCTGCCTAAAGGCAAAGGAGCCCTAATAAACATTCAGGTAGAATGTGAGCTATTGTTGACAATTTGATTGTTTATCAAGACAATTAATTCCTGTTTACAGAGACATGTTTATCCAAGTGTGTGTTTACTACACCAGGCAGTTTGTGCGATGATGTGACAATATTTGTAAAGTAAGGTTAGTCCTGGGAAGACCCCTTACTGAGAATCTCCGCTGTAGACATTAGTGTTGTCTGGGACCAGTTGGCTTGTCACAGACATGGTGGTTATCTGATGAGACATGCTGTTGGAGATAATGCATGGCAGTTACACAGTGGCGCAGACAATACATCATTTCTTCAGTCATGCATACTGGGTGTGCATGATTTGTTCAAACAGGTTTGGGTTGTGCAGATTTGCTGAAATAGAAAAATTCACATTAAATTTCTTTCCAATGGAAAAATGATAAAAATCAATATCTATTTGTGACAGTCAATACTTGTCAGTTGATGAGTGGGTGGTGATTTAGCTGTAGTTACCTGTCTCCTGTAATACCTCCCGAACCTTGTGCAAATACAGACGTTTTATGAGGTCCATACCTCATTTTATGGGTCAGAGAAAAACAGTATTATGTTGGTTTCTTGGATCCAGAAATGCATGTGTTTGGTCAATAGTGTGTATTTGTTTCAGTATATCATACACCAGAAATGAAGACATCTGTTCAGGATTTTTAATGAACAAACAAAATAGCTTGTGCTATTGTATGCACTGCTGTTTCCTGATCACTGCTATAGAAGTTACAACTAGGTATATTGAACTGTTACTTGTACTTACATACTTGGGTGGGGGTTCTGGGATTGGCAGTCTCTCACAAAGAGATAAATGTCACCATCACAATAAGTATAGACTCTAGTGGCCTGGATGTTATAGCAGGTGTTGTTACTGATAGTAGCTGCCATTTAGTTCTGAGTGAAACAAGTGTAGGTTTGGATGGGTTCTGATTTGTGGTCAGTCACTGGCATGAGATATGGTGTTGTGCTCTATCTAGGACATGAACAGTTTTCTCGCTTAACAAGGGTCTTGTCAACATTTGTATATGTTGTCGAGGGTCTCACTTGTGTACTCAGGGTTGCCTCGAAGCCTGTAGAACTCCATGTCCCTGGCCACTGCATTGTAGAACACCCTGTCCTTGGCCACTGAATTGTAAGATACCCTGTCCCTGGCCACTGCATTGTAAAACACCCTGTCCTTGGCCACTGCATTGTAGAACAGCCTGTCCCTGGCCACTGTATTGTAAAACACCCTGTCATTGGCCACTGCATTGTAGAACACCCAGTCCCTGGCCACTGCATTGTAGAACACCCTGTCCCTGGCCACTACATTGTAGAACACCCTCTCCCTGGCCACTGTATTGTAGAACACCCTGTCCCTGGCCACTGCATTGTAGAACACCCTGTCCCTGGCCACTGCATTGTAGAACACCCAGTCCCTGGCCACTACATTGTAGAACACCCTGTCCCTGGTCACTGCATTGTAGAACACCCAGTCCCTGGCCACTGCATTGTAGAACACCCAGTCCCTGGCCACTGCATTGTAGAACACCCTGTCCCTGGCCACTGCATTGTAAAACACCCAGTCCCTGGCCACTGCATTGTAGAACACCCTGTCCCTGGCCACTGCATTGTAGAACACCCTGTCCCTGGCCACTGCATTGTAGAACACCCTGTCCCTGGCCACTGCATTGTAGAACACCCTGTCCCTGGCCACTGCATTGTAGAACACCCAGTCCCTGGCCACTACATTGTAAAACACCCTGTCCTTGGCCACTGCATTGTAGAACACCCTGTCCTTGGCCACTGCATTGTAGAACACCCAGTCCCTGGCCACTACATTGTAAAACACCCAGTCCCTGGCCACTGCATTGTAGAACACCCAGTCCCTGGCCACTACATTGTAGAACACCCTCTCCCTGGCCACTGTATTGTAGAACACCCTGTCCCTGGCCACTGCATTGTAGAACACCCAGTCCCTGGCCACTGCATTGTAGAACACCCAGTCCCTGGCCACTGCATTGTAGAACACCCTGTCCCTGGTCACTGCATTGTAGAACACCCAGTCCCTGGCCACTGCATTGTAGAACACCCTGTCCCTGGTCACTGCATTGTAGAACACCCAGTCCCTGGCCACTGCATTGTAAAACACCCAGTCCCTGGCCACTGCATTGTAGAACACCCAGTCCCTGGCCACTGCATTGTAGAACACCCTGTCCCTGGTCACTGCATTGTAGAACACCCTGTCCCTGGCCACTGCATTGTAGAACACCCTGTCCCTGGCCTGCATTTGTAGAACACCCCTGTCACTGCCATTGCATTGTAGAACACCCAGTCCCTGGCCACTGCATTGTAAAACACCCTGTCCTTGGCCACTGCATTGTAGAACACCCAGTCCCTGGCCACTACATTGTAGAACACCCTGTCCTTGGCCACTGCATTGTAGAACACCCTGTCCCTGGCCACTGCATTGTAGAACACCCTGTCATTGGCCACTACATTGTAAAACACCCAGTCCCTGGCCACTGCATTGTAGAACACCCAGTCCCTGGCCACTACATTGTAAAACACCCAGTCCCTGGCCACTGCATTGTAGAACACCCTGTCCCTGGCCACTACATTGTAGAACACCCAGTCCCTGGCCACTGCATTGTAGAACACCCTGTCCCTGGCCACTGCATTGTAGAACACCCTGTCCCTGGTCACTGCATTGTAGAACACCCAGTCCCTGGTCACTGCATTGTAGAACACCCAGTCCCTGGCCACTACATTGTAAAACACCCTGTCCCTGGCCACTGCATTGTAGAACACCCTGTCCCTGGTCACTGCATTGTAGAACACCCTTTCCTTGGGTGTTTCCTTGAGGAAGCATGTTTCAGGCCTTTGTGTACTTTGGTGCATGAACCTCCAGTATGAGGTGTACCCACTTCCTGCTGTTTCTGGATTTCCTCCCGGCTGATGACCCACATCCTTCTGTATAAACCTGCAGCCTGTCATAGTGTCTTGCTGTCTCATGGTGACCACATCCTCCTGTATAAACCTGCAGCCTGTCATAGCGTCTTGCTGTCTCATAGTGACCTTGACCTGCAGGCCTGTTCATCTGTTGTTGATTATGATGGGGAAAATTCATGATTGTTTTACATGAAAGTTTCATGGCATGATTAGAAACCTGCAACCTCGCATATGATGTTTGTCAATGTGACCCTTTGTCTACCAGCCACCATACAGCTGATGGCAGGACGTTCATTGAGGCCTTCACTTGTTGGCACGCAGCACATGATCTCTCTTGCTGCTGTCATCAAAGTATTTATGTATTACCATTGTTTCTATACTACTTTATATTGATATTTCTTGAATTGAAATGTTTTATGAGCTAAAACAATTTGTGTTGATCTTGGTTAAAAATCTAAACTCTTATAATTGAAAAAAGGACTATTCCTTCTTCCTTGTATTTACGTTTTGTTTATTATCATTATTTCAACTTACAATTATGAATCAGCTGTGGTTACATCCACATCCTCGGTTTGTTGAAACACGGTCAGTGGGCAACCATTCCCTACACCAGCTGGCTGTCATGGATGACCCCACTGTTTTAGACAAAATCCTATTAACATTGAATTAAACATTTAAAACATTACCATGCAGTTTTACCATAGGATCACATCATGAAGTGACAGTACATGGCATCAACACTCGCCTGTTTTCCTGGTCTAATTTTCTTATAAGATAGTGATGGACCTCAACTTGCTCGGGTCAATGCTATTCTTTTGTGGTTGCCGCTTGTGTGGCAGTATATCCAACAAATTTTGGAAAATGCAGTATTCCTGCTGTATGATAGTAGCTTGTGAACAGTCAGGTCTGGACCAGACAATCCAGTGACTGATATCATGAGCACCTACCAGGTCTGACCAACCAATCAACTTGGTCCCCACTTACGCCCAATTTATGACCTATTCTAATGAGGCCATCGTGTCTTGTTCAAATCATGATTTTGACACTAGCTGTTTATTAACAAGTAGTTTGAAAATTTGAGATCAATTCCTCGGACAAGAACGTTGTCAGTACCAGTCAGTTGATGTAGACAGCCATTGATCTGGTAGTTCATTACAGACCACAACACCAGGTACGGAATACTTCAAACAAGTGTATCTCAAATGATCCCACAATGAAGGCTAACTAGTGATGGCTGACTACCCATCTGCATCTCTCGTGTCATGTGACATCCCAGAATTCAATGCACACAGAACTGTGAAACCAAAAACTGAACACTCACGATCAGTCGAGATGCCACCATGATCAATAGTTGGAATAGATTAAAATTACTCCCCTTAAGATATATGTTATTTTTTCACACATTATTTACATTCATAAATTATCACAGAAAGCAGATAGTTAATGCACCAATGACATAAAGCAGTCTTGAGAAACACAATGCTGAAGACTGAGAGCCATGACTTCAATTCACAAAGTGTTAATGTATCCATTTCTGTGATGCAAATCTCTGGCTGTTAGGTTAAAACAATCCAATCTTTTTGTTTTTATCCTTACGAGTGCAGACTGGGAGCTAATTACATATACACCGAGATTTCAGAACTCAAAACACCACATAGTCTTCCTGGAATAGAGCTAACTGATGTCACATGGTGAAGTTTATCAATGTATGGAGCTTAGACCATGTCTTTCACTCATGTCAGAACTAAACAAACATGACAAAACCTAACACCCACCTTATTGGTGTGGCCTTATGGTATTTGTTTTCTTGTATCATGTGTTATATTCATGATTACACTTTCTCAGTGAAGTACAGATTCACGCTAGCTATTCTCGAAACGTTCGTAGCCCTACGAACTTCTTAAGCCGATTCTTAACACATTGGCTACGATCAAAGTGAAGAATTCTTAGGGCTACGAACGTTTCGAGAATAAGGGCCCTGGTACTTTCCTTTGTTGAATCCCATTTGGGATTTCGAACCCACACTCTCAGAGTTAAGCACAACAAATATGATGGATGTTGATGACAGTTCTCTGACTATGTTGTTGTTAGTTAGATTTGAATGAAGCTGAGTTACCACATGATTCCGGTGTTGTTAATATGGGTGTGAGTTGTTGCTTGTTGTTGGTAGTGATTAGTGGTGTTTGTTTCAGGATTACATCAACAGCCACCCGGAATGCATCGTGATCGACCCACTGCCGAGTATGGTGAACCTGCTGGACCGCTACAACCAGTACAAGATGGTCCAGGAGAGCTCTCTGTTCCAGCAAGGTGAACCTTACACTCACACAGACAGGCCAAAATTCTGGTTTGGGATAATAGCCCCCACCACTGCAAAATAATTTTTTGTGCCATCTTTTGTTTTGTATGTCTTTCAGTCAGTAATTATGCGTTTTAAAAATAATAAATAAATAAAATAAAAAGAACTAAAATGTTTTGAACTACCAGCCTGAAACGAGTATTTGTGTGGATGACATAAAGGAGTAAAATAAGTGGTGGACAACCTGCATCTGTCAAGGTTTTCCACATTAAACTGACCTGCCATGACTAACTGTATAGTCAAATAAACCGTTATTCTTTTCACTTGTTTCTGTGGGAACAGAAAGCTTCAGTTTTCGTTGTATTGTTTCAGACTCTGATGTGTTCATGCCAACATTTGTCGAGTTGACCTCGAGTGACCTTGACACCAACCGCAGGAAGCTGGCAGAGGCCCAAGTCACATACCCTATTGGTTGGTCTTCCTTGAAGTTACTATCTTCCCATATCTTGTAATTATAACCTCTGAATAGATAGTTACAAGTCCGTGTTGTGACACAAGGATATAAAAACAAAACAACACACCCACTGTTTGTTTCCCTGTGGGGTTTATGGGGCAGAGTAGAACTCCAGTACTCTGTGCTTGTCTCCCTGTGGGGATTATCGGGCAGAGTATCTCACACTTGTAATCAGAAATAGCTAAATGTGTGAAGTCATTCCCTTTGGTTTGTTTGTGGCTGTGCACACACACTGGGGCACATTGCCTGGAATGCTGGGCTGTAGATGCACACAGCCTGGGGCACATTGCCTGGAATGCTGGGCTGTAGTTGCACACAGCCTGGGGCACATTGCCTGGAATGCTGGGCTGTAGATGCACACAGCCTGGGGCACATTGCCTGGAATGCTTGGCTGTAGATGCACACAGCCTGGGGCACATTGCCTGGAATGCTGGGCTGTGGTTCCACACACAGCCTGGGGCACATTGCCTGGAATGCTGGGCTGTAGATGCACACAGCCTGGGGCACATTGCCTGGAATGCTGGGCTGTGGTTCCACACACAGCCTGGGGCACATTGCCTGGAATGCTGGGCTGTAGATGCACACAGACTGGGGCACATTGCCTGAAATGCTGGGCTGTAGATGCACACAGCCTGGGGCACATTGCCTGGAATGCTGGGCTGTAGATGCACACAGCCTGGGGCACATTGCCTGGAATGCTGGGCTGTAGATGCACACAGCCTGGGGCACATTGCCTGGAATGCTGGGCTGTGGATGCACACAGCCTGGGGCTGGGCTGTAGATGCACACAGCCTGGAATGCTGGGCTGTGGATGCACACACAGCCTGGGGCACATTGCCTGGAATGCTGCCTGGATGCATGCTGGGCTGTAGATGCACACAGCCTGGGGCACATTGCCTGGAATGCTGGGCTGTAGATGCACACAGCCTGGGGCATTGCCTGGAATGCTGGGCTGTAGATGCACACAGCCTGGGGCACATTGCCTGGAATGCTGGGCTGTAGATGCACACAGCCTGGGGCACATTGCCTGGAATGCTGGGCTGTAGATGCACACAGCCTGGGGCACATTGCCTGGAATGCTGGGCTGTAGATGCACACAGCCTGGGGCACATTGCCTGGAATGCTGGGCTGTAGATGCACACAGCCTGGGGCACATTGCCTGGAATGCTGGGCTGTAGATGCACACAGCCTGGGGCACATTGCCTGGAATGCTGGGCTGTAGATGCACACAGCCTGGGGCACATTGCCTGGAATGCTGGGCTGTAGATGCACACAGCCTGGGGCACATTGCCTGGAATGCTGGGCTGTAGATGCACACAGCCTGGGGCACATTGCCTGGAATGCTGGGCTGTAGATGCACACAGCCTGGGGCACATTGCCTGGAATGCTGGGCTGTAGATGCACACAGCCTGGGGCACATGCCTGGGGCACATTGCCTGGAACAGCCTGCTTGCCTGGAATGCTGGGCTGTAGATGCACACAGCCTGGGGCACATTGCCTGGAATGCTGGGCTGTAGATGCACACAGACTGGGGCACATTGCCTGGCTGGGCTGTGCACACACACATTGCCTGGGGCACATGCCTGGAATGCTGGGCTGTAGATGCACACAGCCTGGGGCACATTGCCTGGAATGCTGGGCTGTGGTTGCACACAGCCTGGGGCACATTGCCTGGAATGCTGGGCTGTAGATGCACACAGCCTGGGGCACAGACTGGGGCACATTGCCTGGAATGCTGGGCTGTGGTTGCACACAGCCTGGGGCACATTGCCTGGAATGCTGGGCTGTAGATGCACAGACTGGGGCACATTGCCTGGAATGCTGGGCTGTAGATGCACACAGCCTGGGGCACATTGCCTGGAATGCTGGGCTGTAGATGCACACAGCCTGGGGCACATTGCCTGGAATGCTGGGCTGTAGATGCACACAGCCTGGGGCACATTGCCTGGAATGCTGGGCTGTAGATGCACACAGCCTGGGGCACATTGCCTGGAATGCTGGGCTGTAGTTCCACACACAGACTGGGGCACATTGCCTGGAATGCTGGGCTGTAGATGCACACAGCCTGGGGCACATTGCCTGGAATGCTGGGCTGTAGATGCACACAGCCTGGGGCACATTGCCTGGAATGCTGGGCTGTAGATGCACACAGCCTGGGGCACATTGCCTGGAATGCTGGGCTGTGGTTGCACATGACTGGATTGCCAGACTGTCAATTACAGATTTTTCTATCCTTGGCTTGATTGTTTCCAGGTTGCAGTGACAAAATACAGTGGAAATTTATATAAACTTTTTGTTGTATATAACGTCCATTGTGATCTCATTGTCAGTTGTTGTAACATGTGGGCAGTAGAAGCAGGCATTGGTCTGGGTGGCAAACCCGCTGTATCAGTGTAGCAAGAAAGTCAGGTCCTTTGAAGAAAACACTAGGCACTTGGTAGGGGTTTTGTCAGCACAAATTGATCTTTGTCTAACACTGGTTTCTTTACTTTCAGTGTGTAAGCCAAGCATTGCTCATGGCTCCAAGCTGTCACACAAGGTATGTTGCCATGGCAATCTCACACAGGACTGAGAGCTAGCAGTAGATCTAGAGTTGTGTTCAAGGAACTGTAACTCCAGTTAAACCAGAAATTTACTGTTAGGATTTAACTCAGAGATCAAACCCTAAAATATATTCTAAAGTATTTACACTGTAAGAAAGATGTCTTACTTCAGCAAGTGTATTCAAATGGAAATTGTAGCGATTTCTGGGTAAAAAGTAAAGCTGTTATTTTCTTTGCTTGATCAGTGTGAGGAATTTGCTAGTACATTTAAGAGATCAAACTTGTTAACATTATTTAGAATTAGCTGTGTGATGGATTGGATATAACCAATACAGTTTGGGACCAAACCACTTAAAGACAACCCTGGTTAAAAACCACACTACACCCTGATTAAAACCCACACTACACCCTGATTAAAAATCCATGCTACAGATCCACACTACACCCACTGATTTAAAACCAAACTACACCCTGATTCAAAATCGCACTACAATCAGATTAAAAAACCACTACACCTGACCCATGATTAAAAAACCAAGCTTACACCCCCTGATTCAAAATCGCCACTACAATCAGATTAAAAACCACACTACACCCTGATTAAAACCATGCTACACCCTGATTCAAAACCACGCTACACCCTGATTCAAAATCGCCACTACAATCCTGATTCAAAACCACACACTACACCCTGATTCAAAACCACACTACACCCTGATTCAAAACCACACTACACCCTGATTCAAAACCACACTACACCCTGATTCAAAACCACACTACACCCTGATTCAAAACCACACTACACCTGATTCCACGCTACACCCTGATTCAAAATCACACTACAACCCTGATTCAAAACCACACTACACCCTGATTCAAAACCACACTACACCCTGATTCAAAACCACACTACACCCTGATTCAAAACCACACTACACCCTGATTCAAAACCACACTACACCCTGATTCAAAACCACACTACACCCTGATTCAAAACCACACTACACCCTGATTCAAAACCACACTACACCCTGATTCAAAACCACACTACACCCTGATTCAAAACCGATTCACTAAAACCACACCCCCTGATTCAAAACCACACTACACCCTGATTCAAAGCCACACTAAAACCACACTATGCCCTGATTCAAAACCACACTACACCCTGATTCAAAAACCACACTACACCCTGATTCAAAACCACACTACACCCTGATTCAAAACCACACTATGACCCTGATTCAAAACCACACTACACCCTGATTCAAAACCACACTACACCCTGATTCAAAACCACACTACACCCTGATTCAAAACCACACTATGACCCTGATTCAAAACCACACTATACCCTGATTCACCACACTATTCAAAACCACACTACACCCTGATTCAAAACCACACTGATTCAAACCACTGATTTCAAAACCATTCACTACACCCTGATTCAAAAACCACACTACACCCACCTGATTCAAAACCACACTACACCCTGATTCAAAACCACACTACACCTGATTCAAAACCACATTCAAAACCACACTACACCCTGATTCAAATCACACACACCCTGATTCAAAACCACACTACACCCTGATTCAAAACCACACTACACCCTGATTCAAAACACTACACCCTGATTCAAAACCACACTATACCCAGATGATTCAAAACCACACTACTCTGATTCAAAACCACACTGATTCAAAACCACACTACACCCTGATTCAAAACCACACTACACCCTGATTCAAAACCACACTACACCCTGATTCAAAACCACACTATGACATTAGAAACCACTACACCCTGATTCAAAACCACACTACACCCTGATTCAAAACCACACTACGCCCTGATTCAAAACCACTACTGATTCAAAACCACTGATTCAAAACCACACTACACCCTGACAAAACCACACTACACCCTGATTCAAAACCACTACTGATTCAAAACCACACTGACCAGATTTAGAAACCACACTAATTCAAAACCACACTACATTCAAAACCACACTGATTCAAAACCACACTACACCCTGATTCAAAACCACCACATTCAAAACCACACTACACCCACACTGATTCAAAACCACACTATGACCATTCAAAACCACACTATGACCGGATTAGAAACGACACTACACCCTGATTCAAAACCACACTTACGACCCAGATTCAAAACCACACTACGACCAGATTCAAAACCACACTATGACCGGATTCAAAACCACACTATGACCGGATTAGAAACGACACTACACCCTGATTCAAAACCATACTATGACCGGATTAAAAACCACACTACACCCTGATTCAAAACCACACTACGCCCTGATTCAAAACCACACTACACCCTGATTCAAAACCACACTATGACCGGATTCAAAACCACACTACACCCTGATTCAAAACCACACTACACCACTTTCAAAACCACACTACACCCTGATTCAAAACCACACTACACCAGATTCAAAACCACACTATGACCCACACTATGACGGATTCAAAACCACACTACACCCTGATTCAAAACCACACACTACACCCTGATTCAAAACCACACTTCAAAACCACACTTCACCCTGATTCAAAACCACACTTCAAAACCATACACAAAACCACACTGATTCAAAACCACACTATGACCTGATTCAAAACCACACTATACGACCGGATTCAAAACCACACTACACCCTGATTCAAAACCACACTACACCCTGATTCAAAACCACACTACACCCTGATTCAAAACCACACTACAACCAGATTCAAAACCACACTACGACCAGATTCAAAACCACACTATGACCGGATTCAAAACCACACTATGACCGGATTAGAAACGACACTACACCCTGATTCAAAACCATACTATGACCGGATTAAAAACCACACTTCACCTTGATTCAAAACCACACCTGATTAAGTAAAATAGTAGTATACACAGTGGCAGCCCTCCCTCTTACCACAGACTGAGAGGCTCAGGGCCTAGTGCCCAGTTGTTCAGGGCACCACAGTTAACTATGCATTCCTGCTTCCTTTGGGCACCAATATAACTTAGTGAATCTTTGTTTAGTTCAGTAAGCTTCCTTGTAACCAGCTGTATATCCCAGGCTGAAATACACATGATGCTGGTATGTATGAAGGTGAAGATGATCAACATGAGTGGAGTCACTATGTGTTTCCTTCAATGACTTTGTGTCTCTTCCTCCAGATGGCGATAGTGTTCACGGAGGCTGGTCTGTCCGACCTCGTGTTTCCATGTGTAGCTCAGTCTTTTATCAACCACAATGCACTGCTCTTCAAGATATACGCTGTCGGGGACAAGTACTATATCGCGGAGAGGCCGTCACTGAAGAACTTCTATGCTGGAGGTATGAAAACAAGTCTTGTCATGTCTAGAAAGAAATCTATACTACTCACACTTTGCTAAGGATCACAAAAATTCACATCTTTACTTAATCGTAGATTCATAATTTGAAATTGTATCCATTTAAAACTGGATAAATAATAATATTGTAACCCCTCTTTAGGAAAACAGTCACAAATGATACATAAGTAGCCATATAAATGGTTTTCATGGCACCAATCAACCATTTTGCAAATCATGGAACGAGTCAAGTACACAACACCTGTCAATAGCAGGTATGGGATCCACAAGTGACATACTGAAACTTGGATCCATGCTTACAATAGGCTTAGATATTTAAACCAAATTTGACCCCACATCATTTCTGTTGAATCCATGATTTGATCCTTAGCAAAGTGTGAATAGTATATTTGAATGTTTTCATATTTGGGGACCACCCTATTTGTCTAAAGCAGAGATGCAGTGCAAATTTGATAATTTTGGTAAAAATTTGAACAATGTTTGGTTCAATTTTTTGAAAGAGTTATGTTAATTTACATATTTTGAACATAAAAAACTGTTTAATGTTTTAGTAAGATTCAGAGTTGCCAGTTCTTGTAAAACTCTGAGGTGCCATGTTTGTCAGGGTCGCTGACTTACCTGAAATCGTATTTATTTCAGATCACAAGACAATCTTCTTCGATACCCACAACGTGTCAAAGCGAGGCTGCTCCCACTATCTCACAATAGTAAGTAGTTAGCAGTCTCAACTGAAGGGCTAGCAGGGGTGTGGTGGGTTACTAGGAGACTGTAAAGTGTTGACGGCAAGCCAGGTGAAGGTGCCACAAATTGTTCAGCAGAGGATTGTTGAAAAGTCTTAACCAGTGTGGCGATTCCATGTGAGAAAAGGGCCCATCGCCCCAATTCTTGTCACTAGAGGTGATGTCAACGGGATCAAGTGTGCAGGGTTGGGATCATGCTTTTGGTCACTGGTTTGCTTGGTCCTGACTGTGAAGTAAAACAACATTCATTCATGCACTTAGTGTTGCCTTGTTTTCCTTGTTAGATAGTTTCATGTTCACTGTTTGCAGCCTTTACAGGCTTTTGTTGCTAAATAGGAAAGTTGTGGTTAACAATTATGTATATTATTTGGAGGCAGTGGGGTAGCCTTGTGGTTAAAGCGTTTGCTCTTTGTCGAAGACCCGGGTTCGATTCCCCACCTGGGTACAATGTGTGGAACCCATTTCTGATATAGATAGTGATATTGCTGGAATATTGCTAAAGGCAACATAAAACTCACTCACTCACTCTATATTATTTTTTAAAGCTAGACAAGGCAGACATGGAGAGGTCTCCCCTCGAGCCGGATAAAGAGAAGCTGTGTGACCTTGGCAGTAAGATACGGCAGGTGTTCGACCATGACCTGTTCGGTGTGGACGTTATAATGGACAGCAGCACGCAGAGATACGCAATCATCGACATCAACTCATTCCCAGGTAGTCCTAAAACCTGAATCAATCCACCGACCCGTGAAGGTCTGGGTTAGAATCTTGATCTTCAGTAGCCCATGCTTGTCGTAAGAGGCGACTAACGGGATCGGGTGGTTAGGCTTGCTGACTTGGTTGACACATGTCATCGGTTCTCAGTTGCGCAGATCGATGCTCATGCTGTTGATCACTGGATTGTCTGGTCCAAACTCGATTATTTACAGACCGCCGCCATATAGCTGGAATATTGCTGAGTGCGGCATAAAACTAAACTCACTCACTCACTCACTCACTGTATCAAACCATCTGTCATAGTCATAATTATTTAAGTGTAGTTTGTCTTTAGACCAGGAAAAGATGTCATCGTTAAGCATCAGATTAAGCCACACTATTTCAGTTTTTACATCCTACCTATGTATAACAATTGACTGTAATAGTTTTTTTTTGTATTTATGGAGTTAAAAGCATAAAAACTTATGTGCAAACTTTCGGACATCTTTTATGTTTATACTTACTTCTACTTGCAAAACACTGAGGTGAGTTTTCGACTGGTTCCCTGGTTAGTGATCAAGGTTTGTGTTTCCTCCAGGCTATGATGAGGTGGACGACTTCCCTAGTGTCCTCCTCCAGTACTTGACGGAGAGACTCGACGCCAAACCTGCTTCTATCACGCCAGATTCAAATGGGGACCAACGCTTGACAGGCGACCTTGACTGTGATTCGTCTTCCAGAAAGAGGCTCAAACCCGACCTTGAAGCTAAAACAGAACCAAGTGAAAGAGTCAATGGAGAAGATACGTTGAATCATATAAAGACGTTTGAATCCATTAATGGTATCCATCCATTTTCAAGTTCTCTGTTTCGAGGAAAGGAGAGCTCAGTGTGTTCAAATCGGCAGCTAAGTGACGAGTTTAACAGACACACTAACGGCCACCATTGACGAAGGGCTTGGTAAGGGGAGACAACTTTGTTCCCACCTGGATATTAAGGGTGAAGAGTATCAACAATGACCAAATTGCATGTCCAGAACATGTCTTGACTCCAGTGCAATGTCTGAGCCCTGAATTATACTGCTACATTCTCTGTTCAACTATGTTCTCATAGGTCTTTACAAATTTTACTGTTTACAGAATGGCTACATAATTCTTAAATACTGTGATTATTTATATATTTCGGTGATTGGATATTTTAGATATTTTAATGTTTTAAATGATTGAGGATTACATCTTAAGTTGATTAAATATCAGTTTTAAATATCAAAAATGCTCTTTTATTCATTCACATTTTTCATTCAGCAAACTTTTATGGGGTATCCTAGCAACCTGTTGTTATTTAACCTGGCCGATTAAGCCTGTATGAACAGCATTATGGCAGGAAGGAGACGAAGGGGTAAGGCAGACATGGGCAGAAAGTGGTCCTATTGTTATATTAATCAGTTCACATATTGCAGTATTAAGCTCTTTAAAGGATTATTCTAATCTAATGTAGTCCGATGTCATATTGTAAATAGTTTATGCTGCATCTCAGACGATCCGTATCACGTGATCTCGAGCTACGTCATATAAGAGTGATGTCTTTGTGTAGTATGGTATAGGGGATAGTGGGCTGGAAAGTCTTTGTTCATAGTGATTTGGTCAAACCTCCACAAATGTGAAGCACATTCTAAAAATTTGTAAATCTTATAATCATTGTGTATCATTGAAAACCTTGACCTTGCTCTGTCCATGATGACCTTGAGAAATTCAGAACACCCATTTGAGCCCTGCTTCACACAGAAGCCCATGTAGTGTCCCCTTGGGGAAGTGACTGTTCACTTGTCAGTTAATGGGTACCAGATAGGATGAGACTGTGATGTGACTGTTAATATAGTTTCTGTGAGCTTGGATTGTATACTCCCCAGGAAGCTGAGAAAACAATAATCAAGCACATACTGATCCATTGACAGGAGTAATGATAATGTAGTCTTTCAAACATTGCATAGGAACTTATGTGCAGACTGTTATTATTACTAAGCTACACACTCCACTCCATGATTGAAGGAACCACCAGCTTGAACGGTACGGTACATTCATAGCGATTACATTGTTCAGTGTGGGCAATAAGTGTTTGAAACAGCCATATGTTTATTTATATGGGGAGCAAATTATGAACTTGTGGCCATCTCCGAAGTACATTTATTGTCACTATTTCATTTATTTATTTCACTATTTCCAAAAACAACTGAGAATGTAATTTGTTTCCTCATTAGTAAACTGTATGATGGTATTTTGTAGCAGTTACAGAAAGATTTAGTCCTTGTGGATGGAGTTGTTGGCAGTGGGGTGGCCACATGGTTATGTGTTTGCTTCTCACATAGACGTTCCTGGTTTGATCCCCTGCATGGATAAACTATGTGACACCCATTCTCGGTATCCCAGTCTTGCAAAAATGCTGAGATGCAGCGTAAACTCATGTCTCTTATTTTATCCTTTATCATTTTTGCTTATAAAGATAAAAAAAACTACATTGTCTGAGAAAATTGTGTACTGTGAGTAGTGATGGCCTATTGTGACAGTTACTGACTTGTCCTGTGTGGGATACTCAGGTGATGAAGAGCAAGCAAAGCGTAACCCTCCTGGATGCTTGATACCAAATATATAACTGATATATCTATATATATCTCAGCTAGCGGGTATTCATTAACCAATGAAATCATGTACATACTGCTTGCTTGCTTGTGTATGGTATATACTGTATATTGAGTCAACCCTATATCTACTGTACATAGTAAACAGGCCAGCTTTCAGGTGTACAACTTGTGATGCAAGATTACTGACTATTCACAGTGTGTTTCCGGCCTGAGGTGCAGGATGTGATTGTAACAGTAAAGTTGGTTGTAATCTGCGGTGAACTATTTCCTGTTGCATTTGAATGATTGTGACCAGCAGAACCAGATGGGTACACATGTACCTGCAAATGTTGCAGTGGAAGGACTGGGGTAAAACATCATGTTGAAATAATGCAAATAGATATTATATTGCATAATTGAAGAAACATGAAAATTGAAAGGTTTACAGGATGCTTGTTGATGAGAGCAGCTGCTAGATTCTGTATGAGCTACATGTCTGTATAACCCTGTGGTGAAGGAGAGTGTGTATAGCCCTATATGGCCTACTGTTTACAGGACTGTGTAGAACAATATTGTACAATATTCTGTAATAGTCAATATGCATCATCTGCTTGGTAGATAATATCATTATATGCTACATGCTGCTTGGATAACCCAGCTTGATTTGTCAGTCTTTGATACAAACTAGAACACAGAGGCAGGATATTTCTGCTGTGTTATCACCTGATGATTGTGTGTGTTAGGTATATGAATCTTTGTCTATGTCCGAGAATAGGATTGCTTGCTTGGCTCACGTGTACACACAAGAGTTGGTCACAACAAAATATATATTTGTTTGTCAGATTCCGTGATTTGAAATGCTACAAAGTTACCTCCTGGCCAACAGTGTGCTTCCCTTCCAAGGTTCTAAGGGTGATAGATTATTAAGTTCTAATTGGGAATTTGTCATAAACAAGAACATGGCTGCAACTTCATGTTGTTTGCCAACCACATGGTAAACAGAGAGATTGTTTTATTGGGTAAAGCATCAAGACTGAGGTTGTCTTGTTTAGGGTAGTGTATTTTTACTTGAATGTGCAAGTGGTGTAAACAACACATCTCAACAAGCAATAAACACATAGATTTATTTTTTCACCAGTGCACATGCATGTTGTGAGGTAATCATGGGATGAGCCTTGTGTCACCTAGTCACTCCCATATTTGAAGGTGTTCTGTCGCAAGTTTCACTGTTGATTTCAAGTTTTATTTGTCACAATGATTAACATGTTTGTCGGTTGATTTCATTGATTCTTCCCATTGGTTCCCAGGACAGTTGTACCTATTTCTCAGGCTTCTCTCGGTATACACACTGTACTTCAGCATCAGGTGTCACACTTCTGCTGTGAAGATGAGGGGACTGTCACAGTCAGTCTTTTATAAGTGTGTGCTGTATCTGAATCCGGGTATATTGAAACGTTTGGGACCAAGAACTGCGACAT
This sequence comes from Haliotis rubra, assembly GCF_003918875.1. Classification (NCBI taxonomy): domain Eukaryota; kingdom Metazoa; phylum Mollusca; class Gastropoda; order Lepetellida; family Haliotidae; genus Haliotis; species Haliotis rubra. The sequence continues at coordinate 1,124,673 of NW_025766558.1, read as the reverse complement.
ATCCAGACGATCACTGCTTGACCGGTCATCAGACTATTACGAGATCCAGTTTTAGTGATCCAGACTTTTGGTGTATGGATAATCCAGTGGTTGTCCGTGTTGTGTTGCCATAGTGATGGGGTTTGGTGATTAAACCGTTCAAATACTACGAGGGTATATATGATTGAGCTGAAGAACATTCTATGCAAGCTGGATGCATGGGTGTAGCAGTGTTGCCTTGACTGGCCATGTTTTACTTATAACTAACATGAAGTTTGGAGATTTATGAGTGTAGGTAAGACTATCTCTAGCTCCTCTGTCGCAGTGTGTTGTCCAGTCTTCAGTGTGAACTTCATTCACATCACAATGAATCACAACGCATCTGTAGCTTCAGGAAGGATGATCCCAGCTACATTGCCCACATCTCACCGAAGTAGTCATATTTTCCTAGCAGCTCTGATGGATTGCTTTCCAATTCCATTCCAAATTTAATCACTGCTGCCATTTGAAATTGAAGTATGTGTTGTGCAAAGGTTTCTCAGAGTGTTTGATGTTCGACCTTTCTATATGCCTGACGTAACCATAGCAGCCATGTTAAAAATGTAATTTTGGCCACCTTATACACCCAGTGAATCTCGAACATCCAGTGTTATATATCTGTCGTGAGCATTAATATCCTAGTGTGAACTTTGTGTAGAGTTATTGATAAAATATTCCAGTGGAGACAGCTGGGCTTCAGAGTAAGTGAGACTGTCACGGTCCAGAATAGTGGCCCAGTCGAGGGCAATTTGCTGCGCAGAGTTGTGTCCCTTGGCAACACCAAAATGTCCAGGTTCATCTGTGGGCTGACTGGTCGGAGACCTGTATCACTTCAGGCTGTCCTCACACCTGATGCCGGCATGCCAGGATATATACCTGGAGTAACGTGCAGGGTTAAACCCAATGGACTCACTATATATTTCACTTTGACCATTCTCTGTAATGATGCACAAAACAAACTTTTTTCCATTCATTGTCATGTAATATGCTAATTTGAGAGGTCATTATTTAATTATTATCAACAGATTTTCTACCATCATGTTAAGTCAACATTTTGCCTATTTAGATTAGGCTGTGTCCCTAAATATTTTCTATTAGCTGCGAGGTACTCATAACCAACAGTACTCAACAGTTGGTCACTGTTGCGAGCTGGTATATGTTGGAACTGACTGACCTATTGTTGCGATACAGAGATGTGTCCCTTAGTAGCCAGGATCTGCTGGTAATAAGATTTGAATCCCAAAATCGCCCTAATTAAGATTCTTGGTTTGTGACCACCATACCATGCCTGTCAGTTCTAGTTGTAATGTCTTAAACCACATGCTGTCCTTGACCTTCTCCTGATGGGTGGTCATGTGACAGGAATATAGTTCGCGTCAACCCCAACTCACTATTGCACTGCAGGTATGTAAGCCAGTAGAACGTACCAGAAGTTATGCTAAACTCAACTGAGGCCCATCTCTAGCACTGAAGACAGTTCACAGTATGGTAAGAACTCTAATGACTAAGGTTCTATCATTAATTCTGTTATCAAATCTCAGATCTGAAAATTGAGAAGGGGGTATTAGGCCTATGGCTGTTGCAAGTCTATGATAGAATCATATTCAGTAATTAAAACAGCTGCTTCAAGATTGGTTTAAGGTGATAAGATAAGTGGCACGAAGATCAGTTTGTGGAACCACAGCAATGTCTTTGCCATGTTGTGATAGGTTCTACACACGTGTACCTGCGTTTGGCTCCGTGTTCTACACACTGTGTACCTGTGTTCAACTCCGTGTCCGACTGTTGAGTGGACCGGGATGTCAGAAATGTGGATATTGAATGTTTCACCAGTTTCAGTGTGACACGTATTTCTTCGTTTCCTTGGTGATTGTGATTATACCTGTCCTGGAACAATGGTCTTCCTTTCATGTCACCAACACCTATATCCTGAAGTGTGGTATTTTCACTCTAAAGTACAAAAGTCCAAATAGAAAATATAAATGCATGTCTATTTGAGGCCAATCATAGTAATAAATTTGGCATTTACCTCGAACCAATGAACAGATTTTCCTGGTATTACAGTGGTTGCATTATCAGCACATGGACGGGTAGATGGGTTCGACAGGTAGATGGGTTGGGACAGGTAGATGGGTTGGGACAGGTAGATGGGTTGGGACAGGTAGATGGGCTCGACAGGTAGATGGGTGTGACAGGTAGATGGGTTCGACAGGTAGATGGGTTGGGACAGGTAGATGGGTTCGACAGGTAGATGGGTTCGACAGGTAGATGGGTTTGACAGGTAGATGGGTTGGGACAGGTAGATGGGTTCGACAGGTAGATGGGTTGGGACAGGTAGATGGGTTCGGACAGGTAGATGGGTTGGGACAGGTAGATGGGTTCGACAGGTAGATGGGTTTGACAGGTAGATGGGTTGGGACAGGTAGATGGGTTGGGACAGGTAGATGGGTTCGACAGGTAGATGGGTTGGGACAGGTAGATGGGTTCGACAGGTAGATGGGTTCGACAGGTAGATGGGTTGGGACAGGTAGATGGGTTTGACAGGTAGATGGGTTGGGACAGGTAGATGGGTTGGACAGGTAGATGGGTTCGACAGGTAGATGGGTTGGGACAGGTAGATGGGTTCGACAGGTAGATGGGTTGGGACAGGTAGATGGGTTTGACAGGTAGATGGGTTGGGACAGGTAGATATTTTTTCAGGGTACTTTTACATTGGGATAATCTTTTGTTTATTAGTCTTGTTCTTTCAAGTAGTTGTTCAGGTGCATCTCGCTACATACAAGGGTTATAGTCCAGGTGATCTTGTCATTTCGAAAAAGTTTGCTAATATGTAGAAAGTATTTTGTTCTTATTTTCTTTTCAAAAAATCATCTATATAGTGCTTTGATGTAAGAGTTTCTGAAAAGAGAAGGAAGAGTACATATGTATAGTAAAATAGAGAGCTTCCTTAATGTTGTTTAATGGCGACTGCATACTGGCCATGTGTTCAGTGTGTGAGTGAGTGAATGGTATGAGACTTGTTGTACAAGCTGGAAGGTCACCCCTGTTGTACATACCACCCGTCATAACTACTGCGGTTATGTTACCGACTGCGGTTGTGTTACCGGGCTGAAAACAGATTGTCATGTTGTTACTCAGGCTTTGGAAGTTCCAACTTCTGGGGGACCATTTGTGTTATCCAAATAAAGAATGGTGGCTGTGTTTTGAAATATTCCTCTATATTTGTTTGAGAAACTACATTGTTGAAAGGGCAAGTGAATATGAATATCTTAATGTAGGTTTCATTTGATGAAACTTAAGAGCACAGTGTATGAAGATGCTTAGTGACACTTAGTGAGTCTGACAACAGTGTTGAACACAGTTCTGCTGCAGTGCATGTTTTGTGTTGGACACATTGATCTAGTGACTAAAACCATTGTACGTGACATGCACAGGAATGCAGTAACCGATGCAACAGAGGCGGATACAGCGATTTGAGAAAGTGGGGGTGCACACTTCATTTTCACTGGAGTTTCAATGGTCATTTAATAAACTGTCAGGACCAAATGAGGGGGTGGGAGGTTGCACACCTGCACACACACCCCTCTGGATCCACCTATGTGCAAGGACTCCCACCCCCATTAACCAGTACTTAAACATCTCATGATGTAATCTAGTGTCCCAATAATGAACGTGGTGAACCTATGTAATCAAAAGAATACTGTCTTAAATATATTGGGAAATACTTTATTACAAGAATAATATCCAAAACAGCACCTGTCTATTTAAGTTGGTATACCATTAGGCATGTCATTTGACATTGACTGTCAAATCCAAGGAAGTTATGATTTGGATTACTGTATAATGTGCAATACGTATGTAGGCATATATGCACAACTGCTGCTTTTTTAAAATGCACAATGTACGGAGTGTAGGAGAGGCGTCAATAGTATCAGTGTTGAACTAGACCGCGATTTATACAATCAAATCACGTACGCTGAATTGTCTGTCACATCTATGAAGCATTCCTCTATTCAATGTCTTAGGCTTTCTTTTTCAAACATCAATTGTTGAATTTTCTGTATCTTTGTCACTGGCGTTTTACTGCTTTGTTCATTGATTTCAAAGTTATTTTATTGCAACTTTGCGTTTTTAAATGAAATAATATAAGTATTTATATCTATGTTAATTTTGTGGAATCATGCATTTGATACTATATTCTTGTTTCATATTTCTCATGCATTGCCTTGGCATAGTAAAATTTTGTTTTTTTAATGAAACCAACTTTGTGTTGTTTGTGTGAGTGCATGTTAGGACACTCTTGTAAAGAGTTCTGTTCATCATACCAAGGTCTGGAGGACGAACCACGCATGCACAGACAGCTGGAGCCACATGATTCACAACTGTATGACGTACTAACATACGATGTCTTATATTTATGGGGCGGTGGGGTAGTCTAGTGGTTAAAGCGTTGGCTCATCATGCCGAAGACCCGGGGTTCGAATCCCCACATGGGTGCAATGAGTGAAGCCCATTTCTGGTGTCCCCCGCTGTGATATTGCTGGAATATTGCTAAAAGCGGCGTTAAACCATACTCAGTCAGTCAGTCAGTGTCTTACATTTATGTCAACCACAGCACATCTTTTCACAATTTTTATGTGAATGTTGGTGAACCTGTCCACGTGTTGATATCTTGAACTATGCTCTTGACTCTGGGCAGATGACAAGTCATTCCACAAACATCTGACTGGTGTTTTGGCTCTGAGCTGACCACAGAAACATTCTGCAAATTAAACATCTTCTGACTGGTGTTTTGGCTCTGAGCTGATCACAGAAACATTCTGTAAATTAAACATCTTCGGACAGCTGTCACAGATGTAAGCATCTTTGAATGGTGTTTTTTTTTCTCTTGACCGTTACCCAGAATGTTTCTAGGCTCTGAGTAGATCACAGAACTGTTCCACATGTTTGATTGCGATTCCAGGCTGTACTGGGTGCCTATACGTACACAGAAGAACGCCATGAGGGAGATTGCTGACAATTAGGCCTTCTGTATTCCCCACTGAGGTGGCATACACACTGCAAGAGAGAAGTGCATTTCTCAAGTAAACTTTTCCACAAACATCATACAAAATACATTCCTCAATTATCAGAATAATGTCTTCAGTTTTCAAAACTAATGATTGTGCTATCCTAAGCAGGCCTAGCAAAGAAAACTTTCCCTCTGTGCAGAAAAAAACGCAGAAGAGCTCACATTAATCATGTAAATAGTAACATAAACATAATACCTTGCTACTGAAACAGTAAAAAGAGCAACTTTAAATCGCTAACACTGCATCATAAAACGAGGAGCCCGCAACTTCGATTTTGCGCATGCGCACATGGAAGAGGAAGTCTCGACCGCATGTTGACATTTTCCAGCTTGGACAAAAGTTACGTTCCTTCTTAAGTATTTCTGTTGTGTTATTTAGCATTTATCATCATGATACTTGTGTGCACACTTGTTTAGTTTACTTTCCATTCATATGAAACGATTGACGGCCATAATTTCGACATATTTAATACTTTTTCTATGCGAGGCGATTCACGTTTGCTCAGAAATTGGAAAGAAGCCCGGATCGTAATGCACATGCGCAGTACAGGTCAAAGTTCGCTGATATAAAAATGTTGCAGTCTCATAGTTTTCGTTGCCGTTTTTACTGTTTCAGTAGCAAGGTAATGTGTTCATGTTGCTATTTCCACAATTAATGTGGGCTTTTCCGCGTTTTTCTGCAGTGGGAAGTTTTCTTTGGTAGGCCTGCTAAGTATCCTGACATCTACTCCACTAGCACTAGTCACACTATCCCTGAAACAGTGGACATGCAGCTATATTAGTTCCATCATCCCTTGACCAGTCCACACTTCGTAAGGTACTCCCGAAAAAAATGCAACAGTGATGGCTCCTCCACTAACGACACCTGGCTAAGGTACTCCACCATACCTGCAACAGTGATTGCTCCTCCACTAACAACACCTGGCTAAGGTACTCCACCATACCTGCATCAGTGGTTGCTCCTCCACTAACGACACCTGGCTAAGGTACTCCACCATACCTGCAACAGTGATGGCTCCTCCACTAACGACACCTGGCTAAGGTACTCCACCATACCTGCAACAGTGATGGCTCCTCCACTAACAACACCTAGCTAAGGTACTCCACCATACCTGCATCAGTGATGGCTCCTCCACTAACAACACCTGGCTAAGGTACTCCACTACACCATACCTGCAACAGTGATGGCTCCTCCACTAACAACACCTGGCTAAGGTACTCCACCATACCTGCATCAGTGATGGCTCCTCCACTAACGACACCTGGCTAAGGTACTCCACCATACCTGCATCAGTGATGGCTCCTCCACTAACGACACCTGGCTAAGGTACTCCACCATACCTGCATCAGTGATGGCTCCTCCACTAACGACACCTGGCTAAGGTACTCCACCATACCTGCATCAGTGATGGCTCCTCCACTAACGACACCTGGCTAAGGTACTCCACCATACCTGCATCAGTGATGGCTCCTCCACTAACGACACCTGGCTAAGGTACTCCACCATACCTGCATCAGTGATGGCTCCTCCACTAACGACACCTGGCTAAGGTACTCCACCATACCTGCATCAGTGATGGCTCCTCCACTAACGACACCTGGCTAAGGTACTCCACCATACCTGCAACAGTGATGGCTCCTCCACTAACGACACCTGGCTAAGGTACTCCACCATACCTCCTTCATCAGTGATGGCTCCTCCACTAACGACACCTGGCTAAGGTACTCCACCATACCTGCATCAGTGATGGCTCCTCCACTAACGACACCCTGGCTAAGGTACTCCACCATACCTGCAACAGTGATGGCTCCTCCACTAACAAAGGTACACCCTGGCTAAGGTGGCTCCACCATACCTGCATCAGTGATGGCTCCTCCACTAACGACACCTGGCTAAGGTACTCCACCATACCTGCAACAGTGATGGCTCCTCCACTAACGACACCTGGCTAAGGTACTCCACCATACCTGCAACAGTGATGGCTCCTCCACTAACGACACCTGGCTAAGGTACTCCACCATACCTGCAACAGTGATGGCTCCTCCACTAACAACACCTGGCTAAGGTACTCCACCATACCTGCAACAGTGATGGCTCCTCCACTAACAACACCTGGCTAAGGTACTCCACCATACCTGCAACAGTGATGGCTCCTCCACTAACGACACCTGGCTAAGGTACTCCACCATACCTGCATCAGTGATGGCTCCTCCACTAACGACACCTGGCTAAGGTACTCCACCATACCTGCAACAGTGATGGCTCCTCCACTAACAACACCTGGCTAAGGTACTCCACCATACCTGCAACAGTGATGGCTCCTCCACTAACAACACCTGGCTAAGGTACTCCACCATACCTGCATCAGTGATGGCTCCTCCACTAACAACACCTAGCTAAGGTACTCCACCATACCTGCAACAGTGATGGCTCCTCCACTAACCTGGCTACACCTACCTGCATCAGTGATGGCTCCTCCTAACTCACCTGGCTAAGGTACTCCACCATACCTGCAACAGTGATGGCTCCTCCACTAACAACACCTGGCTAAGGTACTCCACCATACCTGCAACAGTGATGGCTCCTCCACTAACAACACCTGGCTAAGGTACTCCACCATACCTGCATCAGTGATGGCTCCTCCACTAACGACACCTGGCTAAGGTACTCCACCATACCTGCATCAGTGATGGCTCCTCCACTAACAACACCTGGCTAAGGTACTCCACCATACCTGCATCAGTGATGGCTCCTCCACTAACAACACCTGGCTAAGGTACTCCACCATACCTGCATCAGTGATGGCTCCTCCACTAACAACACCTGGCTAAGGTACTCCACCATACCTGCAACAGTGATGGCTCCTCCACTAACAACACCTGGCTAAGGTACTCCACCATACCTGCAACAGTGATGGCTCCTCCACTAACAACACCTGGCTAAGGTACTCCACCATACCTGCATCAGTGATGGCTCCTCCACTAACAACACCTGGCTAAGGTACTCCACCATACCTGCAACAGTGATGGCTCCTCCACTAACAACACCTGGCTAAGGTACTCCACCATACCTGCAACAGTGATGGCTCCTCCACTAACAACACCTGGCTAAGGTACTCCACCATACCTGCAACAGTGATGGCTCCTCCACTAACGCTACACCTGGCTAAAGTACTCCACCATACCTGCAACAGTGATGGCTCCTCCACTAACAACACCTGGCTAAGGTACTCCACCATACCTGCATCAGTGATGGCTCCTCCACTAACAACACCTGGCTAAGGTACTCCACCATACCTGCAACAGTGGTGGCTCCTCCTCACCTGGCTAACTCCACCATACCTGCAATGGCTCCTCCACTAACAACACCTGGCTAAGGTACTCCACCATACCTGCATCAGTGATGGCTCCTCCACTAACGACACCTGGCTAAGGTACTCCACCATACCTGCAAGGTACTCAGTGATGGCTCCTCCACTAACAACACCTGGCTAAGGTACTCCACCATACCTGCAACAGTGATGGCTCCTCCACTAACAACACCTGGCTAAGGTACTCCACCATACCTGCAACAGTGGTTGGCTCCTCCACTAACAACACCTGGCTAAGGTACTCCACCATACCTGCAACAGTGATGGCTCCTCCACTAACGACACCTGGCTAAGGTACTCCACCATACCTGCAACAGTGATGGCTCCTCCACTAACAACACCTGGCTAAGGTACTCCACCATACCTGCAACAGTGATGGCTCCTCCACTAACAACACCTGGCTAAGGTACTCCACCATACCTGCAACAGTGATGGCTCCTCCACTAACAACACCTGGCTAAGGTACTCCACCATACCTGCATCAGTGATGGCTCCTCCACTAACGACACCTGGCTAAGGTACTCCACACCATACCTGCAACAGTGATGGCTCCTCCACTAACAACACCTGGCTAAGGTACTCCACCATACCTGCAACAGTGATGGCTCCTCCACTAACGACACCTGGCTAAGGTACTCCACCATACCTGCATCAGTGATGGCTCCTCCACTAACAACACCTGGCTAAGGTACTCCACCATACCTGCATCAGTGGTTGCTCCTCCACTAACGACACCTGGCTAAGGTACTCCACCATACCTGCAACAGTGATGGCTCCTCCACTAACTACACACCTGGCTAAGGTACTCCACCATACCTGCATCAGTGGTGATGGCTCCTCCACTAACAACACCTGGCTAAGGTACTCCACCATACCTGCAACAGTGGTGGCTCCTCCACTAACGACACCTGGCTAAGGTACTCCACCATACCTGCATCAGTGGTGGCTCCTCCACTAACTCCACACCTGGCTAAGGTACTCCACCATACCTGCATCAGTGATGGCTCCTCCACTAACAACACCTGGCTAAGGTACTCCACCATACCTGCAACAGTGGTTTGCTCCTCCACTAACAACACCTGGCTAAGGTACTCCACCATACCTGCAACAGTGGTGGCTCCTCCACTAACGACACCTGGCTAAGGTACTCCACCATACCTGCAACAGTGGTTGCTCCTCCTCCACTAACAACACCTGGCTAAGGTACTCCACCATACCTGCAACAGTGGTTGCTCCTCCACTAACAACACCTGGCTAAGGTACTCCACCATACCTGCATCAGTGATGGCTCCTCCACTAACCACACCTGGCTAAGGTACTCCACCATACCTGCAACAGTGGTTGCTCCTCCACTAACAACACCTGGCTAAGGTACTCCACCATACCTGCAACAGTGGTTGGCTCCTCCACTAACGACACCTGGCTAAGGTACTCCACCATACCTGCAACAGTGATGGCTCCTCCACTAACAACACCTGGCTAAGGTACTCCACCATACCTGCATCAGTGGTTGCTCCTCCACTAACGACACCTGGCTAAGGTACTCCACCATACCTGCAACAGTGGTTTGGCTCCTCCACTAACAACACCTGGCTAAGGTACTCCACCATACCTGCAACAGTGATGGCTCCTCCACTAACAACACCTGGCTAAGGTACTCCACCATACCTGCAACAGTGGTGGCTCCTCCACTAACGACACCTGGCTAAGGTACTCCACCATACCTGCAACAGTGGTGGCTCCTCCACTAACGACACCTGGCTAAGGTACTCCACCATACCTGCAACAGTGGTGGCTCCTCCACTAACAACACCTGGCTAAGGTACTCCACCATACCTGCATCAGTGATGGCTCCTCCACTAACGACACCTGGCTAAGGTACTCCACCATACCTGCATCAGTGATGGCTCCTCCACTAACAACACCTGGCTAAGGTACTCCACCATACCTGCATCAGTGATGGCTCCTCCACTAACGACACCTGGCTAAGGTACTCCACCATACCTGCAACAGTGGTGGCTCCTCCACTAACGACACCTGGCTAAGGTACTCCACCATACCTGCAACAGTGGTGGCTCCTCCACTAACGACACCTGGCTAAGGTACTACCACCATACCTGCAACAGTGATGGCTCCTCCACTAACGACACCTGGCTAAGGTACTCCACAATACCTGCAATGTGTTTACCTGCAGTACGTCTTCTGGTACACTTTGAACTCTGTTGTCTTGCCACTCTTTGATGGGATCGTGAACCCGGCCTCCAGAATGGACTCTGTGTGTTGGCTGGATATTGAGCGAAACACGGGCAGAAACTGCTGAAGATCAGCCTGGAAATGAAACAGCATTGGAGCAATGCAAGCTAATTATGAATAAGCAGGTATGATTACCGACACTGTAGTATGTTGTTCGCAATAGGGGCGGTGGTGTAGTCCAGTGGTTCAAGCGTTTGCCCATGCCAAAGATCTGGGTTCAATTCCCCACATGAGTACGATGTGTAAAGCCCATTTCTGGTGTCCTCCGCCGTGATATTGCTGGAATATTGCTAAAAAATGGCATAAAACTAATCTTGCTCACTCACTTGTTGTCAATAGTCTAGCTACATATATATGAAATATACATATCCTAGTGGTTGATATAATGAGCAGCATCACCGACAGGTTCAACAACCTGATCCAACTTCATCGACTCTTTACAGAGTGGAGAGATGAGAGATGACCCTCCACCTTCTGTAGTATGGAGGAATACTTGACTACATGCTACAAGCAATATCACCAAGTTCTGTATATCACCAAGTTCTGTATATCACCAAATTTATGTATATCACCAGGTCATGTATATCAGAACTGAAACATGTTCTGACTACCTTATATTACCGTAGATAAGCCGATCTCATAGATAAGCCGACCCCATAGATAAGCCAATCTCATAGACAAGATGACCCCCAAACTTGACCCTTAAAATCAGTATCAAAATCTGATAAGTAAGTTTCGTACATAAGCCAATCCCCCGCAATGGGGTCCTAATCGCAGTCAATTCGGACCACAAGACAACTGGTACATATCTACTTTATGTATGATGTGCTTAGTGTGCGAAATAGTTTCCCAATTTTGTTAGCCAGTTGGGCTAGCTATGCCTGAAAGTTACTAGCCCTGTCACTAGCCGAATGTAGAAACTAAGTAAAACATTAGGTGAGGTGAGGTGAAATTGGGTTTAACGTCAGCTGGAGAATATTTCCCATATGACGGCGTGCATGCAGGTGTGGCTGCTTGTATTAGCCCAGACTGAAGCTGGTTTTATAGTGCTAGCCCACTGGAGATACCAAGCCGCAGTGAAGCATGAATACCCCACTCAGACATTATACTGACTCCAAGAGACCAGTCCTTGTTGTACCCATTAATGCTGAGCCAGGCAGGGACCAACAAGTACCATATTTTAACGCTCTTTGGTATGACGCGATCGAACTCACGACCTTCCGCTCGGTGAGGGCGAAACCATTAAGAGTAAAACATTACAGAACTAGATGAGAATAAGATATTGTTGGCATGACACGTGTTTCATCCCGCTGATAATATGGTGAGCAGTTTTATCAGGCCATAATCCTGCATGGTTTAAGGTGTAACATAACTTAACAAGTCGGAGAGAGTGATATACATATGTAATTACAAAATGACCCCATGAAAATTCACTAGCCAGTCGGGCCAGTGACTGTGGAGATTTATTGGCCTGACTGGATTTTTCTAGCCACGGACAGTGGCTATTTCGCACACTGGATGTGCCCTTTGTAATTGAAAGGTTCCTAGGTCAAGTTCAAACCAATGAACATTAATACATATAGGTACAGACATTTCCGCTGTCCCTACAGCCTGTTGTCCAGTCTCTCATCATGCTCTGTTGTGTCGGCCAGTATATGGACTCAGCTGTATGCTGTCATGGCAATGTTGGACGAGGCTCTGTTCACTCCTTTTCTTCTGGCAGTCTATGTAAACTTAGGCCCAGTATTATTCGTTACACTGCTATACTGAGTCTAACAAACCTAGTAGAAGGTCGCGTCAGCTAACCTTTGAGCAACCTATGACTGTCCAATCAAATGCGAGACGGCGAACGGATTTAACCAATCAGACAATCGACTACTTGTTAGGGTTCGACGGGACTTACAAAACAGTTTTTGGATTTTCTCTTTCCTGGTCGCCGACACTGATGTATCAACAAACGAAAATCCGCAATAAACACAGATATTTGACCTGGTTACTATTAGCTTATATTTCCGCAAGATATTGACAAAGACGATATTTTCAGCGACTGTTTACACATTGCGTCCTCCATGTGTATCACTCGGAAGCGATCGTGCTGAAAATAGCATTCGGAATCGTTATTAGCTGAAAATAGCATTTGGAGTTTTTTAGGTAAAGGTTTAAACGATATGTGCAAATGTTAACTTTCGCAATTTGGTAAGCTGCGTTCTGATTGGTCAGTTGAAAAGGTTAGCTGACGCGACCTTCTACTAGCGTTTGTTAGACTCAGCATAGGAGTGTAACGAATAATACTGAGACTAAGTTTACTTAGACTGCATCTTCTGGTGGCCCCCATTGTGATATTGCAGGAACATTGCTAAAAGCGGATAAAACTGAACAGACTAACTCCTCATCTGTTCATGCAACACACAGTGGGTACTGGGGATCACCCAGGGCCTATCTACCTCAGAAACAACACATTAACACCAATATCAGAACACTGTTGTTAGACGCTACCTGTTCCAGAGTGTCCAGTTCCCCGTGTGTGTAGATGGGTACTCCATGTTGGGCTGCCAGACACACTCCACTCACAATGCCAGCTCTCAGCAGGTTACCTACAACATGCAGACATGCGATGGAGATTGCAGTGGCGTGAGGACTGTGTAAAACAACAAATAAACAAATTTATTAACCAAAATAGGCATCCACGAAAGACAACGCTTGCATGAGTATAAACGATACCACATTTTGAAGGGAAACAAACCTCAAACATATAGTTGTCTAGTCGTCCCCCATTTTAATTAGCGGGTAATGACCGGATACATTGTACCAATTGGCTTAAGCCACCCAACAATCTGGGTTTTCGGTCCAGCAAGGGAATTTTGACAACGTTTATTTCTAAACAGTTAAATATATTCTGGCTAAAATTACCAAGGGTTAATTTACTAATTGTTATAATGACCTACTCTGGACGAAAGTATCCCAAGTTGGCACGGGGGTCGTCTCCATGACGTCACAAGCTTCAGAGCTTCATCTGTCTGACTCGGACAATACTGATGACTGAAAGTGACAGACAATTTCAAATTGAATTTGACAGTAAAATCCATAAATTGGTAAGACTTCCATCCGTATCCCCCCTAAATATATATACATGTACATAGGGTTAGGGTTACGGCCTAGTCCAGCATATAACTAGACGACTTTGCACTCTATACCAATGTGTGATCGATGTAGGCCTTGGCTGGAATACGAATTTATTCATATGAACTAGGTTAGGGCCTTGCAAAATGAAATTTAACCGGGTGGATACGGGCGAAAGTCTTTCCTTCTATTATGTTATAAATAGCTGAACATATGTCAACTCTTACTCTATGTTGGTTATATAATATCTGGTCAGAATATGACGATGACCACAAACGGCATTTGTCTGTTTAGTGTGTGAGTTAGAGTGCATGAATGGTCTTATTTCGACAGCCGATTCAAAAGTCGACATATAGAATCTATTGATCATTTGACAGCCCTCACAATGGATTCCCATCTCAGACTCCGGAAAATACTCACTTATTTCTTATCAGAAACTGCTTAAACAGAGTTCATCAACCACTTTGTCAATGAAAGAAAGCACAAGCGATTCTGAAGTTGGCTGTACAAGGGGACGTAACTCTAAATATACATATTTGTCTTTGCCGCGGAAATGGTGTCAGTATATTATGTGATTACCAGTTCGAACCCCGCAGTTCCCATGAGACGGCATATTGTTTTCATATACATTTAATTCAAAGCAACCATATTGAATTAAAAATGTTGCAAGGGACATAACAAGATTTCGAAGGGTGACCGATTTTTCCAAACACTAGAAAACGGAGGACGAAGTAAACATGTATGACTTACATAGAGCTAATGGATGTTGTTTACACCGTACTAAGCAAAGCATTAGCAATGATCCAGCCCAAAATCAGTGTTCATGGCAATTAGGTATCGTGTCGGGCCCGTAGTTTCATATTTGTATGGGTTCTTATGGCCTGAAGAAACGTGTCCAGTAATATAATATGTCACTATTAAACTCAGTGCAGCTTTCAAGACGAAGGTCTGAAGATGTTAATCAGGACATGCAGCTAAATGTTTGGTAGAGAAAGCGTAAATGTTGGATGGAGCTAAATGTTTGGGAGAGAAAGCGTAAATGTTGGATGGAGCTAAATGTTTGGGAGAGAAAGCGTAAATGTTGGATGTAGCTAAATGTTTGGGAGAGAAAGCGTAAATGTTGGATGGAGCTAAATGTTTGGGAGAGAAAGCGTAAATGTTGGATCGAGCTAAATGTTTGGGAGAGAAAGCGTAAATGTTGGATGGAGCTAAATGTTTGGGAGAGAAAGCGTAAATGTTGGCTGTAGCTAAATGTTTGGGAGAGAAAGCTTAAATGTTGGATGGAGCTAAATGTTTGGGAGAGAAAGCGTAAATGTTGGATCGAGCTAAATGTTTGGGAGAGAAAGCGTAAATGTTGGATGGAGCTAAACGTTTGGGAAAGAAAGCGTAAATCTGATATTTCAAACACAGGCATATCGATCAATTTCATTTCAACCAAAATCTTTGATGTACATAACATAATATATTTCCTATGATATTGATTGCCTCGTTATAAAATCATGATTTTTGGACTTCAGTCTGCTGAGCCTCGCGACTAGCTAAAAACACCGGTGGCCATGTGAGGTCGCCTCTCTTCACTGAACAGAAAGAAGAGCCATGACTTTATTTTCGGGGTTTTCAGCATCACACCTCTTTTCCCGAGCTCCGTCTCAATGGTTAACGTCAGAGACCTACGTCACTTCCGGCTTTCCTCGGGGGTGCAGTGACGTAACGGAAATACTGTTCCAAGCGGTGTTATCCTGACCCCTCTATCAGTGCTTCCCTCTCCTCACGTATAACACGGTTTACAGATCTAGTGCGTTTGTTATCAGGCCAGCTCACACGTTCTCCCTTTCAACTCCACCCGAATTCTGGAATCTGGAGTGTGAGAAGTACACAGGGGGTAGTTGACTGGAGAACAATCGCGAACGTTGGACGTGTCCGGTTAACCTGGAAGTCCTGATGAGGCAAGTCCTGTGTGGACATATTCCACCCAAGGTATAGCGGACATGTCTGTTAGGAGCGGAATTTCAGGCTTATCACCTCAGGAGCCGGACAAGTTCCCATACATATACACAAGTCTACGAAAACGGGAGTCAAGTGCTCAGATGGGTGTCATCGAGCCATGACGGCAGGGCACTTGCTTGTAATAACAACCACTGGTTTGCCAGCCAAAGACTGGGTTATTTACCTGTATACGTGGTAGAGCTGCATGAAACAACAAATACTAATATACAAACATGTCCGCCAACACTGGCATCCACAAGAGATACCACCTGGTCGAGTTCAAAAAGCCTTTTAATAGATACGGTTGCAATGAAATGAGCTCTGTGTCTGTCAGATGTCGGTATGTCAATCTTCTCCCACACAAGTTCACACGCTGGCCATAATAGCCACGCCTCCATGATTATAACACTTATATAGCTGTGCGCGCGTGCGCACGTGTTTGTGTGCGTGCGTGTTTGTGCGTTCGTGCGTGCATACGTGCGTTATTAGTTCCAAATAATGTCGACTGGTTGTGTAGTGGTAGCACTCCAAATATATCTTTATCATAAGAAACCCACACTAAACTTCCACTCTCATCCATGATTAATTAATACATGGAGTCGTTTCACTTTTCGCATTATGCTCGTTGTACTTCACACCCAGCGTCGACCTTCCTCACCAAAACGAGAAGTTTTATAGCCATCAAGGGCGACAACTCGTCCTGGACTAGTGCTGAAACCACAAGCATCAATTCTCCGCAAACGCACCAGCCCTGGATATACAGACAAATTGATTGATCAATACGTATACTTCACTTTTATGATGATGTATGATATCATAAATGTCTCCCTGGTGCCCGTCGACGTCTCTATTGCTTGACATATAAACCATTACGTAATATGAGAGTGCCTTCCACTTCAGCTCTCAGGTTCACAAACTACTGTTAGACGGCTGCATTCATCATCATCTTTTAAACGAAAAAAATGTTAATTTTGTTTTTTCTCTAATCAAGACATGTATATCAAGCTGTCCAGTCACCTCAGTGGTTTCTATATCACTATCGACTGTGTCACTACCGTCCACCAGAATGTCGTTCAGCCAATCATCCGTGGTGGTTCAGGGTTTTGTCCCTGCTTTCTGTTATGTACCGTGAATCTACCCCCCCACTGAAACCTCGTATACCATCTCTGTCTCCCTTGAGCTGTATTAAGAAAAACATGTTTTTCGAACACATTTTCTCAATACTGAACAGGACAGTAAGATATTTTGTAAAATATCATATTGAGGCAAAATGTGATGAGCTTGAACATCATTTCAAACCACAACACATGAAACAACTCGGCGGACATCGATGTGTTTTGATTAATACGATATCATTTGTGAAGCGTTGATAACGGTATCTCTTTATATAAAGTGAGAAATTTGAACCAAAAGTAAATATAAAAATAAGTGAAAATAGGTTTTAAAGCGGCGTGATGCACGAGAAACCTTTTAAACGGGATTTCTCTGGTGCATGCGTGTACTCTTAACTCTTAATCTTAATTCTAATGACGTGTCTTTCGAATACGGTTCAAATCAAAGTTATGTCAATGGCAGCGCAGAGGTTCATAAGAGCATCATATGGCAGTGATATTCACTGTGTAACAATGTTTCAAGTGTAATGCATTGTATAAGTCAGCGAGACGCTGTGGTGTTAGCTGTTAGCTGTTATATATTTATACTTGAACTAGATTTAGATAGAAAGATCTGGAAAGTGCTTCAAGGAGCTTATTCCTCTCATATAACTCTCATTTCACATGATCAGTTACAAGGAGACCGGCATTGGTCGTGATGATCATGGTACCCTACCATGACCATTATAGTAAGCTGGATGACCATCACCGTCTGTTTTGCTATCACTGCTCTTGTATTATATCATCTCTGAATTTGCACTGCCATAGAAATACCTTGGTATTGATTTGTGAACGTTTACAATGCAATTGTTATACACATCACATGTGTTTGTTGGTTGTTGATTTCACACCCAATTCTGAGGTCCTTGCATCACCGCTGATTGGCAGCGACTCATCAACACATGCCATAGCATGAACGCAATCGTGAGTGAGTTGAGTTTTACGCCGCACTGCAATATTCCAGCTATATGGCGGAAACGCAACCGACTAATTGTTGCTGTTTGGTTGTTTGACTCAATGAATGCGGTAACCCCTGAAGATCCGGGTCTTCAGTAACCCATGCTTGCCGTACGAGGCGACTAACGGGATCCGGTGGTCAGGCAGCTGACGTGGTTGACACATGTCATCGGTTCCCAATTACGTAGATGGATGCTCATGATGTCGATCACTGGATTGTCTGATCCAGACTGGATTATTTACAGACCGCCGCCGCCATATAGCCCGAGTGTGGCGTTTAACAACAAACACACCACGTGGTACTGAGGACCAGCTCTGCCCGTGACTCCCCACACTGAAACTCGAATAGGTGGTGAGGATCTCTTCTGCTTCTCAAACCCCGCAGCACGTAGATATTTTGTGTAGCATAAGAAAATAAGCAGTCAAAATAAACAAGAATCGGAATATTTTATTTGAGTGTGTTTTATTGTCTGTATAAAATAGTTGATTATGACAACGATGTGATATAGTACATGTATGGTCACAGATGAATGTCCGATAAAACAAAGCAGCAGTCAGAGTCAGAGTCGAGTGTGAGAAACTCAGCAGAATACTATACGTACACGTAGGGCAGTATGGAGCAGCCGTACGAATAAACCCTGATCTGGCGAGTCACTGTAGTAGCACACGGCTTACCTCCCCTTCTACCTCTTGCCCCACCCAGCTTCTAGATGTCGCCTTCCACTTGTGGGTAAGTGGTAGAGTGGGGTAATCCTCCATGGATGTACAAACACAGGGTCACATTGTACAGTTTCTGCACATGCGGCTGTAACCGTGCATTTGTCCGTATTCATGAAGGGGTATTTAATACATACATCTAGTATACTCTATTCACGAGGACAGACTAGAACATATTCACCATGAAAGACGACAGCAACACAACACACACGTCTTGTATAATGTATTGCCAAGCGACATTTTAACAAAATCAACATACATTAATTTCATTAACATGATCTGATATATCACAGAGACAGTGTCATTTTAACAATAATATATTGGACAGAAGATTGTTTCTCTAGTTAAACCTCTTGCGTAGTCTGAGCATAATGTACACTATATACAACCTGGATCGGTTAAGTCACTTTCATTTAAACATGCTAGTACATGGATCCTGTCGAAAAAAAATCATGTAATTCAATTCAACTTAAGAAACAAGGCACCTCACGTGCATCTGGGCATAGAATCAGAGCCAGCATATATTTGGCTGCAAACAGGACAAGTTGCCTCCCGAATCACCATATATATTACTGTCATCGTCTTGCAACCAAAGCCAGTACCGAGATAACCATGGTCTGGTCTCATACCATCAACTTACACGTCCCACTGTACAGGAAAATATCAGTTCCGTAAGAAAACAAATCCGCAAAACAGCATAACCCCGGTTTCGGTCACGTTGCTGTAAGTAGCTGCTCAAGTCGTACCTACAGCGTCTACACTAACTTACCGTGAATAACAGATTGTAGTATGATTTTACGCCGCTTTTATATTCCAGCACTATCACGGCGGGCGAAACTTGAAATGGGCTTCACACATTGTACTCATGTACCAACATCGTGTAAACAGAGAGCCACCATTGTACTAATAGCACGGTGTTCTAGCAGAGCAAAGGTTTCCTTCTAGTATAACACATTGACAATAGTGCCATGAAAGAAGAGGGTGGTCCATCAGTTCTTTTGAGTGGGAAAATTTAACATACATTCGAATCAGATACACCTCTATTTTCACCAGATTGTCTCTGTGAACCTGATCTCTGGCACCGTCAAGGATGGGGTCCATACATGATTATGTTTGCAGTCTGCCACTGACGTCCGATATTTCAAGAACATCCTTCATTTTTTGCCTGGTGAGTAAGTGAGTGAGTGAGTGAGTGGAGTTCAACGCCGCTGTGGACAGATCACGGGACGTCAATTTTAGGTTCCAGGAAAGCCCGAAGTATGGCGCTGACAAACTCAGAAATCTAATCATCGCAAACCGGGATTCATAGCACGGGTGTGTGTTGTATGATTGACTATATCAAATGGCATTCTCTCCAACAAGAATGTAGGCAAAATGTGTTTCCATGGAAGAAATACTATCATACACAATGTCGTATACACTATCGATTATATAAAACTCATTGGTGTAAGAATTTTTAAAAAAAAACACAGTAGAAAACATGCAAAACAATACTTAAGCCTCAGCGCCCCCTAGCGGGTGACAATACATGATGATAAAAGCCGTCAACGATGCAACCCGACAGGTCACAGTAAAATCAAGCTAATGGCACAGCTATGCTGAAACACATGGAAAACGCATATTCGATTTTTTTTCTATTTGACCTTTCGGTCGGAAAGGGCACATGACGTTGTTGTTGTTATTGTTGTTGTTTTTAGGCAGGAGATGACCAACCCCAACACAACACTGTCTTATGTTTTGTCGCGTGGGGAAATATTTACGCTAAAATCGATTTATTGCCCGAGGTTAATTAAATTATGCGTTTTCGTTGTGTGTCATAATATACACAAAATACACCATCGGAAACCTTCCACACTGCGCTAGTATACGTCCACGACGATGGTAAGTATACGTTACGACGTCACCGTTACGACCGCCGTGTGGAAGCGAGCCCGACTGCGACACGGGTGTAAAATACTGATGTGTGTGATGGCTACTTCACCCGCCTCTCAACCCGTTCCCGTCCACACTGTAATCTCCTGGTTCCATACCCTGACTGAACTTTCATGAGGTCACCATTTCATATTTAGACGTCAGTGAGAATGTTAATTGTTTACACTGCTTCTCAGGTTTGACACGTCAGCTCATTATACTGTTGCCTAGCAACTGCATGAGATGCTTTTTTCTGACATCAGTTGTCGCATCAGTGTCGATGTTTGGGAAACATGTTATATGAAGATTCTGCACTCCATTCTGACGTCACAGTATTCCTTGTTTTACAAATATCATTCCATAATACTCCAGTTCCAGACATGTATCGCACATGAGCTAGCATGACACGTCGAATGACACGAAACACGAGTCTGTATGACCACACTTAAGGCTTCACGGTTGCTTCTGCGGCTTTCTTTGATATTTCAGCTGTCTTTCAGTCTTGATTCTCCACTTTCTGTGACTGTCCGTATGATGTCATATTTCCATTCAGAAACAACCAGGCCCTATGTCCCGTAATTTCAGAAACAACCAGGTTCCACTGCCCGTGCACTCAAATACCCTGCTGCCTCCAACTGTGCCAGGCTGCATGGTTTAACCTGATGGCCTTGGTTTCATCAGCATGTGTAAGCACGCTACCTTCCTCAACAACACACTCCGTGCACCTGCACGCACCTGCACACACCCTGCACGCACATACACAGCCTCGGGTACGTCCCCAACATACGGACCACCCTACTATCACAGGGCTACTGGCTATATCCTCACTGTGTGGACTGGTTCTGGCCGTCCGCCTATGCAAGCAGTCCAATCATCGACTGTAAGGCAAGGACGGGGTTCCTTCTATAGTTTTATAAAATATATACTTTGCACTGAGATGGTCCCAAACCTGACCTAGAGTCACGTGATCACAATATGATACACCTCCGTTTCCCGAGTTTCTTGGGCTGCACTTTAGGGTCCAGGACAGCTATGATAGCTTCATCAAAGACGTCCTTCAACCCTTTCTTGGTCAGGGCTGAGCATTCCACGTAGGAATTGCCCCAAGTTTGTCACACACTCTCTCCGCCTCCTCCACAGTCACCGGCTTCTGTTTCCTCTTCTGGAGTTTCTGCCTCGTGGGTTCGTCCTCCCTTAAGTCCACCTGAGTCCCCACAAGCAGGAATGGCGTCTTGGGACTATTGTGTCTGATCTCGGGAATCCACTTATATTCCAGGTTCTTCAGGGAGTCGGGCTTGACGACCGAGAAGGCGACCAGGAACACGCTCGTCTCTGTGTAGGACAACATCCTTAGACTGGTGTACTCCTCCTACAACACAGGCAACACATTGATTAGACCATCGTACAACACAGGCAACACATAGATTAGACCATCGAATAACACAGGCAACACACAGATTAGACCATCGTACAACACAGGCAACACATAGATTAGACCATCGTACAACACAGGCAACACATAGATTAGACCATCGGTAATAACACAGGCAACACATAGATTAGACCATCGTACAACACAGGCAACACATAGATTAGACCATCGAACATAACACAGGCAACACACAGATTAGACCATCCTTCAACACAGGCAACACACAGATTAGACCATCCTTCAACACGGGCAACACACAGATTAGACCATCGAACAACACAGGCAACACATAGATTAGACCATCCTTCAACACAGGCAACACATAGATTAGACCATCGTACAACACAGGCAACACATAGATTAGACCATCCTTCAACACAGGCAACACACAGATTAGACCATCCTTCAACACGGGCAACACACAGATAAGACCATCCTACAACACAGGCAACACACAGATTAGACCATCCTACAACACAGGCAACACACAGATTACATCATCCTTCAACACAGGCAACACACAGATTAGACCATCCTACAACACGGGCAACACACAGATTAGACCATCCTTCAACACAGGCAACACACAGATTAGACCATCCTTCAACACAGGCAACACACAGATTAGACCATCCTACAACACAGGCAACACACAGATTAGACCATCCTTCAACACAGGCAACACACAGATTAGACCATCGTACAACACAGGCAACACACAGATTAGACCATCCTTCAACACAGGCAACACACAGATTAGACCATCCTTCAACACAGGCAACACACAGATTAGACCACCGTACAGCAGACACAAACACAACAAGCTTTGATCAGAGAGTTTATGACCGTTGGAACTGTTTGGTATTTCCTACGAGTAGCATATGCATGTTCACATGAAACGATACGTTATCATGTTAGTGTGTCATCTATTAATAACACCGCATGACAGGTAGAGGTTTCAAGACAACCAAACCAATTCAGGGTTAACAAAATCTGATGTTGTTGACATCCAACAAGTATCCAGTACAGGGGACACATGACCACACATGTACCTCTGTACCACACATGTACCTCTGTACCCCACATGTACCTCTGTACCACACATGGCGGACTCTCACACAGGAGCTTGTCTGCGTTTTGTACTAACCCAGCTTTACGTGATGACAACTAAACTGCAGGCTTTATGACGGTGTAATATAGTTGGCACACAGTACACCACAGTACACACAGTAGTTGGAGATATTTAACAATACTGAAATCATATTGTTATCAACTACTCAGTAAGGTTTCACGTCCGCGTTAGCAATGTCGTGTCCGGGGACGACATAATGAATTTAACACCATGTATCAATATGGAGAAACGAACTTTCAACGTGCGAACGCTTTAACCATTGAGCTACCCGACATCCCATATCATGTCACAACCACTTTGTCACCAGACAAGCCTACTTACAACTCACAGCACAACATACTGTTTTTTAAAATATCCAAATCTGTTTATTTTTATATTTTTTTAGTATTTACATATTTACATGTTTTAAATCTGTTTACCTTGATGCTATATATAATATTTATAATCGGAACATAAATACAATGATGTACTAAATCCGATGAACATACAGATTCAGATATTCGGTGACAAAGAATTGTCATTCCATACAACACCACACTTAAACGTCATAGAAACCTCCAACACCATACAACACCACACTTAAACGTCATAGAAACCTCCAACACCATACAACACCACACTTAAACGTCATAGAAACCTCCAACACCATACAACACCACACTTAAACGTCATAGAAACCTCCAACACCATACAACACCATCTTAAACATCATAGAAACCTCCAACACCATACAACACCACACTTAAACGTCATAGAAAACTCCAACACCATACAACACCACACTTAAACGTCATAGAAACCTCCAACACCATACAACACCACACTTAAACGTCATAGAAACCTCCAACACCATACAACACCACACTTAAACGTCATAGAAAACTCCAACACCATACAACACCACACTTAAACGTCATAGAAAACTCCAACACCATACAACACCACACTTAAACGTCATAGAAAACTCCAACACCATACAACACCACACTTAAACGTCATAGAAACCTCCAACACCATACAACACCACACTTAAACGTCATAGAAACCTCCAACACCATACAACACCACACTTAAACGTCATAGAAAACTCCAACACCATACAACACCACACTTAAACGTCATAGAAACCTCCAACACCATACAACACCACACTTAAACGTCATAGAAACCTCCAACACCATACAACACCACACTTAAACATCATAGAAACCTCCAACACCATACAACACCACACTTAAACATCATAGAAACCTCCAACACCATACAACACCACACTTAAACGTCATAGAAACCTCTAACACCATACAACACCACACTTAAACGTCATAGAAAACTCCAACACCATACAACACCACCACGCTTAAACGTCATAGAAACCTCCAACACCATACAACACCACACTTAAACGTCATAGAAAACTCCAACACCATACAACACCACACTTAAACGTCATAGAAACCTCCAACACCATACCATAAACGTCATAGAAACCTCCAACACCATACAACACCACACTTAAACGTCATAGAAACCTCCAACACCATACAACACCACACTTAAACGTCATAGAAACCTCCAACACCATACAACACCACACTTAAACGTCATAGAAACCTCCAACACCATACAACACCACACTTAAACGTCATAGAAACCTCCAACACCATACAACACCACACTTAAACGTCATAGAAACCTCCAACACCATACAACACCACACTTAAACATCATAGAAACCTCCAACACCATACAACACCACACTTAAACATCATAGAAACCTCCAACACCATACAACACCACACTTAAACTTAAACCATCAACACCACACTTAAACATCAAACCTCTAACACCATACAACACCACACTTAAACGTCATAGAAACCTCTAACACCATACAACACCACACTTAAACGTCATAGAAACCTCTAACACCATACAACACCACACTTAAACGTCATAGAAACCTCCAACACCATACAACACCACACTTAAACGTCATAGAAACCTCCAACACCATACAACACCACACTTAAACGTCATAGAAACCTCTAACACCATACAACACCACACCTAAACATCATAGAAAACTCCAACACCATACAACACCACACTTAAACATCATAGAAACCTCCAACACCATACAACACCACACTTAAACGTCATAGAAACATCCAACACCATACAACACCACACTTAAACGTCATAGAAAACTCCAACAGATGTGACTGGAACACTTATGTGACTCGACACAGACCTCTCGACCTGACTTGAATGTC
Source organism: Haliotis rubra (assembly GCF_003918875.1). NCBI lineage: Eukaryota > Metazoa > Mollusca > Gastropoda > Lepetellida > Haliotidae > Haliotis > Haliotis rubra. Next base: position 1,099,278 of record NW_025766558.1, on the reverse strand, counting down.
TAAATGTTGTTAAAGTTTATGGAAAATAAGATGGAAATGTCTTTTTTAATGAAATAATGGGTAAAATATGTATGGTATTATTTACTGTTCAAGTACATAATTCACGAACTACTTCCCGAAGCTGTTTCTCGAAAATATGTTGGGATTAATTCCATTTCCTTGTTTACTAAAACACAGGATCCGGCTGGATCTCAAATAGCTATCCTGAACCTTGACAGGGAAACCGACGATACACTTCCGGGTCACAAGCTCTCATGTTATCGCACTAACCTAAAAGAATTCAGCGTCATAAAATTGTTTCAGCAATTAATTGTTTCCTGACTGGCAAGCCTCTCGTCAGCACACGATCTTTACTGGGAATTGTTAGAAGGTATTGCGTATTGATTCGTTCGTTCGTTCGTTCGTTCGTGAGTGAGTGAGTGACTGCAGCGTCGTCTTGAACCGGTCTTGAGTATTTGAGCCTGCAACTGCAGCTGAAATACGGGTGTGGTCTAACCAGGGATCATCATACTGGTGAATACTGGATTTGAACCATCAGCGCGTTGAGTTTAATCAGTAAGGGACACAACTCTGTAACGAGAACGTGTCTGTAGACACGCCTGCATAGACCATCATGTAAACCAAATCCGGGGCATGCCAATATTTATCAATAACCTACACAAACCAGCACCAGTTATGAAGAACGGAATGAAAGCTCGTGAGTTGTGCCATGCAGGAAAGGTCGTTCAACCAGTCATTCAAAACTAAACATTTCATAAATCTTGAACGACCCCTGAGTTTCTACTGCGTGATGTTTGAGCCAACTTGCATGATGTCGCACAGACGCCCGCGACGTTGCCAGTCTGGTTTACGTCAATCCCTAACACACAGCCTCTATGGCGGAAGATGCAGAAATATATACCATCAACCTTTTACATAAATACAAATAGCTGGATCTCCTTGGGGTTTTATGTGTGAGGCCTGTGTGATATATTCAGACATAAACGTAACGTATAAGAATAAGCTAAATGAAAGAATAACGGCGTTAAGAAAAATATCTGAAGACATATAGACAGACACGTGTCAAACATACAGTGTTATATAGCCATCAGTAGATATCTACCGACATTTATAGCAGACGTAATAGTGTCCAGGGAAGTACAGATATATATAACACTGTCCTGGGAAATATAGGCATATATAACACTGTCTAGGAAAATACAGATACGCATGACACTGTCCTGGGAAATAGACACGCACGAGTTAAAACCTTACGTCACATGGGCAATATTTCAGCCATGTTGCAACGAGAATTTGAATATAAATACTAAATATATTAGGAATAAGAAAACTGTCATCAATGGATCACAGAGTTACATAAATATATGTACCAGTACGGAGTTTGATAAACCTGTTAATTCAAACACGCCATGTAAAGAGACCCACATAGACAAGTGCATTACAGCTTGTTTCGAGATCGGGTGACGTCAGCGGATGGATATGACGGCAGGTTTACCGCGCAGAAATACCAGTGTTTATAAACACGCACTTTGAAACGCAACACGCGTTCTTCAAGCCCCCCTTTCTGTCTGCGTGATCAGGATGGAATCTCTAAACATAAATACCTGAAGATACGCGCTGATAGTGTACGTGTGTCAATCTGCAGCGTATCAGGGACATTTGTTCCACACGAATGTCTTCAGGACATGTTAACGCGGTCATGTCGATTATATTCTAAAAGGACGGACCTTTCTGTGGTCACAGACCTTCCATTGAGACGACGCGAAATGGGGTCTTAAAGCGGCATTGATAATTACCGGTCTGCGTGTGTTATGGTGCTAACCCACCGAGATACAGGTATACTGACCCCATCAGTCCAGGCCTTGTTTTGTCCCCTAAATGCCGAGCGCCTAGCAGGGTCCACGGAGCAGACACCCTGTGTTGTACCTTGGGATGCCCATAAATCCTCGCCTAAATAACTGACATCAGAAAACGATTCCCCTACTGAGATAACTGTTTTGTTATTTATGGGTATTCAAACTTGAAATGAATCTGAGAAGCACCAGTTCTATTCCTTGTCCACACAACCCGGCGACGCACCCGTCCAGGGCCCCATGTCGAGGGGCCACAACCCGGCGACGCACTCGTCCAGGGCCCCGTTCCTCAAAGCGATAGTAGCGCTACGACTGTTGTAAGTCTATGTTAAAGTATGGGAGTTACGATCATCTTAGCGCTACGATCGCTTTGAGGAACGGGGAACGGGGCCCTGGGCCCCATGCCGAGGTCGAGAGGCACATGTTGGAAATGGGTACGGCACCAACTGTCCGAGGGAGCATGAGAATCACAACAGCGGTATATCAGACCCCTGTGGGGGAGGGAGGAGGAGGCGCTGTCTGTACGTACCTGTCCCGCCGTGTCGAACAGCCCCAGCTGGTAGGGTGTGTCTCTGATGGTCACGGTCACTGAAACACACAATCACACAACTATAGTCTCTGAATATACATAATGATGACAGTTAAAAACAATCCTATTTAAATTAACACGGATCCACTGTCCACAGTGAAATGGGAGATTCAGGACCTGAGGGAATCTAGACTTGTTTCATTTAGGGCTACAGCATGGCAGAGAGGGCTAGGCGGAAGGCAAACTATCGCGGTTCAGGGACTGTGAGACAGACTTTAGTCTCCAGTACTGGCAAGTAAAGGACGCAGGTCTACTTACACGCAACAAGTCGGACGTTTGATTGATTCGTTCAACTAAATCACGCGAGGGTTTGGGTAAATATTCAACTCATATACTCTTAGTTATAAAAGCCGAACGAAAACCGGTCAAACGTGTAAAAGGTTTGAACAAACTGGATAGACATATTTAAAGGAATGTGAGGGGACGTTCATGGTTTGGTACATCTTAAACATAGTTTACAGTTTGATTTCCCAAACCGGTCTAACCAAACTTCACAACTGCACCGAACAGTCCCATCTTCCGACGGATAAACGTTTAGTGTCTTTCGTTGATGACAAACAATTTGTGCTCTTGTGTCACTGTTACAATGAAGCTGTTAGTCACTTCCCGGTGTAGTAGTCTACCTGCACCTAGATAGTGTTACGTCGTCACAGCTAACAGTGTACACACAATACATCAGGCTGCCCCACTTCGTCTAGGGCTACCATCTCAATACAGGGGTTACTGGGGGCGACTGTTGTACATCACGTGACCACAGCCCTGTTCTTTATGTGTTTCAGGAAATATGTTCACTACCTGCTTCTGATTACTCACGAGGAAGGTGTGCGTGTTCCACATAACGATGACGTCATACCTTTCCGTAAAGATACGGGGAACTGTGAAGATCATCGATCACATCAGCGTCCCAGACCCTCTGCATCTACCGTGCTAACGCTGCAGTCAGCAATAGTTCATACGTGTCAAGACTGGATCGGACAAACAACAGGTTGATAGCATGAGCACCGGTCAGTTCGCCAGGTCACTCATTTAAGCTGATCTTCATTTTCGCAAGTTTGAACAAGCGCGTGGCCCCGGGGACCTACTCTGTCCGGGAAACGGACCCCAGGAAACCCACGAGGCAGGAGTCAAGGCGGGAATACTGGAGCGCGCAGTGTTCGCTGTACGACGCATATGCTCATTAACAGACATCGTTACTCTCGTGTTTTGTATATTGTAACAATAAAAAAAAAGTAATAGTAATTATCCACGGATGTTCTAATAAGTCTATTCTATCTCTGGGTCTCATATATGTATGTACCACGGCATCATACTACAGACTTGGTCCTGTCTACTAAAGAATAGGAGTTACGATCATCTTATCGTTACGATCGCTTTGATGAACGTACCACTGTACTAGTCTGCAGACCGAGTTCGGTCTACTAGACCTTGTGTAGCCATACCGTAGCACTGCTCATCTGACTGGCGCTGTCTACAAGTACCGTTGCACCACAGGTTCTGATGCTATATTAATTAACAGTGCATGTGTATTGAGACAGCTTCAAAGCGGAAGCGAAGTGTGATTGATTGTGGCAGGGTAATGGCTTGATTTGCTATAATTAGACATGAGAGGTTATAAACCGTGCCTGGTGTGTCAGCAACGTTGACAATGTGAAGCACGTTGCTTGGAATGATGCGGTTACAGCACTGTGTTCCGCTGGCGCTCTGTGTCAACAAAACCTTTCGCGTGTTTGAGGGGGAGAGTGAAGACGATAGATATTCCTGTCCGTCACATCCCCCACTCGGTATTGATTGGTGCGTCCGTGCAGGCAGTAATCATTATTTACCAACCAAGTGCATCGATGCATGCTCTAGGAGCTACAGCGAACCAACATGAAACAACGGCTTGAATAATGTAACGAAAACGAATGCTCATCAGAGAGAGGGAACTGAATCAGGGAGTGGTGAAATTGCCTTCTGTGTGTCGTTGATCGGTATTGATGCACTCAACCAGTCGCCATGGTGTTACACTCATGACAGTATATTACAGCATAATAGCGCTTTAACTATCTTCAGTACATCTTGAAGTAGGGTAGTTACTACAATCAGATCGCAGAAAGAGGACCCAGTTCCTCCTGATCTCCACTAGGCTACCCGATCTCCACTGTGTACCCTGACCTCCATTGGGCTACCCGACTTCCACTGGACTGCCCGACCTCCACTGGGCTCCCGACCTCCACTAGGCTACCCGACCTCCCCTAGGCTACCCGACCTCCACTGAGTAATCCGACACCAAACACTGCTCCAATCTCCGCCAAGAAGTCACGGGACGAGGTCTCTCAATGTCACGCCACACTACTTGTCGTGCACATCCAAGTATATACACAGCACCAACTGACGCTACTGTTCGTTAAATTCATTCTGTATGTAGACCGGTCAAATCTCAAAACAACCCCCCACCCCCCTTCCCTGACTCACGATTACAGAACAACATATATTTATCATCTTTGGCAGAGAACAACAAAACAAAAGCCAAGACAAGAGTGTGCCATTTTCCACAGATGGCGCTGTACCCCTTGTCGGAAACACCGCCTAGTGCAACAACAATTGAAACAACATTATCAGCTCAACATCACTTCAACTACAGCATCCGCAACGACTGTGACGTCTGCTACAGAGCGAGCTCCATCTACTTAATAAAGTGATCTTCTGCAGGATCAACGATAAGAATCATGTTATTAATACCGCATCCATCGTCTATGCTATATTCTGATCTATGTAGCTAGTCGTCTGCAGTGCGTATATATTTATCGTCTGCTTTGAAGCTATCAATCGTCTGCTTCCAGTAGCCCTATCATTAGCTGTTCCCGTGTTGGTTTAGATGCGCTACGGGATCGTCTGGTATGAGGCTGCGGCGGTCGGAATGACGTTTCCTGACAGATTCTACTCAGTAAATACCCCTAAACGTCGACATATTTGATAATGAAACAGTGGCTAATCCCCACAGAACATATTTAATAGGCGACACAAAACAATTAGTACGGCACCAGGATCTGGGTCAGTGTGAACTGTAGGAGAGGCCAGTATTGGGCCAGAAATGCTACATCGTATTTGCAGTGTTCCCAATTACAGAGCAACTAACTATAGGCCTCACTCGGACACTGCGATGATATGTTAAATGATGTGCACACAAGCCATTAATACGTTGTGTATTCTGTCGGCTGTGTCGTTTCCCAACACAGCGTGATAGCGGTCGATAGCGAGCTGGAAATATACTGAATGTAAATCATATAAATCACTCGTCCCTCATCATGTGTCAACATAAATTCGGCTCAGTAGTGGAGTAGAACGCCTGTGATCTATCTCAATCTACTCGCTGTAAGCTCTTGCAAGAATAAGTCATTAACTTTACAGGTTTAGTAAAAGTTCATCTGTACCTTTGTGTACATTAATTTCACAAACATTTTGTCAACAAAGCGTTCTGTTTATATGAGATCCAAGTAAGTGAGTGAACAGATCTGGACAATATATGCAGCATGGAGTACACGATCCTTTGGGTTCTCACCACTTGCCCACCTCGGGAACTAAACCCGGATTGTCACTGTGACTAGTGAACACTTTAACCAGTGTGCTACGTAACCCATCCCATAAGGTTAAGCTGGTGATCAGCTGTATTGCCGCGTTGTCATAGCGACCAACATCAGTTACATCTTAACTGTACCGATAAGCAGCACCTGATGCATAACCTTGGCGTATATGCTTGACCAATGTCCACAATTAATAAGAAAGACAGTGGTATCACCAGGAGCCTTGTATAACGGTATAACAGCACCAATAAACAGCGGTACTCGTTACATAATGAGTGTTGTTTTATGACGCAGTATCCAGCTATCGCACACTGGCCTGGGAATAATACAGGCTGGTCCTGGCAAATCTCGAACTGCGCCATCGGGGTATAATACATATCAGCTAGGTGACACACCGTAACTATATTATTATTACGACGGTACGGGGATCTATGTCGCCCACAGGGCTCTTTATACTAAGCATGGCGTCGTTAGTGTTATTATCTGTATTACGGTATCTTCCTGCACCTTAGTGTTTCCGGACTAAAGTGATTGTGTGTGGGGAGTACCACGTGACCTTGAGTGGATGACGACGACAACGAGGATGTGGTGTAATCGAGGTGACAGCATCTACCACGTCCGATAGCACTCGCGTCAATTAAACGAACTTCTCGTATGTCATCCTTCCTGTTAGTTAGAACAAGGCACATCGTACTTGCCCTGAACATATCGGTAGCTCGGACGTAGATACCCTGAACATATCGGCAGATCGGACGTAGATACCCTGAACATATCGGCAGATCGGACGTAGATACCCTGAACATATCGGACGTAGATACCCTGAACATATCGGCAGATCGGACGTAGATACCCTGAACATATCGGCAGATCGGACGTAGATACCCTGAACATATCGGACGTAGATACCCTGAACATATCGGCAGATCGGACGTAGATACCCTGAACATATCGGCAGATCGGACGTAGATACCCTGAACATATCGGCAGATCGGACGTAGATACCCTGAACATATCGGACGTAGATACCCTGAACATATCGGCAGATCGGACGTAGATACCCTGAACATATCGGCAGATCGGACGTAGATACCCTGAACATATCGGCAGATCGGACGTAGATACCCTGAACATATCGGCAGATCGGACGTAGATACCCTGAACATATCGGCAGATCGGACGTAGATACTTCTGAACATATCGAACATATCGGCAGATCGGACGTAGATACCCTGAACATATCGGCAGATCGGACGTAGATACCCTGAACATATCGGCAGATCGGACATATCGGCAGATCGGACGTAGATACCCTGAACATATCGGCAGATCGGACGTAGATACCCTGAACATATCGGCAGATCGGACGGACGTAGATACCCTGAACATATCGGCAGATCGGACGTAGATACCCTGAACATATCGGCAACATATCGGCAGATCGGACGTAGATCGGAGATCGGACGTAGATACCCTGAACATATCGGCAGATCGGACGTAGATACCCTGAACATATCGGCAGATCGGACGTAGATACCCTGAACATATCGGCAGATCGGACGTAGATACCCCTGAACATATCGGCAGATCGGACGTAGATACCCTGAACATATCGGCAGATCGGACGTAGATACCCTGAACATATCGGCAGATCGGACGTAGATACCCTGAACATATCGGCAGATCGGACGTAGATACCCTGAACATATCGGCAGATCGGACGTAGATACCCTGAACATATCGGCAGATCGGACGTAGATACCCTGAACATATCGGCAGATCGGACGTAGATACCCTGAACATATCGGCAGATCGGACGTAGATACCCTGAACATATCGGCAGATCGGACGTAGATACCCTGAACATATCGGCAGATCGGACGTAGATACCCTGAACATATCTGCAGATCGGACGTAGATACCCTGAACATATCTGCAGATCGGACGTAGATACCCTGAACATATGTAGAGATCGTAGATGAACATGAACAGGTCTCTACTCTTCTCTTGAGAAAGGGACAATATAGAGTTTAATGAAGTTAACTTTAACCTCCACTTGTTTGCAAAGAAATTATGGGTCGGTAGGTTTACTTAGTTGTTAAAATATTCGTCCTACGAGAATAGCCTGGTTTTATCCCTCACGTGGGTTCTAAGTTTTAATTCCGTGTTTCGTGATAATGTAATGCTAAAAGGGGCGCTAACCCAGACCCCTTCACTGTTTGAGGATATATGCTGTCTCTCACGTCGAAGTCAGTGATCTGGCGTCACAGTGATGTTGCACTTGTGACCACGTTGCTTCCAGATGACCGCGTCACGCCTGGTGGTGACAGTTAGAGACAGGAAAACAACCCTTGGCTATTTGTCACAACCGGACAGCCGGACACTACTCCGATCATAATGACCATTCTGTTAAGCACACCGAGTTCGCCCGGACATGGGATTCAGGGTCAGTGTGAAAGGACTGGCCATTAACGCCCATGTGAGGAGAGGTCAACCCAGATATCTTGATGGAAGTTGAAAGTGAATTAAATTAATATTTCCTTTCATTACACACATGTTGTTTCACACAGGATAATTGTACACTGTGTGATAACAAAACACGACACGCACCCCTGGGCCCTCTTGACGTGTCGCGGGCATGCGTCTCTTTATCAAGTCCTGAATGCTATCATACTTATTCAGGGGCGGTGGGGTAGTCCAATGGTTAAAACGTCCGCTCGTAACGCTGAAGACCCGGGTTCGATTCCTCACAATGGGTACAATGTGTGAAACCCATTTCTGGTATCCCCTGCCGTGATATTGCGTAAAACTCAACTCACTCACTCATACTTATTCACGGTGTTCTTGACAAACACGGGACCAACACCGATACTGGTGAATGGCGACAGGTAATGAAGGTGCGTGGAATTCAACCCGGGAGGCCCAATACGTCATGCACTCCTGTGTAAGTGAGTGGGTGAGTTTAGTTTTACGCCGCTTTTAGCAATATTCCAGCAATATCACGGCGGGTAACACCAGAAATGGGCTTCACACATTGTACCCATGTTGGAAATCGACCAGGGCCTTCGGCGTGACGAGCGAACGCTTTAACCTCCAGGCTACCCCCACCGCCCTTTTCTCCTGTGTAAACTAATTGCATAATAAACAGAACATGAACAGAAGCTAACAACCAAGAGACAAGTAGAGTGTACTGGTCGGAGTAATTCCTACAGTAAAATCACTCTATGAACTCTCAACAATCAGCAAGCAGTCGGAAACTTCTCCTCCCTTTAAGTGTGTTAGTGGTATACGTGGTCAACAGGTGCCCGCTTGATATACCTGTCACTGGTGACACAACAGTTCAACTTGATTGACAGCTACATTCACTGAGGTACGACATCGATGCATATCAAACATCAAACAGCTGCTTGTCACGCTGGGAGAAACCTACAGCACCAACAGCAACGACGTTACACATCGTCAGCGTAATGTACAACTCCCAATCTGACAGGTGCCCGTCAAGCCCGAACCCATCATTGTAATATACCGCAGGACAAGTGCAATGTACAACAGAGTAGTGACATAAACATTACAGTCCTCATGAATCACCGCCGAGGTTACCAAACTGAACTGTGAACTGCAAGTCAACACAGACTCGCACCTGCATCGCCATGTCACTAGGGTTCCGGTGTGGCCTCTGCCGTGGACTCGACCCCGCGGCGCTGATAGACAAAGCCAGTAGTATTGCACGACCTATTCAGGGCCAGTTGGGGAATCAGCTGACATGTGTCACAGCATAATGATAATGCACATTTGAAATGTCACAGGGGAGAATTAACATGCTCGTCACTTCCATGATTGTTGTTCTGTGTTAAACGAGTCAATGCTTAACACGTCCACATTTGTTATAATCTCCGTACTGAGCTTCAGCCAAACTATATACAATACAATACATTATTCACATTTGACATTTACTGCTTGAAGGTTATTCTGGAAAACAATGGCTATTAAAATACTGTTCGTTACTGACAATTTGGTTAATCTCAAACTGGCAAGATTTACATTTAATTCAATGATCGTCCCTTCCGTCCATTTCTATTCATGGTGTTGCTTAAAACAACATTAACTCAGAGATCGAGAAACTTCGATTGTTTCAACATAACACACATAAACCTACTTCCTAAGTGAGACAGCAAAATGGCGTATATATATGTTCTTTTGAGCCACAAACGAGGACACCCTAACCTCCCTTGATGGTCTAGTTTAGGGAATTTGTTCTAACTTATTCCTCTCCTCGAAGTATAATACTGATATAAGATGAAACATAATTCTGATGCTGAATTCTACACTTGCTTTATAGTTAGATGGGTCTTGGTTTGATAAAGTACATACATCTACGATTACATAAGGAAGGACGCACCCTTCCCCCTCCCTCACTGCAGGCCGCCCCTCATCTTCAGCCCTCATCCCCGTCCTCAGCGGCACAACGTCTGTGTTTTGATGTCAGTGTTCCAGATAAACACACCTCGACGCTTGACGGAACGACCCACAGGACTTGTCGCGGTTCTGATTACTTTCAACAACTATTTGATGTTTGCTTTAAAGGCAAATATTTTGTCCCCGATGTGCATTTCGGTTGTTGTTTGTTAACGACGGTTCTGATGAAATAAGTAAGGTGTTGACTACACTCCATCTCGCTATGTGGGTCACGGATCAGACGGGAGTTGAAAGCTGCCGAGTTGTCGCGTGTTCCTGAAGCTCAGCGGTACTTCCAGGCCTATGTTCGCGTGGAGACGTATGGCCTCGGAATAAGTAGCTCACAGCACGAGTCACTGAGTGAATATTGTTTACGCCGCGGTTCCAATATTCCTGCCGTGACGCCGCCTGGTATACATAATCCATACGCTTTGTTGACGTAATGAACGACGTCCAGTGCTGGAAGGATACGACACGCAGTCAGACGGTCAAACAGTCTGACCACCTGGTCAAATGTAGTCGCCTGTTCAATCAGCCATTATACAACCTCGAACATAAGATGATCCACTTCTTCTGCTTCAGTGGAACGTATGTAAGACGTCTCTTAGTCTATTCTGTGGTGCCTCTTCCCATTGCGAGCTGCGGTTGCCATGTTGAGGGTTAAAGGGTAATAAAGTCTGTGTTGGATGAACTAGATTGCATTGCCTTGTAATCAATCAAATCTACCCATGTTACTTTTGACACAGCCAGGAATCGATAAATATCAAACGTGTAATGTCTACGCAACGATTTTACACCAGCCGGACGGCCTCATTGATTTAGCAGGGTTTGCCAGACCTCGGTGATGTCGTGTGTTCTAGAGCTGCCTTCAACAATGGTGCTTTGAGGGTTAATAAGAATACCGTCCCCTCCCTAGCGTCGTCCGCTCGGAGATTGACAAAGTTACACAAGAACACGTCGACATTGCTCTAAAGAGGCGTCCTAGTTGAGGGTCAGATAGTTAATGGATTTCCCACACCGCCCGGAATAAACAGCAAACAACCGTCTGCTTGTACACACTGTGTCGTCTGCTGGGAAAACACTGCTAACTGTCGTCTGCTGAGCACATTGTTAAATATTTTCTGCCGGAACCAACAAGTTTGCATGTGCAGCAGAACCCGTCAGACTCGTGCATCATGACACGCCGACTGACACAAAGATGACTGTCTCCCCTCCAACAGTATCTGTAACATGTTTGGGGGCCTGCATCAGGAGAGGAGGGATGTTAATTTGTCCGTGTATAAAAACATCCTTCAGGAACGAACAGAAATAAGCATATGCTGTTTCAGGAAGCCGAGGATGAAGCAATCCGGTGTAATGTTCTGGTCTTCAGGGAAATCAGTCCGAGGCGGGTGACAGCAAAAGCAGCTGGTATATAGTTGATGACATCTGAGTTGCTGGAGTTGTTTCCGTGTGTTCACGGCCGCTGTCGTCTTCCCTATTCACGGGCTACAGTCGAATAGTTTAGTAAAGAGGTTGTCTTTTTCTCACGACAACGGCATCTATTGTCTGACAATGACACAGGCTAATGTAATCCTGTTAGTGTCAGAAGACGGGTCGTGATTTGTGGTTGATATCTCACGGAATCGAGTATATCGTCTGCTGACTCGCTGTTCACCGATCCGTGTAATTAGGTCATACAAAAGTATGCTAACCACTTCACACTCACATACTGTTGGCAAATATCAGTGGACTCGCACACCGGGAACTGACTGTTGGCGAGTTATCCGGCCGTGTGCTGGAGGTTCATCTTTGTAACACACGTGTGTGATGATGTCATATGAAGAGAGATAGATACATATCTACAATTAACCTTCATCACGGACACTTCTTTCGGTAGCTTAGTGTTACAAAATAAATATTCCATTTATCTTATGGACTCACTCAGTAGGGTCGACCGATGAAACCTACTATTAACTATAAATGAACAAATCAATGAAAAAAATCACAGTGAAATTCGATATAATTCTTACTGGAACTCTTACAGCACTTGTTGACTCAACCAGTGGGCTAGGTCAATCCTTGTAATATTTACAAATTCAGCAAAATTTATCATTTAAAAAAGTAGCTAGAAAATCGATATTCTCTAAACTCGATTATACAGCTTGTTGACAAACCGTTTGTATGGGTGATCTACACGCGTCAGACTGAACACCGAGGAGTCACTGATGTGTCGTCTGCTCCATGGAAGTCATTACTACCAAATAGGTCAGTAAATGACAGCGAAACGTTTTGGGGTGATTATACAGCTTATAACATGGGCCTTGGTAGGTCGACTTGTGGTAACAACTGTTGATTTCACCTCCGTGTGTCCTTCCACCGTCAACTCACAGAGGTTAATGTGTTGTCTAGACTAATAAATTCCACGATATTTCACTGTCACTGCTTCTCAACAAAGGATACCGTTATGTACATTAAATATTAAAATATCTTTTGAAAACCTCCCGTTGAATCCCAGCTCAAGGCACAACCACCGACTCGGATGAATTGGATAAATGTGTACACCGTATTCCGAGATAATCTTTAGGGTGTTCTGTCATATATGTAACTTTAGTTCAGTGAATGGGATATGAAATACCGTACCCCCTCCACCAGGAAGAGGGGACAGAAATCCCCCCCGAACGGTAACCCCTAACGCTGTGACCCCAGGCGGCAGGTGTGAAACACCTTACGAGACCTACCTGCATAATTGTCGAACACTGTGGGTATATATTCCGTGGGGAACCTGTTTGTTGCGTAGCTCATCAACATACACGTCTTGCCTACAGCACCATCGCCGACCACCACACACTTGATAAAATTAGGCTCCGCCATTACAAACAGTTGCCTCGCTCCAAAGCGAGCAGCTTTCGTCTCTCTCCGTATCGTAGAGCACTTGTCAGTGGCGCTCCGCTACATGACGTCATCCCGCAGCCAATCGCATACAAAGTAGGCTATATTTAGACCAGGATTGCAAGCCGTGATTCACCTAGGATGGGACAATTTCTCAATACCCTGTGTTGCCTTTTGTTACGTAGAATAGTAGTACTTATAGAGGTGATCTGCAATTAAAGTCAGGTAGGTCTAATTGTATGACTGTGGAAGAGTTGTATATATATTTCTATACAATAACAAGCGGCTGTTGTTTATGGATGTCACAACAGTGTACAAGCCGTTTCCTTGTGTGGTGGTATTTTCCATGCTATGGGCGATGTTGCGGTATCATATCGCTCTATGTCGCAACCTGTAGGATTGTCTGATCTAAAGTTGTTTTACGTATTTACGCCACGGGAGATCGCAGTGTAGCGACTGTGAGGATTCCTCATCGCCATGTTTGGATTGTGGTTTGTGTTGTTAGTTTCCGTGATTGACATAATTACTTACACACCACAGACAGCCACCATGACAGCTGTACCCGGTAATGTTTAACGCTCTCATGTCCTGGGTATATCGATGTATCATCCAAAACTGTGCTCCACTGGAGATATCGCTTGTGTGAGATCAAACGATATCTCCAAGAATATACATACTTTCCTGTTATCTCCAAGGAGATATCTTTTTGACAGATTTTGTACAATGCCTTGACGTCATCTATGCATGAGATCACAATGCTTTGACATCATGAATTACATGACTCACAATGCCACCTGATGATATCACAATACAATGACGTCATAAACCTGATGATGTCACAAAACTGTGACATCGCTACATTGCAACTCTAATGGCCGTACCGTGTTGAGAGATGTAGATTTTTCATTGATGATTTTTGATGATAAGTAGAATCTCATCCTTGTGTCTTCTGATATCAAATATATCAAAAACTCGTTTATAAAAGTAGAAATGTGTAACTTGTTCAACTCTTGATATCAGTAGACACGTGGGTGAGATTCCCCATGTATTGTTCAAGTGTTCAAGTACTACTCACAATGTCCGTGAGTTCACATTGTTGTGTATACAGAACTATAAGTGCTGCAGTTATGTATACATGGCTATACCTGCTGCAGTTATGTGTACAGGGCTATACCTGCTGCAGTTATGTATACATGGCTATACCTGCTGCAGCTGTGAGTACAAGGCTATATCTGCTGCAGCTGTGAGTACATGGCTATGCCTGCTGCAGTTATGTGTACATGGCTACGCCTGCTGCAGGTATGTGTACATGGCTATACCTGCTGTAGTTATGTGTACAGGGCTATATCTGCTGCAGCTATGTGTACATGGCTATATCTGCTGCAGCTATGTGAACATGGCTATGTCTGCTGCAGTTATGTGTACATGGCTACACCTGCTGCAGGTATGTGTACAGGGCTATGCCTGCTGCAGGTATGTGTACAGGGCTATACCTGCTGCAGCTGTGCGTACAAGGCTATATCTGCTGCAGCTGTGTGTACAGGGCTATACCTGCTGCAGCTGTGTGTACAGGGTTATACCTGCTGCAGGTATGTATACAGGGCTATACCTGCTGCAGTTATGTAGGGCTATACCTATACCTGCTGCTGCAGTGGCTATACCTGCTGCAGCTGTGTACTATATCTGCTGCAGCTGTGAGTACCTATGCCTGCTGCAGTTATGTGTACAGGGCTATACCTGCTGCAGTGTACATGGCTATACTGCTGCTATGTAGTTATGTGTACATGGCTATACCTGCTGCAGTTATGTGTACATGGCTATATCTGCTGCAGTGCTGCAGTGTGTACATGGCTATACCTGCTGCAGTTATGTGTACATGGCTACACCTGCTGCAGGTATGTGCTGCAGCATGTGTACATGGCTATACCTGCTGCAGCTATGTGTACATGGCTATACCTGCTGCAGTTATGTATACATGGCTATATCTGTTGCAGCGGTATACCTGCTGCAGCTAGGCTATACCTGCTGCAGTTATGTGTACAGGGCTATACCTGCTGCAGTTATGTATACAGGGCTATACCCTGCTGCAGCTTATGTACAGGGCTATATACCTGCTGCAGCTGTGCATAGCGTCTGCTGCAGTTATGTGTACATGGCTACACCTGCTAAGGCTATAGCTGTGTGTACAGGGTTATACACCTGCTGCAGCTGTGTGTACAGGGCTACCCTGCTGCAGGTACGTATGCTGCATGGCTATACCTGCTGCAGCTGTGTACATGGCTATATCAGGGCTATACCTGCTGCAGCTATGTATACAGGGCTATACCTGCTGCAGCTATGTGTACAGGGCTATACCTGCTGCACTTATGTATACAGGGCTATTCCTGCTGCAGTTATGTGTACATGGCTATAACTGCTGCAGCTGTGTGTACATGGCTATACCTGCTGCAGCTGTGTGTACAGGGCTATTCCTGCTGCAGTTATCTGTACATGGCTATGTCTGCTGCAGCTGTCTGTACATGGCTATGCCTGCTGCAGCTGTGTGTACAAGGCTATACCTGCTGCAGGTATGTGTACAGGGCTATACCTGCTGCAGTTATATATGCAGGGCTATACCTGCTGCAGCTGTGTGCACAGGACTATGCCTGCTGCAAGTGTTATGATGCATTGTTCTCGGTGTGTTTTCGGTATCGCTGAATTATTGATTGGTTCAGTTTTCACGGAGGCTGGTCACGGACATTGGTGTTGCTTTCAGTGTCGGGGAGATGCTTCCACTCGTGTATTTGTTTGGGTTCCACAATGAACATGCCGCTGTTACCTTCGTTTGTTTACTAGGTTATATACTTTATTTTTGTTTGGACAGATCAATAGCAAATACACAAACGTGTAAGATGTTGATTCAAAATCTTCGTAGAATTAAATGTGGATTCGCTAACAATATTTACCACTCTGCATACATTGTTTAATAACATTGTAAACAAATACTGAGTGCAAGACGCACTAGTTTCGGGACGAGCGGACCATCACTGATTCTCATGTAAGCAAATCAACATGGCTTCCCGCCAAAGTGGGTCCAGTGAAAGGTCAGTTAATGGGGTCACATTAACTCTGGCAGGATCACAAGGCCGGTTAATCCCCTGGGGTCAGGTACCCGCCCAGGGGTAGTGCGGAGATGTACTGTCCATATCATTGTAGACAAACATATTACATCAGTCGCTTTCTGCTCAGGGTGATACACTACATCGCGTTAGACGAGTGTCACATGATGCCGTACAGTCAAAGTAAATCAAGTTGTCTGTTTACAGTCCTTCATCTCAGCCTTAACGCTTCTGTCTGCAGACAGCTGCGATCGCCTACATTATAGATGGTCTACTCCCATTTGTGAGAACTCCCAGTTGTGAGACTCCCAGTTATGAGACAGTGGAGTAGGTAATTAACAACGAAAACACACCATTCTCCCCTGTCTGATAGAATCGATTCACCCTAGCTAATTACTGATTTGCTATGTAACTGAATCTTGTGGAGGTAACTTAATGAAACTCTATAAGATAAATTGATTAACATACTCAGGTAAATTTCTTTAACACTCTGAAATAACTCTGAAATTTACAGTCGAAATGCCCCTTATGCCAAACCCTTTCTACCCGACTCAACTCATCAATGATGCTCTGTATCAGCTGACGCACAAACACACCCCGAGGTGTAACTTCATCAATACCAGTATTCAAGCTCCCGGAATTCGAAAAATGAAGAGGTTAATGAATTGTGTTGTATCTTTGATAAACCGATACAAGCTAGGAGATTTATTTACATACATGTATATATAAACATACATCGTCTTCCGATGATAACACACCGGGAGTTTTCAGGGTTTACTCCGATAGTCGATGCTTTTGGCTCCTCAGTTAAGAGAAACATACGTGAAAACATACGTGTACCGAAAAATGAGGCCAACAAATTTCCAAGAACGAGGAAATCTATACGAAGGGACACTACTCCATATATGAGATTCGTATACCTTGTTCCATGATACCGTCCGGATTGACGAGGTCTCCCTGTACAAGGAATCTGACCGAGACAGGGTTTAGTACGGAGTAAACATTGCCAGGTAAACAAGGGTAAAACCGTCTAATCCCTAAGGCAGGGCTGCCGCGCCCATTAATAGATGATAAAGAACAAGCGTTTGCCTTCAACGTAAATGTCACGTAACTCCCCGTGTTTTAAAGACAAGTCATGTTCTGTCTATGTTTCCACGTCAATTACCGTTTAAGGTTCCTCAAATACACTTAAATACTTCACAAATATGTGGCTTGATGCAACACGCTCAATATGAAGACGCACAACACCGGACATTGTTGTCAAAGTCGACCAAACTTCAAAGAAGATTTAAAACGGATATTTTAATAGTAGAGTTTCAGGTAGCATCGTTGTCGCCAACAATCTGTCTGCATGCGTTACCAGGAAGCGCGAGCACTGCTGCACTGGACATCACATACACAGCACGGTCGCGCGTCGGGAAGACATTAGCAGACCCGGGGAAATCTTGCAATCGCTGCATCAATATTCCGTGAAGCTGCTGGAGGATGGTGTGGACAGGGGCTCGGTGGGCCCAGCTCCCCCTCACTGCTAATACTCTCACGCTGCCCCGTCCAGATTATCGACTTGTTCCTGATGAATGCCCGCGCATGCTTGTATCAACTGTAACTGGTTACTGAGAAATCTCACATCAGCTGTAGAGAACACTATCAAAGGTTGTATTGTTGTTCTAGGGATTAACGGAATTTAGAGATAAATAACAGCGTCAACAGATATGGTGCTAGGCAATTGTCTTTAACAGATTAAAGAATGTAATGCAAAACATTGCTTCAACTATATTTGTGTACCTAGATAGTGGCCGGGTGAGAAGACTGTTATCTGAAATGACAAAAACAGTGTTTTCACACACGAAGTCCAGCAGGGTGACAAGTGGCATCCCGGACACAGATAGTTTACGTGTTATATAACACGTGACACGTACTCTCAACAACAACAGCGCTCAACTACACGAGGTCCGCCTAGCCAATCAGCAGCCGGCCCAGTGAGTGGTCAAATATATCGAATAAAACAACATGGCTGAAAGGTTGAACTGTGGAGCAGTACTTCATCGCAACAATCGATGTGATTCTTCCGTCACAACGTGATTGTTCAGTTATATATTTACTAACACGTATTAAAAAACGGTCTGCTGGTATAAACATCACACAAAACACTGTAAAGCTTAATACGGGTTGAAACGGGTTCACCTTCAGTAGGCCTTCCATATATGTTTAGTTCCTCAGGCTGTAAGTCTTACAGGATAACATCAGTGCTTTGTGTTTTGAAACGTATCTACACCCAGGCAGATATAACGCTATCATAATTAACATTCTATTATTGGGTTATATAACACACGGTAACTAACATGCAGAGATAGGTAGATCCACCAACTTAACGACACATGTCCTAGTACCAGATCAATAGCAGATAAATAAGATACAGTGGCAGATTTTACATGGATAGATACAGCATACTGATTCCCTCCGACCTGGCCTTGTTATGTAGTCAGGAGCATACATACACCATCTTGTGGTTGACGCGACTAGGGATCGAACCACAGACCTAGCACTCCCCGGTCAGGGGCTGTATCCACAAGACCACGGAGGCAGTCACGTGACAGTTACTGAGACGTTGGGATACACGTTTCATGTTTTACAACATTAGCATATTGCGGTACATGTAGATAGATACCTTATAGGTGTAGGTTGTCGCAGCATTTAGAACATGGGTAAACCTTTAAAGGCTATAAAATAGAAGGTACGGTTATTCTTGAAACAATATGACACGTCCCATGTTAGAATATTGTTATATGCATAGGGATATTCAGCGGTATAGTTTCTGCAATGCCGAGATCAACAAAGAACATTTGATTAAAGTTCAGTGAGTGAATATAGTTTTACTCCGCTTTTAGCAATAGTCCAACAACATCACTGCGGGGACACCAGAATATGTCTTCACACGTTGTACCCATGCGGGGAATCGAACCCGGGTACTGACGAGCGAACGCTTTGATCACATGACTACCCCAGTAGTTTTAAAACTGTATACCAGGACAGTTGAGTGAGTTATGGTTGAGGCACATACATAATCTAAAGTCTCTACCATCACTTGAATCTTATTCTGCAGATATACATTCTGTACGCAGGGCCTTGCTTAACTACGACGCGGAGCCAATGATTTAAAGAAGAATCCAGGTCAAAATCCACCCCATAATTGCAACCTAGGACAAAATCCACCCGTACAAAATCCACCCCTAATTAATTCCACCCTAAGAAAAAAAACTAATGACATGTTTAGTCACAGAAATGAATTTTATTCATATCAGTCATCCATAATCGATAACCAAAACAACCAAAATACATATGTAAGCACATTTTTGCATATATATGACCATAGCACATTTTCACATTTAACATTTATGAATCATTCATGCATCAATGCATATATAAATATGACAATAGCACATTTTCACATTTCACAATTCATGGAAGCACTATACATTGTACTGACACTGCATTTAACGCAAACAACGGCCGACGCCGTGGAGAAAGCCCTCGAGTGTCTTTTCTTTCGCTGCGTAGGTCTTGCACAGACCTTCAAGACGTTCTTGGAGACGTTTGGTGGTTGTTCTGGTTTTATTCTTAGGGGGCTGACCTCTTTCGGACCTGTAGATCGCTGTACACGCAAGACCTTTGTCTTTTCTCAGACAGTCGATGAGTCTCCACACAGTAGGGTGGGAATGTCCTATCAGTGTCTTAAACGCGTGGTTCCAACCTTCGCACACATTGTTTGTTCGAGAACCACCACCAAGAGTGATCTCATGGACGTTCCAAACGTGGAATACTACGTGTTATTGTTATATCAGCGTCATCAACATCTAACAGAAAGAGCATCCCCAAGTATTACTTTATTTATCTCAATAATCGCCATTGTCGTAGAATGCAAAAATATATACATTAGATAAGGATGTGTTTCTTAGACTAGCTATCTTCCTCCAAAACGTGTATAAATATTTGTTCTCCATTGTTTAAACCTGGAAATTGTATTGCGAAAAATACTGATGGCCCCATTTCCTCCACGGAAGTTGTAATTTTTAACGCGGACAGTTTTGGTTTCGTTTCTGCTGTTTCACGTAACAAGATAATCAGTAATACAGATATGAATATGATCAGGGGCAGGGTCACCGTGTTCTGTAGTCAAGAGCGTGCAAGTTACGATTTCGAAATTTATCTGGTTTGTATTGCAGTCATGTGATGTGGCAGCTGCAGCCTGACAGCATCATTGTATATGCCACGGGTCTACACATTTGTATGTTTGTCCTTCAACAAGGGGCACCTAGTAAGTATACACATTCCTCCTTCGGAGTTACGTCCCATATATATATATATACTGAGTCAAAAAAGAAACTTCACAAAATGTAATTTGAAAAATAATGAATATTTTTTTTCTGATGATACATCTATGTATCCGAAATGGGATCACTATCTTTCGACTCTAGAAAAACGTTAGCAAAACCCACTCAAACCCATCCATTCGTCGTGCAAATGATGTTAGTGACAAATCAGGATGTGCACGTGCAGTCGATCACGTGATCTTCGCATCGAAGTTTTCTTCATATGCACGTGTTTGCATTGGCCTCAAGAATTGAAAAAAAAACACTTTTAAACCACAGTTCTAAAGGTACTTGAAATTCCACGATTGTCAAATGTGCAACGTGAACGCGCCGTTGGCCTGTTGCAAGAGGGAAGATCAGTTATTGACGTCGCAAGAGCAATGGGATGCAGCCGTCGTACTGTGTATGACTTGCGAGGTCGTCTACAACAAACTGGCACCACTTCTGATCACCCAAGGTCGGGTCGTCCACGTGTGACGTCACGAGCAAAAGACCGTCAAATCGTCCTACGTCACCTACGTGACAGATTTCTGCCGGCTACACGAACCAGGGCTGAGATGTTTAGAGGTCGACTGTCCTCACAGACCATTCGAAATCGGTTGCGGGCTGCCAATCTCATTCTCGACGTCCATATTGTGGGCCAATATTGACGCCGTTTCACCGACGTCAACGTCTGCTGTGGGCCCGACGTCACCTCCGATGGACCCAGAGAGACTGGAATCGAGTCGTCTTTAGCGATGAATCCAGGTTTACCCTCAGATTCGCGGACGGCAGGCATAGAGTTAGACTAAGGCTTAGTCCCTGAATACATATAATTTTGATAGTAACAAACAAGCCCATTTATATTGAAAAGGAGCCCTAGGGAGACCAGAGATTCAGAACCTGAACCTGAGGAAATCTAGACTTGCTTTATTTAGGGCTTAAGCACTGCAGAGAGGGCATGGCAGTAGGGAAAATAATGTGGTTCAGGGACTGTGAGACAGACTAGCATAGAGTCTGGAGACGACGTCGTGAACGGTATGCCCAATGTTGTGTACAGGAAGTCGACAGATTCGGGGACGGAAGTTGCATGGTGTGGGGTGCTTTCTGTGGGAACAACCGTTCCCGACTTCTGGTCATCCGTGGAAACCTCACAGCTGCTGCTTACCGCGACCAGGTGCTCACCCCTGAAAACGCTGGAATCAACGTCATGGACTGGCCATCGAGGTCCCCTGACCTTAATCTAATAGAGCACGTTTGGGATGCACTTGGGAGAAGGCTTCGTGGTCTTAGGAACCAACCTCAGAATTTGCAGGAACTTGGCGCAAGAGCAATGGCGCAGAATCCCCAACCACGTGCTCACAAGCATCAGGCAGTCGATGAGGAGACGGTGTTTGGCAGTGGTGAATGCGCGGGGCGGCCATACACGATATTGAACTGAGAAATTTCGCATTTTTATTCTTGTGACTTGACATTCTGTATACCCATGTTTTGGAACGGCGGTGTAGCCTAATGGAACTGATTATGTCACTGTCAGTGCATCGAGTACATCACACAGATCTCAGCAATGAAAAAATAACAATTTAACCATCTTACCATCTCTTGTTCTTTGATAGTGCCCTGTAGAAAGAATGTGAAGTTTCTTTTTTGACTCAGTATATTATAGGATAGATATATAGCGCACATATCCAAGCAACTGGTGCATGCTCAAGGCGCTGGTATTTTTGTCCCTCGATCACTGGATGTCAATCTCAACAGCACATCGTATTGTCAATCTCAACTCCCTGGGGAGTCTCTGATCGTAATTATATATCATGTATCCATGTTTGTCAGCACAAAACCCAGGCTCGTAGGTTTCACGCTAGCGGTAAAAGTCTATGCCTTGTATCGGGCTCTTCTCCCAGCTCAAGCAGGCCTCATGTCTTGAAACTAAACTCACTTTGAAATAGTAACACTGACAGTCGTTCCGTGTTCTGAGCATCTTCTCGCGTGCTGAAATGATATCAATCTTAAGTGTTGGTCAATTTAGCCTTCCAAAAGACAAGGTTTTCAAACAAATAACATGAGCTGGTGAATATTTCTTAACGACTCTTTTAACAATGTTCCAATACATACAAACAATACTGATTTGCTTTACAGACAATACATATAGAGAATCGAAGCAGGACCTATGTCATGACGAGCGAGCACTGCCACCACTGGGCCACTCTACCGTCGCTTTATGACATACCATGTCAGATGAGGGGGGTTTTCAGCAGCATTACAAGATGCATGGTACCAGTGAAGGTGGCTCTCTGCATGAGACAGCCCGAGGACACAGGCCTGCACGTGCTTCTTTCACCAATCAGGCAGCCTCCCCATCAGCTGGCGCCCTCTGTCGGCCTGCTGCAGAACCCGGTGTTCTAGTGGACCTAATGCCCTCCGTAATGGTAAATTACTATAAAGCATCTGATCTAAGGGATTACTGCTCTCCCTAATGGCAAATTACTACGAAGCCTGGACTTTATAGCGCTGTAACAGTGTTGTATGTCCTACTGGCTACGTCAGCCATAGTGTGGGTCATTCTCGGTGTTGTGCTGTGGTGGCCTTCAGTATCAAACTGCATACAGTGGAACCTCGTCAGGCCGGACATCGTTAATCCGATAACTGTTCCGTATATGTGAAACTACAGAACTCTAAACAATGGGTTATTAATCTGGAAATATTTCGCACGAGATTTAAAATTCAAGTGAAGCATCAGATATTTATATCTGCAGAGAAGTACATGTATATTCTGTAGTGGTTATATCATGTTCATAACAGCACGGTGCAGTGTGGCTAATCGCTTAATGCTATTTTCCTGTACTATGTGATATTTATTTGTATATAGTTTTATATCGTTTTTTATCTATATAAAATACATGTGTCACGTATGTCCATCTATATAAACGGATATGTGTCAATTACGTCCATTTATATGAAATAGATATGTTTCACATACGTCCATCTATATAAAATAGATGCGTCACGTACGTCCATCTATATAAAATAGATGCGTCACGTACGTCCATCCATATTAAACGGACATGTTTTACGTACGTCCATCTATATAAAACGGTCATGTGTCACGTACGTCCATCTATATTAAACGGACATGTTTCACGTACGTCCATCTATATAAAACGGTCATGTGTCAATTACGTCCATCCATATTAAACGGCCATGTGTCACGTACGTCCATCTATATTAAACGGTCA
Organism: Haliotis rubra; assembly: GCF_003918875.1. Taxonomy (NCBI): domain Eukaryota; kingdom Metazoa; phylum Mollusca; class Gastropoda; order Lepetellida; family Haliotidae; genus Haliotis; species Haliotis rubra. The sequence goes on along the minus strand of NW_025766558.1, from coordinate 1,075,267 downwards.
TGTGTCACGTACGTCCATCTATATAAACGGTCATGTGTCACGTACGTCCATCCATATAAAACGGCCATGTGTCACGTACGTCCATCCATATATAAACGGTCGTCATGAGTCACGTACGTCCATCTATATAAAACGGTCATGTGTCACGTACGTCCATCTATATAAAACGGTCATGTGTCACGTACGTCCATCTATATAAAACGGTCATGTGTCACGTACGTCCATCCATATAAAACGGACATGTGTCACGTACGTCCATCTATATAAAACGGACATGTGTCACGTACGTCCATCTATATAAAACGGTCATGTGTCACGTACGTCCATCCATATTAAACGGTCACGTACGTCCATCTGTCAAAACGTACGTCCATCCATATTAAACGGTCATGTGTCACGTACGTCCATCTATATAAAACGTGTCATGTCCATCACGTAAATATGTCCATCCATATATAAACGGTCATGTGTCACGTACGTCCATCTATATAAAAACGGTCGGTCATGTTTCACGAACGTCCATCCATATTAAACGGACATGTGTCACGTACGTCCATCTATATAAAACGGTCATGTGTCACGTACGTCCATCTATATAAAACGGTCATGTGTCACGTACGTCCATCCATATAAAACGGTCATGTCACGTACGTCCATCTATATAAAACGGACATGTCCATCCATATTATATGTGTCGGACATGGTCATGTCACGGACGTCCATCTATATTAAACGGCCATGTGTCACGTACGTTCATCCATATAAAACGGACATGTATCACGTACGTCAATCCATATTAAACGGTCATGTGTCACGTACGTCCATCTATACAAATGTGTCACAGTCATCTATATAAAGGATATGTGTCACGTGTCACGTACCGCATATTGTAGCAAAGATGGCCAGAACGTTGTTCTGTTGTTCGTCTCAGCTCGTTGGCTTCCTGATAATCAAGTGTGAACATGTCCAACTGTCAGAGGAGGCACCATAATGGTTCGAGAGTCGTCCATTGTTTTCACTCAACACCCATACAAGAAATGTCAAATACCACATTTGTTTTACTTGTCGTTTTTCTTCAACAAATAAGAACCGGTCTTCCACAACCGCCATTAGCTGCGGTCTGCCGCCACCAGTTTCAGTCTCCCTATGTCGTGGTAATAACCTCCAATGACACATGTTCAGTCAGTGATTTAGTATTGACGTTTAGGGAGCTGGCGCTGGTGGAGGGGGTCGATGTGAGGAGGCAGTGTGTCGTACCGCCTGACTGGGTCCTCGCTGTTGTACACAAGTGTAGTATGTCTCACGGCGGAGTTAGTGAGTGAATTGCCAATGGTGCAGGGGGTGTGGAAATATGTTATCGTTGTGAACGCGAGAGTTGGAGTTGTGACGCCCACACCGTGCAACATTAAGCTGATTGGTGAGTGAGTATAACTCCATTTCCAAGGTTGATATAATTACGTCATGGTTAGTTTAGAAGTAAATTGTGATACAGGTAGTGTGGTTTACACCTGAGGGCATGGAGCAGATAGACCAGGAACAATGCTAAAGGCCATATCCAAGGCCACCAATCGGCAGCCTGGGAGTCAAGACTGAAGTCAAGTAGAGGGGCTGCGGACCAGCGGGTCACCACGCTAGACGCTTCCACTATTTTCACATTTGACGTGTTCCTTCGTCAGGAAGAAGTCTGTAATAGTAGAAGCATCTGTAGAGAGGGTTCCCTGACATTTATAGCCAGTCGTTCTGCATTGTACGTACGCTTCTGTCAGTAAACGGACATGGGGAAGTCTTCACGGCTCGCCGTCAGCAGGCAGCTCCTTGGTTGTGTATTAGCCGTGAAGGACAATACGGCTGTATTAAGACCGTCTGTGACAACACATGCGTTTCACATAGAAACCCCTATAAAGAATCAACCCAGGAAACAACGTGCGCATGTACCCTAGAATCGAACCCAGAAACAACACATGGGTTTCATATAGTGTACCCTGTGAGGCCTTGAATCCAGAAACAGCACATGGGATTCACACAGAGAACCATATAAAGAATCGAACCCAGAAACAACACATGGGGTTCACACAGTTTCGATCCGGCGTCAGTAACATCCTGGGGAGACAACGCAGTCATGCATGTTGTCATAGTATAGTTAGTTTGTCACTCAGCAAAGTACACAATGTCAACGTCAATGTATACTCAGTGTGGGAGGGGGTATGCAGTTACTCTGTGTTCTCATGCACCGACCGGATGGCGTCCAACGTATATCGAGGTGTCTCTATATAACGCTCACCAAAATAACAAATACCTGTTGATTGGTGGATTATTTGAACTGAACAACCAATAATATGCTACTTGTAATGATATCACTACGAAACTTGTTGGACCCCTATATTTGCCCTCCACTGGACCGGCGCCAGTATTCTGATGAGCAATCATGCAAATGTTTGGTTGTAGACTGTAGTTTTCACACTGACCCCGCCCAGCACGCTTTTGTCGGTCAGTGGCAACATCCAGTAAAAGTATTTTTTATTGGAAAATAGTCAAAACCATGATAACCTTTCAACTACATGTATATAAAATATCAACTTATTTGCTTTTCAGTTACAGACGCATCTCCACACGAAAATGTCGTTGAACAGACGTGTCATCCGAGAGGAACAATGCTTGTAGGATCGATATAAGATAAAACAGCCTTCCTGTGTATATATATTCCGATCTTAGGTGTAGCTACTAGGTGTACTATTGCAGCCCTAAACCTATTACTATAATAACACTCCTTCACACTTGTATTGTTTCTGGGGTCAATTCTATATATTGCCTTTCTATCCTTGTAACATATGTTATATTTGGGATTACACTTTCTTAGTACAGTACAGATTCTAGTACTTTTGTTGGATTGAGTCACATCCGGGATTCGAACCCACACCCTCAGAGTCAGGCACCTAATCGCCAGCACACAAAGTCAGCCGCCACCGCGACTTCCACAATGTCGGACTTCAGGACTTTCTATCCTTATTCTGTCCATCACTGGCTTGATAACGGTGTTTAACCCCACACCGAAAAGTTGCTCCCACTGTTATAACGTTGTTCATCCCTATATGGTTATCCTTCCTATGATAAAACAAGAACAGGTTGTCAGGGAGCCGACGTGGTATCCACGTTTACCAGGGGCGTGATATACTAGTGGGCTAGCAACATAAGCCGTATACGTCCGCCATACGTCCGTATTAGGATTAAATCCTATTGCTGCAATTCGTATATGGGACAGAGTTATACTGCCATGCTGCCTATACGGATGCAGTGTATGGGGAAAGCTATCTAATAAAGAATATGATATGTTGGAAACCACACAGCGTTATTTCTGTAAAAAAATACAGGGTTTTGATAGGTATATGCCTAATGAAGTTGTTGTGGATAACCTTGGTATTCTGTCATTACAAGCTTATATAGATCAACGCTCTCTGTTGCTACTTGGCAGATTATGTAACAGCAGTATTAAGTTTTCTTTTAAACAGTTGTTTTTACATAGATTCTCGCAATATGACAATGAAATTATGAATGGCAGAAAGCATAAACGAGATATGAAATCTCCTATATTTCATATGTTGGAATTATTAGCTAAATATGGTATCCAGGAAGAAATTAAACAATATGTAGTGTGTTCTAAATTTGTATGTAAAAGGAAATGGTCAAGAATAGTACGGGAAAAGGTCTTACAATGTGATAGAAAAGCAGCAGAGTATGCCATGCAGTCAAGGCTGTCATTGATACGGTATCAGTCAATAAGATCGGACGGTGTAAATCGACTATGGCAGCTGGCGCTTGACAGACCAAGGTACTATAAACGTATTGGTTTTCTTATTAAACTGGGTTCTGTTCCCATTCAGTCAAAGGAATGTGAGTGTGGCACTGTGGCGCACGATATTTTAAAGCACGTTTTTATGTCTTGTAAGATTAATATTGCTGAAAGAAATGTCTTATTTGAACAAATTTTGTGACTTACTCGATGTCAATATCTTTGTAAAATTATGGACCTACGATGATGATGATGAATTCTGAAATTTCTACTTGGCGGAATACCGGAAGATGTAAAAGGACCAGCTAAACTATGATGTGTGGGCAAATGTTATAATATGTGTCTCAAATTCTGTATATAAATGGAAAAATATTTATAACTGTTGTATTTCACCTTACCACCCTGTATAGATTATTTCATGAGCATTTCTGTTGTAGCATGTGCCAGTAATATGACTGTATAACATACTTATACATTTGTAATCTTCAAACTATGGAGGAAATAAAGAATATCTATCTATCTAAAGAATATCTATCTATCTATCCATCTACGTCCGTATTAGTACAAACAGACAAACCCTTTTCGACACTTGATTTAGAGACTTCGAACTGATGCTCCAGTACCGCTTATTCCAAGTAGTTTTCATATCACATGTCTTGAAGCCATGTCCATTGATGAATTGACCGAGTATTATAATAGTGGGTGAACTTATAGCGGGGAAAGCACTGACTTGTGTATCACGCGGAGTGTGGCTTGTAGGGGACACAACTCTGCACAGAGAACTCAACATAGCTCCAGGTATAAAGTTATCTTATATATGGATTGTCTGTACTGAACATATATAGAATCCCGAGGGGGCAGAACAATTCAGGATAGCTCAGACTTATTTCTCTTGGGTATGGAGTGAAATGTCCTTAAAGCTGGTCTAAAGGCGTGTTGTTACAAACTTAGATCGATCAATGTATTCAAAATACGTCTTAGTGTTCCAAGAGACACCATAAATGACAATGTGAGAGTTCCGAGTAACACAATGAGCCGTTCCAGGAACGGAAACAAGAATATATTGTGGCCTAACGTTACTCACGGAACTTCTCTCCATTAGTCACGTGACCTAAATGACGAGTACAAATCAGAGACTTCATGGAAAATTTATATTTATTACAAATGTTTCACATACAACACTATACATTAAGTTATTCCGATATAACGTAAAATATAACATTGGTTGAATTCAATATCATAACATACACGTAGTTCGAATTAAAATTTAACTCTTCGTCTCAAGCTGTCTTCGTTGCAATGATGCATATGTCCAGAATGTGTACACAACAAATCAAACATTGCCAGGACTTTGTGAGCAGCCTTTCCGATCTGTCTAGCGCGGCTTCCGGTCTCCATTGCACACGCTGATGTCATGTCAGCCGGCACAGACTATCAGGAAACGTCCCATTCAAGTGACGATATATTCCACCTTTGTGCTGGTCGTAGCGTTGGCAACACAAACCACGTCACGCCCTGTGTCTGAGAGAAATAGCGTGTTTGGGACATATATTTGTATAAGCTCTACGCGTTTTGGTCCTGATAATCTTGGTGTATGTTGGTACAGTAACATTGATGCTCTGGGAGGGTCGGGTTGATCCTCATGTGTCCGGTCGGATCTGGGAGGGTCGGGCTGTTCCCCATACATCAGGGTTGGTCCTTAAACAATCAAGTCGGATTTGGGTAGGTCGGGTTGGTCCTCATGTATCCGGTCGGATCTGGGAGGGTCGGGCTTGTTCCCCATACATCAGGGTTGGTCCTTAAACAATCAGGTCGGATCTGAGAGGGTCGGGTTGGTCCTTAAACAATCAGGTCGGATCTGGGAGGGTCTGGTTGGTCCTTAAACAATCAGGTCGGATCTGAGAGGGTCCGGTTGGTCCTTAAACAATCAGGTCGGATCTGGGAGGGTCGGGCTGGTCCTTAAATGATCAGGTCGGATCTGTGAGGGTCTGGTTGGTCTTTAAACAATCAGGTCGGATCTGGGAGGGTCTGGTTGGTCTTTAAACAATCAGGTCGGATCTGGTTGGTCTTTAAACAATCAGGTCGGATCTGGGAGGGTCTGGTTGGTCTTTAAACAATCAGGTTGGATCTGGATCTGGGAGGGTCGGGTTGGTCTTTAAACAATCAGGTCGGATCTGGGAGGGTCTTTTGGTCGGGGTCGGATCTGGGAGGGTCGGGTACTTCCTCAAACAATCAGGTCGGATCTGGGAGAGGGTCTTTGGTCCTTAAACAATCAGGTCCTTAAACAATCAGGTCGGATCTGAGAGGGTCGGGTTGGTCCTTAAACAATCAGGTCGGATCTGAGAGGGTCGAGTTGGTCTTTAAACAATCAGGTCGGATCTGGGGTCTTTTGGTCCTTAAACAATCAGGTCGGATCTGAGAGGGTCTGGTTGGTCTTTAAACAATCAGGTCGGATCTGAGGAGGGTCGGGTTGGTCCTTAAACAATCAGGTCGGATCTGGGAGGGTCTGGTTGGTCTTTAAACAATCAGGTCGGATCTGGGAGGGTCTGGTTGGTCTTTAAACAATCAGGTCGGATCTGGGAGGGTCTGGTTGGTCTTTAAACAATCAGGTCGGATCTGGGGTCTTTTTGGTCCTTAAACAATCAAACACTTATACGGACAGTGCAGCTCAGTGTCAGCTTTGTCTGGCGGCCTTCTTATCACGGTCGGGGCCATCTTGGATTGTCAATTCTCGGAGTACAGACGTAAAAAGCAAAATAATGGCCGTCTTGAACCCTTGTACGAGTACATTCCAAACACTGCAATATATACACATGCACGTATTCCAAAAGACCCTGGTAGCGCGGTCTAACACAACATTGTAGGGTAACAGGTCCAGGGGTCCATGTGGTCGGGTAGCACATGGACAAGCTGGCAGTATTCTACCAGCAAACCTAACACCAGGACAAGGCTCTCAATAACCAGGTAATGATACATTCATATAAGTCTTACTCAGAGGCCTACCCTCGATTATCCAGCGTGTTATTTATCCATTATTATATACTTTTAAACACGAAATTCACTGGATAAGCGAGGGTGAGCCAAAGATGCACACACGTCAACAACAGAAAGGTAGCAATACAGTTTGTCGCTGTGCCAGGTACGACGCGAATAGCGCTACCTGCTGTCACGTTTACAAGACAGATGCTGGCGGGATGGGTTTTATATCAAACCATTGAAAAGAATTAAAAATTCAAGGCGGAACTCATTTCCGCAAAGTTAGGAAATATTTCCTGACAACTGGTTTACACTACGCGAATACATCCTCCTTGCGTCTATTTGTATCCATACAGAACATGACATATTGATGGTACACAGTATCTCGATACACCAACTTCGTTGGCACGTCATAGCCATAGACGTCATGGATGAACAGCGGCCCGGTCAATGGTGGAACCCGCACAGAACCAGATATGACATGTTAGACCAGCATGAATACAGCACCTTGAAACGGCAGGCGACGTGACAGATGGTTACATCGTCGACTACGATATCACACAACTCTTTTTCTTGGTATCGGAAGGAACATAGTTGTCCATGTATGCTAACGCTGCACTTTCAAACACTCGTCTCAGTCCCACAGAGCTTTTGGCCGAGCACTCCACGTATCCAAACGCGCCGAGCTCCTCCGCCCTTCGGATCCCCTCTTCTGCCGGGATGGACCGGCACTTGGGGTCAGCGTCCTTGGTGATGGTGTTCCGGGCGTCCGTCTTGGTGCCCACAAGGAGGAAGGGGGCAGTTGGAGAGTAGTCCCGGATCTCTGGCACCCAGTGATGCTCCACACGGTCCAGGGAGGACGGGTTGGTGACGTCATAGCACACCATGTAGACGTCAGTGTTGTGGCAAACCTTCTCCCGCAACTTCTGGTATTCGTCCTACAAACGTGGAAGATAAAAGTCTGTATCACACGGTTATTGTATGAAAAATACATTGAGTGAGTGAGTGAGTCCATAATAAGTGTTACATCATGGTGTATAGCATGAAAATACATAGATATAATGAAGGCACTTCGATTACTTGTAAATTAATATATTTACGATCGAGGATCCTGGCATTCACGCATGTCTAGTCCATGTGCAGAACAGATATACGTATTTACGTGAACCCCCGTACACGGCGGGAACAGCCATCGAGAATTATGCTGCTGCTCAACTCGGGCGTCACCATATTTTCTTAAAATGGACAACTGTTATTTCAAGCTTTCTGTATCGTAGCAACGCAACTGTAGTTTATGTTCGTTAGACTAACGCTTGGTCTCTGAAAATGTCTAACTTCGTTTACATTGAAAAGGAGACCAAGTGAAGTGTGAGATAACCTGGAGAAAATCTAGACTTCCTACTTTTATAACTTGTACATTACAGACATAACCCAAAGGGAGGGAAAATAATGCGGTTTATTGACTGTGAGACTGAGCGGCAATATAGGTAGCACAGACATCGGCGCTGAGGAGGCAATATAGGTAGCACGACCGGCACACGACCAAGATTCGATTCCTCAGGTGGGTAAAACATGATTCCATGACGCCATATTGGTAAAATACTACTCCCTCACTAGCGGCACCGCGGGCGTGGTGAGGCCTCACTGCTTGAGTGACACACATGACTGTCGTGTGACCCACCTGCCGTGTGACCCACCTGCCGTGCTGTAGACTGTATGGTATGTCAATGACGGACCGGGACCTGCCATCAATCACCCTTAACACATGACCGGCATACCGCCACGTCATCGTACACGCCAACTACAACTGATTGACAGGGGTCTGTGACGACTGTTAACGAGCTATTGTACAAATGACAACTGCATTGTATGTCATACATCACACATTTACATGTATTCGGACCATACCTGTATACTTTGTCAAGTATTGGTGTCATGGGATTGTGTACATGCTGGAGTTATGAATTGTTTAGATGCCAGTGTGTGTTTGAGAGCTTTGTTTACTCGATGCAATGGGTTCATAGGTACAGTACTATATGACTTATACTACAGATGTCAGGAACCTGAGTCAGATGGCTAGACACCCTGAGCACGGGGCATTCCAGCATGGTGCAGCTAGACAGGGATTTGCGTGGTGGCAGTCTGATTGAACATGCAATAATCTCAAGCATCCGAGACATGCCTTTGATCTGGGGCATCAACGTGCAGGGGAGATAACCGAGTTATTCATGCTCCATAAGACAGATCGGCACATTCACCGTACATGCAACTCGGCCAGGCAATATATCCTCTATGTATGAGTGCCTCCATGTAACAAATGTTATATGTTAGATAACACTTTCTCAGTAAAGTACAGATTCTAGATTTGTTTGTTTGGTTGAGTCACATCCGGGATTCGAACGCTCATTCTCAGAGTCAGGCACCAGATCGCCAGCACACGTCAGCGATCTAACCCACTGAGCCACCAATACTACCATGAGATCTCTCTACCATGAGTTCTCTCTGCCATGAGTTCTCTCTACCATTCTACCATGAGTTCTCTCTACCATTCTACCATGAGTTCTCTCTGCCATGAGATCTCTCTACCATGAGATCTCTCTACCATGAGATCTCTCTACCATGGGTTCTCTCTACCATGAGATCTCTCTACTTGAGTTCTCTCTACCATGAGATCTCCCTACCATGAGTTCTCTCTACCATGAGATCTCTCTACCATGAGTTCTCTCTACCATGAGATCTCTCTACTTGAGTTCTCTCTACCATGAGTTCTCTCTACCATGAGTTCTCTCTGCCATGAGTTCTCTCTCATGATTACCATGAGTTCTCTCTACCATTCTACCATGAGTTCTCTCTACCATGAGATCTCTCTACCATGAGATCTCTCTACCATGAGTTCTCTCTACCATGAGTTCTCTCTGCCATGAGTTCTCTCTACCATTCTACCATGAGTTCTCTCTACCATGAGTTCTCTCTACCATGAGTTCTCTGATGAGTGGGTAAGATCGCTGACTTTGTGTGCTGGCGATTTGGTGTCTGAAAGTGAAATATCGACCAAGAGGCTGGTTGACGAGTAGCCATAGACGTACACTGACATGCCGACAGGTGGGCAATTGGATTGAGTATTCGCTTCCTCTGCGTATATTTGAGTTTGTTTCCCCAGGTGGAAAATATTTTGTTGATTTTCTTATCTCGCCCGAGAAATCGTGAGCCTATTAAATATGTTATTAAAATCATTTACTAAGTTCATCTGTAGAGCTCGAGCAGCGATCCGGGATAACCTGGTACATGTATTTACGTCAAATGTTTGACCATGCACACCTTGCTGTTGACGTCAAACATCCGACATGTTTCATTGCCGCGTGTCACAACTCGCACTGATGTGCATAAATACAATAAAATTGTTTGAACCAGAAAATAAATAAAATAGTTATCATTTAAACTGGGGCGATTTGGTAGCCTAGTGGTTAAAGCGTTCCCCCGCACGCCAATAACCCATGTTCCATTCAACAATGTGTGAAGCCGAGTTCTGGTGTTCCGTGATAGTGTTGGAATATTGCTATACTTACTTACTCAATCACTCGTTATGCTCACGGTTTCGAATTACATGTCTGGGCTTATGAATACTCGGGTTGGTTGTGATTGGTGCGTCGGATGATACTGTTAGTTTCTGACAGGAGGCCAGAGTCTGTGTACATGTGCGGATTGTGTGTGTGTGCGTGCGTGCGCAATAATGGGAGTTTTCAGTCGTAAATGCTCACAAATTAACTATGTATTCTCATGCCAATAATGGTTGTCACCCCCCTTCAATTTTTTTAATTGGAGCGAGGTGGAGGGTTGGGGTGGGGAGGCGGTTGACAACCATTATTGGCATGAGTATATATATAACTACTATGTATAATATATTCACTCATGTAGACTAGACACAATCTGTGAGAATTATGATGTAAGTTATTAGTTATTTCCTTATGGACTTGCGGTAATCTAATCTACATGTGTGTGTGATAACAAGTTATGCTTTTCGCAGTTTAACTGCCGGACACTTTTAAACTACCGTATTAGTCTCGCATACCGTCCTTTAGAGTTCAGCTTGAGTTAGGCGAGCTAGCGCCGCGTGTATATACGTGTACAAAATAACCGTTACCTAAAACATGTAGATAGTTTGTTTTTAATGGAATCCTAACGTCGATTGCCGGTTTCGTGACTACCGATGATTCTATCGTAACGCTCTTCCAGCAATCTGTGGGTAGTCGGGCTCGGTGACTTGCTTCGTCGTGTGTAACAGCGGTGTTCATACTATCAACCACCGGTCAGGTTTGACCGGAATACGTGCGGGCGATCGTCAGGTTATCAGATTATAAGAGTATGGTGTTTTACGCCGCTTGTAGCAATATTCCAGCAATACCAAGGACACCAGAAATGGGCTTCACACATTGTACCGATGTGGGGAGTCGAACCTGGGACTTGCACGTGACGAGCGGAGGCTTTAACCACTAGGCTACCCCACCGCCCCGTTGTCAAAGTAAACAAACTGGAAACTTATTCTTCAGGCTGAGTTACACTTTTGACACAATGTTCAAGGAAGGTGGAGGTATAAAGAACGACGTTGTCATGGTAACCATGAAATGTTCATTCACATTACTACAGTTTTCGGCTGTTCCAATTTCTACAAAAGGAAGTGTTACCGGGTAATACGGTACATTCAAAACGTCTCTGTGCTGTAAACGGAATGCGGAAGTGGTGAAATCACCGTGATACGGTTATGAATGTGATTATTGCCATTCTAAGCGAGGAACCTCACATCTACAACACTGGATACGGTGGGGTCAGCAGGCAATACAGGGACACCCACATTCCCCCTGTTATATACTCAGCTATATACTGGAGCTGACGTACTAGATAACATGGATACTCCCGCTATATACTATTGAATGGCCCTTTGTATACTGAGGATATTCTGCTATATATTATGGATACCCTGTTTTCGATATGGGTACCTTGTATGTTGTCGGTACCCTGCTTATACTGTACTGGGGACATATTGCCATGTTATGGGATGCGCTTATATTATGTTGGTAGCCTGTCCTAGATTATGGTTACCTTGCTGTATACCATGGATACTGCTCAGTATACTCGTGATACCTTGATATTCACGATGAACATCCGAATATATAGTGTGGGTATCTTATTATCAGACACCCAGCTATATGGATCAGACACCCAGCTATATACAACAGACACCCAACTATATACTACGGACACCCAGCTATATACAACAGACACCCAGCTATATACAACGGACACCCAGCTGTACACAACAGACACCCACCTATACACAACAGACACCCTGCTATATACATCAAGACACCCTGTTATATACAACGGACACCCAGCTATATACAACAGACACTCAGCTATATAAAACGGACACCCAGCTATATACATATACAACGGACACCGAGCAGACACTATATATACAACGGACACCTATATACAACGGACTATATACAACGGACAACGGACCAGCTATATAGACACTCAGCTATATACAACAGGACACACCAGCTATATACAACGGACAACAGACACCCAGCTATATACAACAGACACTCAGCTATATACAACAGACACTCCTAGCTATATAAACTCTGCTATATAAAACGGACACCCAGCTATATACAACGGACACCCAGCTATATACAACAGACACCCTGCTATATACAACGGACACCCAGCTATATAGAACAGACACCCAGCTATATACAACGGACACCCAGCTATATACAACGGACACCCTGCTATATACAACGGACACCGAGCTATATACAACAGACACTCAGCTATATACAACAGACACCCTGCTGTATACATCAGACACCAGACACCCTGCTATATACAACGGACACACTGCTGTATACATCAGACACTCTATTCATAACCTACCAGTCCAACTGTGTCCACGAGGTTCAGGGAGACGGATGTCCCTTCATATTCAAACTTGACCGGCTCTCGAGTCACGTGGGCAAACTCTGAAATATATAGATATACACAATCACAAGAAAGGACAAAAGTGGTGGGTTAGTTGCCACATTCCCACAGCCAAACACTTCCAGTCTGACCTGGCTGCCACGATGGCATTGCCCTTCTGGCTTAGTCCAAATATGATGTTCAGCAATGACATACCAGTCAGAGCCAGTACACTGTGTGGCTGGTGTGTCAATGTTCAGCTACACTGTGTGGCTGGTGTGTCAGACATGGTAGCTCAGTAGGCTGAAACTGGCTTCAGTCAGAGCCAGTACACTGTGTGGCTGGTGTGTCAATGTTCAGCTCAGGCATGGTAGCTCAGTAGGCTGAAACTGGCTTCAGTCAGAGCCAGTACACTGTGTGGCTGGTGTGTCAATGTTCAGCTCAGGCATGGTAGCTCAGTAGGCTGAAACTGGCTTCAGTCAGAGCCAGTACACTGTGTGGCTGGTGTGTCAATGTTCAGCTCAGGCATGGTAGCTCAGTAGGCTGAAACTGGCTTCAGTCAGAGCCAGTACACTGTGTGGCTGGTGTGTCAATGTTCAGCTCAGGCATGGTAGCTCAGTAGGCTGAAACTGTATTCAGTCAGAGCCAGTACACTGTGTGGCTGGTGTGTCAATGTTCAGCTCAGGCATGGTAGCTCAGTAGGCTGAAACTGGCTTCAGTCAGAGCCAGTACACTGTGTGGCTGGTGTGTCAATGTTCAGCTTAGACATGGTAGCTCAGAAGGCTGAAACTGGCTACAGTCAGGGCTAGTACTAGCGCGCGCACGCACACACAACAAATTACGAACCAGTATAATGTGTAGCATGCAGGCAGATCAGACATGTACCTACCTATTCCTAAATATAACAATAAGGATGTGAAGAACTAAATTGTACATTACATTGTCTTGTGAACTGAACCATGCGGTGTTTTAGAAGTACAAATTTCCCTATTAAGACTCTTGTGATTAAAACATGTCACTAACATGTGGTTTGGGTTTTCCTACTGTTACCAAAAACTACATTAAAATGTCACTGCACACATCTCATATTTCACTGTGTAATTAAGAGCTATTTCATACAGAGTATTTCAGTAACAACGCACCATTGTTCGACAAAATTAACGTCCTGTGTTTTTTATAGAGAGCCATATCATTAAATACTCAGGAATGCTCTGGGTCACGTGTGTGTGTAATTGGAGCAGTGTTCCGGGCTGCACGCGACAGTTACCAGCTGGGTGCGAGGGCCACGCGCCACACGACAACCTGGGACAAGCAGGTTTTAGAAGATAAGGACACATCCCCTACAGTGTGGAGCATCCTTACTGCAAGACCCCACAACAGGTGGCCATTCGCCGGAAACTGTCGTCTGTTGCCCAAATTGGCGGGAATGCTATCAGATTGCTCCTATGAACATCTCTGGGATATCCCTATTATTGATTGGGGACGTAGGGTTATAAATTGTTATCACACAGGAAATCATTTTGAAGTCTGCAGCTGCGAAGGATGGTGCAATATTTGATAGGTAATTAGACGGCAAGTGACACTTGTAGCATGGACAAACAACGGCTGGATTAACTTATATCAACCTAGGTTGTGTTGCAAAGGGATGATTTTAAACATAGTGTACGGAAATTCCGTATCTAATCTACACATTAATCTCCTGACGATAAATACAGTAGTTTCCCGTTTTTAGAGGAACTTTTTTAATAACGCAAAAACATTTCTGTTCACATCAACGCTTTTACATTATAGAAAACTTCTTATCGCCATTGCCACTACGGCGCTGCGTTAAGCCATGCATGTAATCACACTACATAACAGGCTTATCTGGAACAGACACATCGGGGAGACACGACGCCATAGAATATGTTCATTTTGTATGTACAATATATGTCATATATGTCAGTTTGTCATAATAAAACATGTTAGTCATACAGTTGGTTTTGTCCAAATCGGGGCTATTACGCCAAGTTACGTGAGCTGGCCGGCCACTTCACAGCTATTAGCATTCCTGTAGTCTGAGGGGAAATACTCGGCAATGGTGGGCAAGCTTAGGTCCGGTTACTATGGTACTTGGTGGGAACGGTCTGTCTGTGGACTGGTCAGGGCTTGCCACCATGTGTAGGGTGTTACAGAATGTATTCCATGTATACAACAATAGTACAACATGCCACGTGGTATGCTGGATTAATACAACATGTCAACAAGTGCCTCGGTTGTAGCTGAACGATACAACATGAGTGTTTTGAACACATAAACAATAGCCATACAGTAAGTGGCACTTTAACCTTTGACAACAACATATTGTATTAATCACATATATTTTAATGGTCTTGATGTGACGTCACCAGACATGCACCGCAGTTGTGCTGACACAATCTTTATACAACAGCTACAAGATTACGTGGATACAAGGGAAATCAATGAGAGTGTGTTTTGATATTTATCCTGTCAATAACTCCACACAGCTCCCAGACCAGCTGTTCGGGGCTTTATGCGGCTTCAGTGCTTTTATCTTATTACTATTCACAAGCGGTCGCTGCTGTATCCTTATGCTAATGTATGTTTGCGGACGGGAAGTTTATAAAGCGTTACATTTTTCTAAAGGGAGTTTCTCCGTGGAGTTGTTGATGTGTCATTTGTATACATGTATATAAATATAGACTTGTTTATGATGTTTATCACTCTAGGCGCGGCTGACTTATACATGTGAAATGTGAAGAGAACTCAGTAAAACCTACTTTCTGTAGATGTTGTAATAAAACAACATGTTCCATTGTTGTAATAAAGAGATCAGTTTATAATTTGTGCAATAATTACAGTAATTACCTACTGTCAGCACCTATTAACCACGCGACATTAGTGACTCAGGGAACTTTGAATAATGAGAAACATGATTACGGAATCATGTAGAAAGGTGGTTAAACAAGTCAAAGTGTTAGATGTAGAGAGGCAAGTTTAACTTACCGTTGTGCCAGTCCATGGATCCAGGGAGATAGGACTCCGGGTATTTTCCTGTTAAGAAAGTGAGCATGAGGCATGTTTTGCCGACTCCCCCGTCCCCCACCGCCGTGCATGTCACTGTGTACTGCTTGCCTGCTGCCATCCCCTCCGTCTGTGTCCCCTGGCTGCCGCTGTGTAGCTGACTGAGGCTTGTGTCGTGACGCAGTCTCGCGATACTTCAGGCCGGGCTTTATGACGCTACTACAGCTGAGCAGTGAGATGGTGTTGGGATCCAGGCAGTGAACATGTGTTGTCATATAGCGGGGCGCGGAGCTGAGGAGTTTATTCAACTATATCAGAGTTTCTACAGATGGGTTGTTTCCGACAATTAATCCTTCATTCAGTTTCTAAAACATTTGCTCACCCCTTTGATCATTTCGTTAAACCATACTCCAGTACCATTGTACACAAACTGCTGTTGTGATGACAATCAGCTTGGCATTCTACTTTCTCCAGAAGAGGTGTTTTAAGCTTTAAGGGGAGAGGGGCTGTAGGATGGTGGAGGTGGGGGTCTGTAGAGGGAGGGGCAGTGAGATGGCGGAGGTGGGGGTCTGTAGAGGGAGGGCAGTATGATGGGGGAGGGGGTCCCGGTATCAACATCACCGGGCCACATACATCCACCATGGTTTCCGTCTACGCCATTACAACCAAAGCTGAAGAAGGCTGAGGGCTGGCGCGACTTATTCTAAATATTTGTTATGGCCACAATGGGAAATTGTTCGGTATCTGCCGACATAATACTCTTTCTTCTCCTTCAGCTGCTAATGGATATTGGGTAACATGTCACCCGCACTTGTAGCCATATTTGAACAAAGGGGAAGGTTTAATACATTAGAAGCTTTTCGTGAGACAATTTGTACCAAGACGGGCGCTGGGTTTAATACGGAGACAAACACAAGCAGGTGCCCCCTGTAAGATCTCACACCACGCCAGTGTCTCCGGGACAAGCAGGGAAGCTTCTCGCCACCCTCTCGTCCACAAACACCGGGATTAACATTCCAACACTCAACCTACACACAACACAGAACAATGTTACACACCATGAATGTCATACACGCGCACGCGCAAACACACGCAGGGACTCACGCACTTACACGTGTGTCACATCCACAAGCATTCTCAGTTTTCATTTATGTCCCAGTCGCCTTGGACACGCCCCTTTACAAGAAAGTGATGTAAACATAATGGGACTACGTGTTTAGTGGGTACACATTCGTCCCATTCAAGTTCATTACGCGAGTACTTGCGGCCTGGGAAAGTTGGACGTGCTAAAGGGGGTCACGAGACGAACATGCTGATAAACTGAAGGAAAGAAACAGGTAGAAAAAGAGTTTGTTTGTAGACAACATGGGGAGAGGTTTTCCCAAAATAGATTGTGAAATATTCCTGCTGAGAATGAGAAGTTAAACTGTGATCTTCACAACAACAACTGCCCTTAATGGTAGTTTAATGACGACAGGCGTAATCGGTTGAATAGGTGTAACGAGGGAGAATGAAAGGCGATTTATCCTAAGGAAACGTCACAGCAGTGAGCACGAGCTCGGAGGATACAGCCGGCATGCGGGGATTATATGGCGCTTACAACGTAATATCGGCACACATTGTTACAGGGGGACGAAGTGCTTATACTGATCCTAAGATCCGTTTTTGTCAGATTTGGCAGCAGCGTTATCCTAGTGTTACGCTGTGAGTTGATAACGTAGCCGGGCAGCGTGCAGCTGTGTTATCCTAGTGTTACGCTGTGAGTTGAGGACGTAGCCGGACTGCGTGCAGCAGTGTTATCCTAGTGTTACGCTGTGAGTTGATAACGTAGCCGGACAGCGTGCAGCAGTGTTATCCTAGTGTTACGCTGTGAGTTGATAACGTAGCCGGGCAGCGTGCAGCAGTGTTATCCTAGTGTTACGCTGTGAGTTGATAACGTAGCCGGGCAGGGTGCAGCAGCGTTATCCTAGTGTTACGTTGTGAGTTGATAACGTAGCCGGGCAGCGTGCATCAGTGTTATCCTAGTGTTACGCTGTGAGTTGATGACGTAGCCGTGCAGCGTGCAGCAGTGTTATCCTAGTGTTATGCTGTGAGTTGATAACGTAGCCGGGCAACGTGCAGCAGTGTTATCCTAGTGTTACGCTGTGAGTTGATAAGGTAGCCGGGCAGCGTGCAGCAGTGTTATCCTAGTGTTACGCTGTGAGTTGAGGACGTAGCCGGGCAGCGTGCAGCAGTGTTATCCTAGTGTTACGCTGTGAGTTGATAACGTAGCCGGGCAGGGTGCAGCAGCGTTATCCTAGTGTTACGTTGTGAGTTGATAACGTAGCCGGGCAGCGTGCATCAGTGTTATCCTAGTGTTACGCTGTGAGTTGATGACGTAGCCGTGCAGCGTGCAGCAGTGTTATCCTAGTGTTATGCTGTGAGTTGATAACGTAGCCGGGCAACGTGCAGCAGTGTTATCCTAGTGTTACGCTGTGAGTTGATAAGGTAGCCGGGCAGCGTGCAGCAGTGTTATCCTAGTGTTACGCTGTGAGTTGAGGACGTAGCCGGGCAACGTGCAGCAGTGTTATCCTAGTGTTACGCTGTGAGTTGATAACGTAGCCGGGCAGCGTGCAGCCGACGGCTGTGTTGGTGTTAAGACACCACAACGCTTCCATGTGACGAGTCGGTGCACTCCCCTTGCTCTCATTCTGCCCGAATGTTGTTATCACTTGCTCTCATTCTGCCCGAATGTTGTTATCACTGCTCTCTTTCTGTCTGAATGTTATAACCTGCTCTCATTCTGTCTGAACGTTGTTATCACCTGCTCTCATTCTGCCCGAATGTTGTTATCACCTGCTCTCATTCTGCCCGAATGTTGTTATCACCTGCTCTCATTCTGCCCGAATGTTGTTATCCCCTGCTCTCATTCTGCCCGAATGTTGTTATCCCCTGCTCTCTTTCTGTCTGAACTTTGTTATCGGCTGCTCTCTTTCTGTTTGAATGTTATCACCTGCTCTCATTCTGTCTGAACGTTGTTATCACCTGCTCTCATTCTGTCTGAACGTTGTTATCACCTGCTCTCATTCTGCCCGAATGTTGTTATCACCTGCTCTCTTTCTGTCTATATGTCATCAACTGCTCTTATTCTGTCTGAACGTTGTTACCAGCTGCTCTCATCTGCCCGAATGTTGTTATCCCCTGCTCTCTTTCTGCCCGAATGTTGTTATCCCCTGCTCTCATTCTGCCCGAATGTTGTTATCCCCTGCTCTCTTTCTGCCCGAATGTTGTTATCCCCTGCTCTCTTTCTGCCCGAATGTTGTTATCCCCTGCTCTCTTTCTGCCCGAATGTTGTTATCCCCTGCTCTCTTTCTGCCCGAATGTTGTTATCCCCTGCTCTCTTTCTGCCCGAATGTTGTTATCACCTGCTCTCATTCTGCCCGAATGTTGTTATCACCTGCTCTCATTCTGCCCGAATGTTGTTATCCCCTGCTCTCTTTCTGTCTGAACTTTGTTATCGGCTGCTCTCTTTCTGTCTGAATGTTATCCCCTGCTCTCATTCTGCCCGAATGTTGTTATCCCCTGCTCTCTTTCTGCCCAAATGTTGTTATCCCCTGCTCTCTTTCTGCCCGAATGTTGTTATCCCCTGCTCTCTTTCTGCCCGAATGTTGTTATCCCCTGCTCTCTTTCTGCCCGAATGTTGTTATCCCCTGCTCTCATTCTGCCCGAATGCTGTTATCCCCTGCTCTCTTTCTGCCCGAATGCTGTTATCCCCTGCTCTCTTTCTGCCCGAATGCTGTTATCCCCTGCTCTCTTTCTGCCCGAATAGGAGTACTCTAGTCAGTGGCACCGAGTGTTGAAACAGGACCCGAGGGACCCAAGGAAACTCACATGCAATACTCACTGCAAGACATGTATGGCTAAATACTACAAGACATGTATGGGTAAATACTGCAAGACATGTATTGGTAAATACGGCAAGACATGCATTGGTAAATACTGCAAGACATGTATTGGTAAATACTGCAAGACATGTATTGGTAAATACTGCAAGACATGTATGGGTAAATACTGCAAGACATGTATTGGTAAATACTGCAAGACATGTATTGGTAAATACTGCAAGACATGTATTGGTAAATACTGCAAGACATGTATGGGTAAATACTGCAAGACATGTATGGGTAAATACTACAAGACATGTATGGGTAAATACTGCAAGACATGTATGGGTAAATACTGCAAGACATGTATGGGTAAATACTGCAAGACATGTATTGGTAAATACTGCAAGACATGTATTGGTAAATACTGCAAGACATGTATTGGTAAATACTGCAAGACATGTATTGGTAAATACTGCAAGACATGTATTGGTAAATACTGCAAGACATGTATTGGTAAATACTGCAAGACATGTATTGGTAAATACTGCAAGACATGTATTGGTAAATACTGCAAGACATGTATGGGTAAATACTGCAAGACATGTATTGGTAAATACTGCAAGACATGTATTGGTAAATACTGCAAGACATGTATTGGTAAATACTGCAAGACATGTATTGGTAAATACTGCAAGACATGTATTGGTAAATACTGCAAGACATGTATTGGTAAATACTGCAAGACATGTATGGGTAAATACTGCAAGACATGTATTGGTAAATACTACAAGACATGTATGGGTAAATACTGCAAGACATGTATGGGTAAATACTACAAGACATGTATGGGTAAATACTGCAAGACATGTATTGGTAAATACTGCAAGACATGTATTGGTAAATACTGCAAGACATGTATGGGTAAATACTGCAAGACATGTATGGGTAAATACTGCAAGACATGTATTGGTAAATACTGCAAGACATGTATGGGTAAATACTGCAAGACATGTATGGGTAAATACTGCAAGACATGTATGGGTAAATACTGCAAGACATGTATTGGTAAATACTGCAAGACATGTATTGGTAAATACTACAAGACATGTATGGGTAAATACTGCAAGACATGTATTGGTAAATACTGCAAGACATGTATGGGTAAATACTGCAAGACATGTATTGGTAAATACTGCAAGACATGTAATGGTAAATACTACAAGACATGTATGGGTAAATACTGCAAGACATGTATGGGTAAATACTACAAGACATGTATGGGTAAATACTGCAAGACATGTATTGGTAAATACTGCAAGACATGTATTGGTAAATACTGCAAGACATGTATTGGTAAATACTACAAGCGGCATGAAACCAAATGATGGCCGGAATAGATACTAGACATGAGTCGCATGACACACCAACGTGGTACAGATATGGGAACGTCGTGATATACACTCGAGCAATGATTAAGCTCCACCCTAATCCAAGGGCCATTTAAAGCCTTGGTCCAAACAGGCGTACATACATACCCTCGCATACTGGAATGCACATGTAAAACACGTCCTTCACACAATATCTCAAAAGCTGTTGGTCGCATGTTCATTTGCTGTGAAGGCACATTGCACGTTTGGGTTAAGATTTTAAAATTGCAATATGTGCAGTACAGTTTTCTGAACTGATTTAACAGACGGAAGTACTAAAAATGGTATGACAAGAAGTACACTTTCATCTAATACACGAATGCAAGTTATTAGCGGGAAGGCCGTAATCCTGTCTCAACATTGGTTCCAACTTGAACATGAACCACACGGAGATTAGTCTGCTTGTAAAGCGAAGACCTGGAAGACTGAGGAAGAACAATGACCGTGGTGTCCGTCTGGCCAGACGCAATACCACATGACCCAGGCCGAAAAACTGTCCGATTCTCCGTGACCAGTACCACCAGAAGGAGGCTGCCTGCTACTGGTTTGTGGGAACGTCGTGCGAGCAGACGTCCCCCGATCAGGCGTCCCCCGGTCAGACGTCTCCCGGTCAGACGTCCCCCGGTCAGACGTCTCCCCGGTCACACGTCTCCAGGTCAGACGTCCCCCGGTCAGACGTCCCCCGATCAGACGTCCCCCGGTCATACGTCCCCCGATCAGACGTCTCCCGGTCAGACGTCTCCCGGTCACACGTTTCTTCCTCCCAGGTACACACAGACAGGAACGCCTTACGTGGACAGATAACCGCCACTTGAGGACATAGGGACATTGGTCTGATGACGGTTGCTGCCTTCTACACTGCCGGTGTGGGATATAAAGATGATCCGTGCAGCGGAACCCTTTGGTGATGCCTCAGTGATGGTGTGGGTCAGTTTCGTGTGACTGCAACACTAAATAGTCAATGTTATCAACAGAAAGTACTAGGTACCGCCGTTGAACCACATTTTGATTGCCACCCCCTTGCCAGTCGTCCGATATTCATGGACGCCATCAATACATTACCGCCCCGATATGAAATTCTGGAACATCTTTGGGGCAATATTGGACGCCAAGTTTGAGCTGTTCAAAAACTGCAGGAACTAACACTGGCACTCCATGAGGAATAGCGGAGGATTCCGATGCTGAGAATTTGACGCTTGACTGCCAGTGTGAGGAGAGCTATGTATTTGAGAGCTATGTATTTGATAGCTATGTGACAACAGTGTTCGAAATAGTTTCCAAATTGTGCTAGCCATTCGGGCTAGCTATGCCTGAAAGTTACTAGCCCAGAACATAATTCACAAGCCCGAAATCTGAATGTAGACACGGGTTTCATCATTAAGCTGCTGATATGATGAACATTTTTATTAGGCCATAATATTGCATGATTTAAAAGTGTATCATAACTTAACAAGTCGGAGAGAGTGATATATTTACAAAATGACCCCATGAAAAGTCACTAGCCAGTCGGGCCAGTGACTGTGAGATTTACAGTCCCGACTGGATTTTTACTAGCCACTGGCTAGCGGGCCAGTGGCTATTTCGAACACTGTGTGACAAGCAGATTGGTGGCGGAGTCACGGTGACCATATTTTCCAGCATTGTTGATTTTCACTCTTTTTAGTAAATTGTGAGTGTAAATAGTTACAAAATGTCAATTTCAGCTTTATTTTCGTTTTAATCAGAGTGAAAATGTTGATTTACCATTTTAATACGAGGAATTTGGTTTTCAAAACATGTACAACATGTTGTGTTTTCGTACTTATCTATAAAAAAACAACATGTTAGTGGTGCGTGATTAATGCCCGTGTGTGTTTTCCGCACAGATATATCTGTCGTACCGTCATGATATACCTGTGAGATAGCTGTATATCTGTCATACCACCTGAGGCATGTTTTAACTGTCAGTCAGGCAGGGATTATCTATCATATAGCCGTAATATATGTATCAGACAGTCGTGGAGTATCTGTCATACCAATATGACGTATCCATCATACAATCGTGGATTATCTGTCTGGTGTATTTATCTGATGCCGCTCTGCCATTCCATGTATGCATCTTTAATGCTGCGTTGACGTCTATCGAATAACATTGGTACTTGTATCCGACAGCCGGCAGTATGTATCTGTCATATCGCCGTGGTATATGATATATATATAATCAGGACCATGTGTTATTCTGGCCAGCGAAATTGATCTAACGTCAGGGGCGCCTGTTGACGTTCGCCTACACATCACGTACGAGGTCATCCCACAAGAGCTCGATGGGGTGGAGGTTGGACGATTTGGAAGGCCATGGAAGCACTGTAATGTTCTCATGCTGAAGATACTGAATAGTGGCATGTGCTGTGTGAAGATACTGAATAGTGGCATGTGCCTTGTGAGACCTGGCACTATCATGCTGGAACAACTTCCCCTTGCGGTCAATGATCGGAACCATGTGAATCCTTAAGATTTTGTACATAATACAACGTATTAGTAAAATTTCCTTGAAGGCGCAGAAAGTTAGATTTCTGCGTGTTGGATATGGCACATTATGACACTCTCACCACCATATCGGTCAACGTGGGCGACGAAAATCTTGGGAAAACGTCTTCCGTCACGGCACTGAAGCAAGATTCGTCACTGAACCACGCACGTCGCCAGTGTTGTGGATTCCAGAATGGAATGTTATTGTGCCATTGGAACCGTCGACGTCGATGTAGCCGTCGCAGCACAGGGCCAAAATAAAGTCTTCTGGCTCCAAGTCCAGCTTCTCGTAAACGATTACTGCAGTTACAGTTGCTGTGACAGTTCGATTCCGCAAATGAAGTACCCGGATGTACGTATACCGCGCTTCAGTTGTAATACGAGATCTACTCACTTCGAGGCCGAGCTTGCGTAGAATTGGTTTGATGATATCGGTCCTATAAACGACTGATGGTACTCTGGTAAACACTGGAGTGACGTGCAACGCCAGATTGAGACTCCCCGGCCTCCAGACGTCCAATGGCAGTGAGTCCCGACATAACGATATTCTTTCATTTAGCTAAATAGGGCGAATGACCGTCTAAAAACAAAACGGCCTTATATAGGCAATGTCCCTCCTCGACATTCCCCAGCGCTGCACCTGCACATTACAGACCACCTCTTCTCTCTGACATTTTCCTGCAAATTGACACTTTCGAACGTAAACATGCATTAATGTTTCCGAAGATGCGTTTTTGTGCTGTGCATTCCTTCCATGTACACAAACCGGCATTTAAATGGCGAAATTGTAACAATCAAACACTAATTCTGAAAACTATGCATTATTTCATGTTATGCCATTTTAATGCAAAAAGATAATAACATGATTTGCGGTGTTTTTCTTAATCACTTTTTACTGTTGACAGGATTATATCGGTCAGTTCACATATTCAGGATTCCTGTTGATGCAGGCATCGCATAGACGACACTAAGCGATTGAAGAAAGCTTGGGGAATGTTGTTCCATGTCTGAACCAACTCAACTTACGCCAATGGCTGATTCTGGGCTTGACGTAAACGTCTCTCCATTTCATCCCAAGCATGCTCGATGGGGGACAGGTCCCGAGAAATGTAGCTGGCCAGGAGAGTACCGGAATGTTCTGCTGTCTGAGGAAATGTGTCACAACACGAGTGACATGGGAGCAAAGTTAGACGTATTGGAGGCCGTCGAGGCCGGATGTTGTGTTCCCTCAGTCGGTTCCGTTTACGTGCTTTCCACAACATTCAGAGGCTAGAGAATAATCAACGGTTCTTCAATTTTCAATATCTGGTGTTTGACTTTCAGGTGTCAAAATGCATGCAAAAAGTGAGTAAGTTCATTGTGCACATAATTTCATGCACAGTGCTTTGCTTCATGTTAATATACAACGCCTGCTGTCTGAAATTGGGAGGGAGCTACAGTTAGTATATGTCATACAGGCAGGAATGTAACACATACCTGATATATCTCACTTAGATATCTCATTTACAGGTGCCGACTGTGGCATAAGATAGATCGTCCACTGATAGAATTTAAAGACAAACAAAGAAAGCATAAATACTTTATCGTTTAATCGGTTTCACATAAATCAGACGTCTTCTTCATATGAAACAATATTGTCTTGGGTGAAGGTCAGTGAACTTAACGCTCTGTACAGAGTTGTATCCCTTAGATTCACCAGGATCCTGTGGTCGATTCCAGTCTTTGTCTGATAGTGGTCACTGGTTTGTTATCACGATGTTTCATGTTAGCACCTATTTCGTAGTAAACGTCACACATCTGCATCACTTCGGCCTTTGCTTAAACTTTGACCTGGCACATGACTGAACTGACATATTGTTAAAAGCGGCGTGAAATACAACCAACTCACTCACTCAGATGCTTGTTATTGACAGAGGCTACAATGACGTCGATGATGACAAAGATTACTGTGACGTCGATGATGACAAAGATTACTGTGACGTCGATGATGATACAGGCTATACGTCGATATTGGCCATAGAAAGTACCTACAAATTTGTTGTGGTGTTCACACAGACTTTCGGTGTAAAGGATACGTACCAAGCTAATCCGACTGGAACCAGTTCCTGTTTCCAATATGAATTCAAACGTAATATACTGTATATGAAAAAATAACGTCAGACACATTATAACCTCATCATCGTCCTCTTTATCTGGGGCGGTGGGGTAGCCTAGTGGTTAAAGCGTTGGCTCGTCACGCCGAAGACCAGGGTTCGAATCCCCACATGGGTACAATGTGTGAAGCCCATTTCTGGTGTCCCCCGCCGTGATGTAGCTGGAATATTGCTAAAAGCGGCGTAAAACCAAACTCAGTCAGTCCTCTTTTTCTTGGTGCCTTGCATGTCGGTAAACCTCACCAAGCCCTGGGTCCATTCCTGTTGCATTACATTACAGGCAGTGCTTGCTAGCATCGGGACTCGCCAACTCGTTTTAACGCATTTTTTCCATCAAGAAATTTATTGAGGGCTTTCGTTAGCGTGTCAGTCAGTGTAATCATTGGGGCTTCTTTGCAACCCGCATTCTTACTGGTCCGTTAGACCGAGTAGCTTGGCAAAATAAACTGGTTGATGAAATCAACGGGTTGGGATCGAGGAAACCAAAGGAATGGACCCACTGTTTAGTGTTTACCGAAACACGAGCCCTGAAGACTAACGGTACAGGAGACACTATTTACACGGTATTATAATACATTGGAAGCTACTGCATTCTCACATTCAAATGGTTGTGAAATACACCATGCCATTTTAGAATCCCGGATGGGACTCAACCCAAAACAAGTACTAGAATCTGTACTTTACAGAGAAAGTGTAATCCCAAATACTAGTATAATATATGTTTAAAATGGTCGATTGGCTGTAGGCTACTTCGGATATTACCTACTGGAGTCAATGGACTTCTACAATGTGGATGATCCCCCATGAATGTTTAACAGGGACAGCTTATTGAAGCAAATCCAGACTTGGCAAGCCCAGAAACCGATCCTACAGACGAACGCCTGGAACATCCAGTTTATTAACACGTCATTGAAGGAGCCGAGTGATGGTATCGACTTCCACGGGAAGGGCGACGGAATGTTGCTATTGAATGTGTTGGTTTTCGATAAGAAATTCCGCGTAAGATCCCGTTCATAGTATGACACACCTGCAGCAGTCCTCCTCTTTCTCACTTTCACCTCCACCAACCCGGCTCTTCTTTGCCATACAAGCTGCGTGCGCAGCTGTCAGAAACACTGACCTGACGCCATCGTTATTAAGAGACGAACACTCGACATAGTCCACGACCTTCAACTCACGTGCCAACCTCTGACCTTCCTCGTGCAAAACGGGCTTTTTCCCGATCTCGGCTAAGCCCGACTTCACATCGGAATTGTTCCGTAGGTCTAGTTTGGTACCAACTATGATTATTGGGATCTCAGGCTGAGCAGACCGGATTTCCGGCATCCATTTTTCCCGCACATTTTCAAAAGATTCAGGACAGGAAATGTCGAAGCAGACGACGAACACATCAGTGGTCATATACTCCAGCAGCCGTAGAGACAGGGAACTGTCCTGAAACAATGACGAAAAGTATATAGAAAGGATTCAATGTTTACATTGACTGCATCCAGTCTGTGTGACTGTTCCTGAACCATGTTGTTTCCCTCCACCCTTACTGCAGTGTTAAAGACCTATATGAAGCAAGCCTGTCACGTTGTGCAGGTTGACCTCACTAGTACCTTCTTTTCAGTTAAGATGGAATTCTTTGTTTCTATCAAAATTTAAATATTTAAGAGAAATAAGACTCGAGAACATAATTTTTTAAATTACATTTTTAATGTATTTTACGTTTCTTAAGAGAATCTTTTATAAAAACAAAGCATTGATCATGTAACGAGGGCAACCTATGTGTCCTTTTATCCCCGTGCTTGCTGTAAGAGCAGACTAGAATGAGGATCGGGTGGTTCGACTCTGTGGTCTGATATGGTGGTCATGATATCGCCCAGCGAATCGCCCGGTACAGAATCAATCATTTGTAGCTGACGGTGCGGAATAAAACAACATTCAGCCATAACCAGGGCCGCCGATGTCATCGCGTTGAGGGGATCGGTGGCAGTCCACAGATGATGTACGCAGAAGGACGAGTCATGAGACAGGCCTACCCTTTGCCAGTAATGTAATACCACATGAAGACATGTTTTCCTTGAACAGTTTGAAAAAATCAACTGCGTATTACTTTTCTTTATAAAAATAAACAAATGCATGTGAGGATTGCACGAGCTGTGTAGACAAGAGAAACTGACACCCGTTCTCTGACACAGATACACAGATGTCGCCACTCCTGGAAGACGTCGGGGTAATCATTCTACACACTCCACACTCTACACACCACCCTGCAAACACAAAACACCACTCTGGGTTCATCATGTATATAACACGACATTGAGCCAATGTCCAAGGTACTGACCAGTCCCAAAGTGTCGGTGAAGTCGAGATCGTAACGCTGTCCGTCAACCTGGATGTTTGGGTAGGTGCTCTGGCTGAAACCGGTCCCGGCTGGAACAGAAGTAACATAAGGGTATATCAGCTGTTGGCATTCTTCACCTCTCACATACTTCAGTAATGAATGAAAGGTGTGGGTCACTAATGGTATTGTAATATTTTATCCATTTGAGCGGAATATTAATATAGGTCATACATATTGAGAAATAACCCTGGGAAATGTATTTATGAATTTTAAGTATTATTAATATACATTACTGTTGTGAAGATACATTGTGTACGCAGGCGATAAAGTATTATATAATGTATAATCATCCAATACAAAACATACTGTTTCGTGAACATGTTTCTACATGTATGTCATAAATAAATCAAATGAAAAAGGGTTCTTGGCGATACACATACAAGTTAGGTTTAGAAGGACAGAACTTCCCAAAAGTTATGTTCAACTGTGTCAACCAAAGGATTATATGTGTAAGAAAATCAAAATGACATTTTTCATATTATAGAAACGGGCAGGCCCGCTGAATTGATTTTGTTTGCCAAGCTAACACTGATGTCTTTGTTTTCAAATCCTGAGGACATTAAAAATGTGAAAGGGAGGGGAATCTGGTTTTGTCGAAACCCTAACTGCTTGATCTAATGTGGAATATGTCCGCTGCTGTATTTGGTTCTAGGCAATGTAAACAGGGCGAGCAGCGTCGACTACAGTGGAAATGTCACAGCATCAGCAGGCGGCTGTCAATTTAGAGCGACATTACAGCACAACATATTAGCATATCTTTCGATGTTGGTGGTTAATAAATGTTAATGTACATAGTGACCCACTATATAATCATACTGGTCTCATATCAGCTGTTTTGGAGGGGAGAACCGTTATACAGGCGACCTGATGGATCGGCACCCCTGTCATCCGCGAGATGCTGGAGAGGCAGAGTGTAGATTGTGTGGTGGCAATGCAAAGGGAAATGGTTGAGTAGCGTCTAAATGGGACATTCTAGTAGCATGCATCACACATCAACACTCGTGATATAACATCCGGGCCTGGCTTGGATATGGTGAAGTTACAGTCAACAAATGCTCACACAAGGCGGTTTTTTCCCGATTTCTAGAGTGCAGATCCTCGAGCCTTGGTTACTTACGTTAGTGTCGATGTTTGGATATAACGTGATAGTAGGCGAAGATCATTTACTATATACCTATGCCATAGTCATATAACACGGTCATATACCATAGACATATATCAGGGTCATATTACACAAGCATATACCACGATCGTATACCACAGCCATATACCACGGCCATATAACACGGTCATATACCATAGACATATATCAGGGTCATATTACACAGGCATATACCACGGTCATATACCAGGCATATACCACGATCGTATACCACAGCCATATACCACGGCCATATAACACGGTCATATACCATAGACATATATCAGGGTCATATTACACAGGCATATACCACGATCATATACCTTGGCCATACACCACGGTCATATACCACAACCATATACCACAGCCATATCCCACGGTCATATATCACAACCATATAACACAGTTATATACCATAGACATATATCAGGGTCATATTACACAGGCATATACCACGATCATATACCACAGCCATATACCACAGTCATATACCACAACCATATACCACAGCCATATACCACGGTCATATATCACAACCATATACCACGGTCATATACCACGGTCATATATACCATAGCCATAAAACCACGGTCATATATACCACAACCATATACCACGGCCATATACCACAGTCATATACCACGGTCATAAACCATAGCCATATATCACGGTCATATATACCATAGCCATAAAACCACGGTCATATATACCACAACCATATACCACGGCCATATACCACAGCCATATACCACGGTCATAAACCATAGCCATATATCACGGTCATATATACCATAGCCATAAAACCACGGTCATATATACCACAACCATATACCACGGCCATATACCACAGCCATATACCACGGTCATAAACCATAGCCATATATCACGGTCATATATACCATAGCCATATACCACGGTCATATATACCACAACCATATACCACGGTCATATATACCACGACCATATACCACGGTCATATATACCACAACCATATACCACGGCCATATACCACAGCCATATACCACGGTCATAAACCATAGCCATATATCACGGTCATATATACCATAGCCATATACCACGGTCATATATACCACAACCATATACCACGGCCATATACCACAGCCATATACCACGGTCATAAACAATAGCCATATATCACGGTCATAAACCATAGCCATATACCACGGTCATATATACCATAACCATATACCATGGCCATATACCATAGCCATATACCAGAGGCATATACAATAGCCATATACCACGGTCATATACGATAGCCATATACCACGGTCATATACCATAGTCATATGGCACGGTCATATACCATAGTCATATGGCACGGTCATATACCATAGTCATATGGCACGGTCATATACCAGGGTTATATATACCACAGCCATATGTATATGTACAACAATATTTGATTGAACAATTGGTGCAAAGGAGAAGCCGAACGCCGAACAACACCTCGGAGCAGCACCCGACAAACTGGGGTCTTCTAGTCAAATGGCGAGCTATCGATATATATCTCCGTACCAGCGAAGGTATACGCATATGGTGTGACTGGGTACGCTTCTACTCAGTGTATATAAGCTACTGTCTGATACCGATGTGATTCCATGTCAGACTGAGTATCCCTCTCTATACATACAGTGTCCAAAGAGTCTTAGACTGGTTATGCGTCTACTCAATGGCGTATATCATTAGATCAGTAGTTTCAGGTGTGATCTCAGACTGGGTCTCCGTCTACTCACCAAGATGCCACTCGAAGGACGCCGGAACGCATGCTGGGTACTTCTTGGTCACGTAAGTCAGCAACAAACAAGTCTTGCCCACTTGACTGTCTCCGACCACGGTCACCTTCAGCGTTCTGTTCTTGTTGATAACTCGTCGCTTGCCAGAGCTTGACATCGTCTGGCAATTGCAGATGAATATAGTGAACCCCGCGTGCTCTTAACGCTCTGAATGCAGCGAAAAGGATTTCTCTCTTTCAAAGGATGGGATGAACTGTGTAGCTCAGGCGACTAAATGATGTCTTTATCCCGACAGATATCACTGTTATGATGTAATGGCCGGGTACTCCTGTATACGAGGTTGGTGTACAATCCGTAGCAATTGAATATACGGCGTCGGCTGCTTGTTGATAGGAAAATAATGGTATTGTTTTGCCAGTAATAGTGACTGGTTGTGACATTCCACAGAAGTAACGGTAAATAGCCGGCAATAGGAAGCCCGCATCCGCGAGTCACTTACAAGAACACTGGTCTCGCGCATTCCATATATGGCACAACACTCAGGATTACAGAGACACGCCCCTGTACGCAGGGCTTAACCGGTCTAGCCCCGACGTCGGTGGTAGAGTGCGCGCTGCAGGCGGAGACGAAGACATGGTCACATAATGACGTCATGACAGTAAGCATGGGTAAAAATGTAATAAAACATCCCATACCAGGTACACTATTACTACATGTTGAACATGTCGGTCCACATCAGTGGTCACTCTACGTTATCCACATATCTTTATATTCTGATATTTGTCAATGACCTGACTGTTGTATGTCATCAAAGCAAAACCTACGTATTAAAGTGATACTTTCAACCAACATTCCACCCCATTATCACTGTATATGAAGATTTGTGGCTACTCCCGCCTACTTCGCTATCAAATCTGACATAAACACTTGGAGTGTCTTGAAACAAGACCCACGAGGCTGATGTTTGGATGAGACCCGCTAGTGGCGCGGTGACCACTGCAGGCTGCACGGGATGTTGTTGGACTCATTACTTAAAAACACAAGTGCAGTAGAACACAGTACACTATGTGTGTGTGTGTCTTTCTCTCTCTCTATACTCTGTATACATACATGATGATTCTGGTGAGAATTAAGTCACTGTCTATAGATAAAGCAGTGATCGCAGGCTCCAGGAGCTTATGTCACGTGATACACATCCTCTGAATTCAGCCCACGTGCCAAGGTTCATATTCTCTACAATAGGGGTTATACCTAGCAATGTCACAATTTTGACTTCGTCATCTGCTCAGTCTTCGATGCTTATGTACTGTTGAAGGCTTAATGTGTCAAATAAATGCTCGCAAAGAATGTTTCTTGCATCGGTTTAAGCTGTACAATATACAGGTTGGTGATTTACTATGTCATCGCATTCTTTATTACACATTAGACACCTAGGTTTACAAGTGCATACACAGGTCTGGTTGGGATATTGTATAGAATACACATATTCCAAAGTCTACAGTCCTAGAGTTTGAATAGTTACAGCGGTTGGAAATATCTGATGATAATTTTGCAGAGTAACGTAACGGCAAAAAAAACCGCGTTCAATTCATGAAAAGCGCGTGCCTTGTGTTCGTATTGCTGAATTGTGGTGGAATACTGCTGGACTATTACTAGAATATTGGTGGAATACTGCATTTAGGGATATACGGTAATGGTGAGACTTGTGTGGATATACGGCAACGACAATGGAAAATCGAATCTACAAATATTTCATCTTCATAGGAAGCAGTGTTTGAGATTAGATGTCTTCGCAATGATTCATTTCCGTGCTGTATCCCTGTCGCATCATATCGGCATGTACAGGTCCATACATGGCAAGTAGGAAATAACTTCTGTTTCCCCTTCCAAACGTGTCGTCCGTGACTATGTTCAGTAACGACATCAAACGTCTCCCACAACATCACTACCACTCAGTTGGACGTCTGTAGAGCGACCAGAACTGGGATACGACCAGAACTGGGATAAACAGTCCACAATTTCGTAAAACCCTATTTACTGCAGTACTGCTCCCGGTTAACTCTAAAACTTAAGGCGATCTATGCGCGGAATATGATTTAGTTAATGTTTTTGTGAGGAGACACTGAAAATTATCAGTTACATATTTCCATATTCCTCTGCAAATATGTAGCTCACATTTAATTTTCCAATATAGGTTGGAAGAACCTTAAGAGTTTCTAATTATTTTTGTACTCGTCAGTTATTCAATCGTTTATATCGTGTGGCAATTCCCACTCAAGCAAACCTCTCATGGTGTACGATGTTTCATTTTCATTAACTTTGTTGTTTTATAATGCAAGCATCATGTAATTTACATCACGTAATAAATATCATATAATCGGCCACGTTAATGGAAATAGTTCAAACACCCTATTGTGTTCTGAAATAATTCTGATTTTTGTCGTAATAAGCTATGTAACTGTGAAAACATTTCCGTATTCAGGTGTTTGTGACCGAATTTGCAGCATTTTAAATGATCCTTTACTTTAAATTGGTTGCATAGTTCAGCTGTATTGGGTACGGCTCAAAGCTGAAGCCAAACAAATCACATTTGGGACCGTTTATAATTTATGGCTGGGGGTGTGGGGGGTGATGATGATTTTAGGGGGGTCACCCATTTTGTTCTGGGGAGGTAGAAGGGACATCTATTTTGTACACAAATACTAGGGGTGGTGTGTGTGTGTGTGTGTGTGTGTGTGTGTGTGTGTGTGTGTGTGTGAGTGAGGGAGAGAGGGAGGGAGGGGGAGAGAGAGAGAGAGATGTTTTGTACATGACAAAATTTAAAAACGATTCTAAAACAAACAAAGTTAATGAAAATGACACATCGTACACCATGAGAGGTTTGCTTGAGTGGGAATTGCCACACGATATAAACGATTGAATAACTGACGAGTACAAAAATAATTAGAAACTCTTAAGGTTCTTCCAACCTATATTGGAAAATTAAATGTGAGCTACATATTTGCAGAGGAATATGGAAATATGTAACTGATAATGTTCAGTGTCTCCTCACAAAAACATTAACTAAATCATATTCCGCGCATAGATCGCCTTAAGTTTTAGAGTTAACCGGGAGTAGTACTGCAGTAAATAGGGTTTTACGAAATTGTGGACTGTTTATCCCAGTTCTGGTCGTATCCCAGTTCTGGTCGCTCTACAGACGTCCAGCTGAGTGGTAGTGATGTTGTGGGAGACGTTTGATGTCGTTACTGAACATAGTCACGGACGACACGTTTGGAGGGGGAAACAGAAGTTATTTCCTACTTGCCATGTATGGACCTGTACATGCCGATATGATGCGACAGGGATACAGCACGGAAATGAATCATTGCGATAACATCTCATCTCTTAAAATATCATTAGATATTGCAAGAAAGTCATATTTCAAGTTGAGCAGTAACCATTTCTGGGAATGAATGAATCATTATGAATAAAAAATGAATGAAAAAACCTGACACCTAAATTCAGCATCCACAACCAGGAACATTAATTGGTCGCTCACTTATTTTAAGCTAGTAGAGTAATTACAGTAAAGCGCATGAAAATGAATTCTATTTCGTTTCAGTTTCACGTTTCTACATTTTTTGCGCTGCTATATTTAGCTATTATGGCGGACATCGACTATGGAGCGCTGCCATTGGCATTTTTAGCAATCAGTAGTTAAAATAAAGGACACGAGTTGTGCAGCTGATTTTGATCTTAATAATTGTTTGTCGATTAAATACATAGTTGACAGTAAGACGTATAATTCTCCATATTAGTTATCCCAGTTCTGGTCGTATCCGAGTTCTGGTCGCAACAGACGTCGACACACAGTGTGTTATACACGTGCTGCTATACACAGACCCCGCACGTGTGTCCGAGACACCATTGATTAGGTCATTTGTTCAGGTTTAGATAGACTGGAGGAATCAGATACCTGTGCACCTCACTGAGACTGTTTCATTGATTGACAGGTGTATATTCATGTAGGAATGTAAACAAGAAGGACTGAGTCTAAGTTTGTTGTTATTATGTATTCATCAATCTAACAGTCAACGATTATCTGAACGTCATGTGCCTCCTGACGGGGCTACCGACAAATTTATATGCCATGATATCAATGCGGGGAAAATATTAAAACCTGTTCACTTCTTGCTACTTATCGGCGAGTTTATAACTGAGTGAATTTTGTTTGACTCTGTGATCGACAGCGTCTAAGCCATAATCTAACCAGTGATCGAATGCAAGAATAACGGTCAACATCATCGGGTCCAGAACGTGACCACCTGACCAAGAATTCACACAGGAGACAATGTGGGCCACGATGGTATTCAACCACGTTGATGGACGTGAAGCAACACGGGATGATGAAGCAATGTTCATTATGTCAAACTGTATACATACCAAATTCCTTACTTCATGGGAATAGAATTACAAATTATACTGTCTGGCCTCCTGCATGGCCTTTGTACGAATATACTGTTTGTCTACCATTTCACAAACTATAACAATCAAATTTGATGATCAATATTGATGATGATAGATGAAAGACCCACTCCTTAAAATGTCATTTGAAGATTACAAGCAGATAACGATGAAGGCAATTATTTATCAAATACTTGTATGTGGTAAAAGGAAAATAAACTGTGACTCGGAAACAAAACTCTTCTAGAATCCACGATCTTTGTAAATGTGTTACCTTTATGTTCGTTAACAATATTAGCTATATCCATATCCATCTGTCTGGTTTCGCACTACACCCTTTGTTTTGTTGTGAGGTCGTCACCTAATCAAGAGTTGACAAGAGTTACCTCCCTTAGAGTTTTCAACATGGGCAGCTTGGAAGAAGTGTTTGAGTGTTTGTCAGTGTTCTTGAAGACAGTGGTGAAGGTTTCGTAGTGAATTATTGAAATTATATGACAATATAAATAAGTCAGCTAAGTTTATTAGTTGATTATTCATGACAGCAAGACGTCTACCCTGTAGACTATGCATTACATTCAATGTTTTACCAGGGATAATCAATCTACCGCTATATAGTCTCCCTGGTTTTACAAATGAGTACAGTACAGCTGTGTACCCTGACAGTAGCACTACCTGAGTATCTGTCGTAATATATGCTTCATCATACTATATGTGAAGATGCTGAGTTTACTGTTTTCGTGTTATTGCCCTCATATAGTGACGACAGGTGCCCCTATGACTCTACACCAAGGGATCTAATGCTGTAATATGCCGTCTTTTTACACAACTGGTTGACTGCAATTTATCCTTTCTGCTTCCAGTCTGACGTCGGTGATGGTTTTGAGGTGAAGAATTTGTTGAAAGTGTCCCAAGACCAACAGCTGTCCGTGGAGGACATAATGCTGTCTGTGGGGAAACTCATTGACCAGCTTCAGGTACTGCTTTCATCCTTGACAAGGTCTTTACCATCATGGCTCTGTTTACAAGCCCTGCTGAATAGGGGAGAGTAATTTGGACAATAACTAGGGTATTCATCTCAGATGTGTCTTTAATAAAAGAACCCAGGAACATTGTGGTTAGTTGCATGATATATTGTGTAATGACAAAGTCAATATATCTATGGTTACACTACAATTTGGGATCACAGGGTTTTTCTCCTGAATCAAACTGGCATGCTGTGCTATATATATGAAATACTGTTCAAACAAGCATCAAACCATTCTCACTCATATACATGCATACAGTGGAATACTTTCATAACGAACACGGATATAACGAACTGGCTGCTATAGCGAACTGTTTTAAAAGTCCCGAATAAACCTTATATTATCACATAAAAAAGTGAATAGCGAACTACGGATATAACGAACTAATTTCAGTGGTCCCCTGGATGTCGTTATAAAGGTATTTTACTGTACTAACATTTGTATAGCACCGATATCCAGCTCAGCTGCTCAAAGGCGCTTTGTTTTTCCTTCAATCACTGGATGTCAATCTCCACAGCACGTCGTATTATCAATCTCAACTCCCTAGGGATCAGACAATTCTTGCAGCCACTAGGCGCACCAAGTTAGTGTGGCTTTCCCATCCTTACGAGGTACCCATTCACAGCTGGGTACATCTACATATTCCAACTGATGACAAAAAGTTATTAAACATGCTGGAATGAAAAGATTGGCAGGATTATCTCACAATATGTGATAACAATTCAACATGTTTAGATATTGGCTTACTTCAATATATTACATCATGGTACAACACCCCATGTCACCCTTTACTATGCATGGAATAGATGCTGGCCTAAGTTTTACTTTATTAATTTCAGACAGTTCATACACATCTGGCAAAGAAGATAAAGCAGGATAAGGTCCATAATACAGAAGTGCCAAACACAGATACCGACATGGAAACATCAGTTCTTCAAAGACCAGGACTGGAGCTCACAGATCCACCAGTTGTTTCCATGGTTACAGACACTGCCTCTGATATGTCAGAATCAGTCCTACCTCCACAGAGCGACTGTAGAAAAACTGACAAACGGCCTGCAACAACGATCAGCCCCTATAATGTGCAAATCAAGGCATCCAAAGAAGAGGTTTGTATAATGGGCTTGAATAAAGTGCATGTTCTTTTCAAGTGGTTACATTTTGATTTTGTAATCAGTTAATGTGACTCTGACTTTTGGGTTTAGCAACAATACTCAATATTCCCAAGACCAAATTTGTCAAGATTAACAACAAAATGTTTGTTTTTCACAAACACATTTTCTAATCATGCAGTTGTGTTCTTATTCAAGACATAAAAACATGTTTGATAGAAATACATTCTTCGATGCGGGTCTCACTGTGCAGTTGTTATACAGTTACATTACTGAGCCAGTGTGTCCTATTGTGGTGCCCAGGTTGACAGGAGGATTAATGCGTTCATAGAGAAGAAGCAGACGGAGGTGAACCAGCAGAATAATCGTGAATTCTGTAGTGTCCTCACCCCTGACACAGGTAAGACACAAGTTTTCCTTTCAAAGAAGATTCAGCTCTCAGAAAAATGCTCACTAATCTATTGATGCATGTCATAGTATCCCAGTGATGTAGATGGATACTCCTGACAGGGTTGATGCATGTCATAGTATCCCAGTGATGTAGATGGATACTCCTGACAGGGTTGATGCATGTCATAGTATCCCAGTGATGTAGATGGATACTCCTGACAGGGTTGATGCA
Organism: Haliotis rubra; assembly: GCF_003918875.1. Classification (NCBI taxonomy): domain Eukaryota; kingdom Metazoa; phylum Mollusca; class Gastropoda; order Lepetellida; family Haliotidae; genus Haliotis; species Haliotis rubra. The sequence continues at coordinate 1,037,070 of NW_025766558.1, read as the reverse complement.
TGTCATAGTATCCCAGTGATGTAGATGGATACTCCTGACATGTCATAGTATGATGTAGATGGATACTCCTGACAGGGTTGATGCATGTCATAGTATCCCAGTGATGTAGATGGATACTCCTGACAGGGTTGATGCATGTCATAGTATCCCAGTGATGTAGATGGATACTCCTGACAGGGTTGATGCATGTCATAGTATCCCAGTGATGTAGATGGATACTCCCTGACAGATGTAGATGGATACTCCTGACATGGTTGATGCATGTCATAGTATACCCAGGGATGGATGGATATGCATGTCATCCTGATGTAGATGGATACACAGGGTTGATGCATGTCATAGTATCCCAGTGATGTAGATGTGATGTAGATGGATACCCTGACAGTCATAGTATCCCAGCGATGATGTAGATGGATACTCCTGACAGGGTTGATGCATGATGGATACTCCTGACAGGGTTGATGCATGTCATAGTATCCCAGTGATGTAGATGGATACTCCTGACAGGGTTGATGTCATATAATATCCCAGTATCCCTGACAGGGTTGATGCATGTCATAGATGGTATATACTCCTGACAGGGTTGATGCATGTCATAGTATCCCAGTGATGTAGATGGATACTCTGACAGGTGACAGGGTTGATGCATGTCATAGTATCCCAGTGATGTAGATGGATACTCCTGACATGCATGTCATAGATGCATCCCAGTGATGTAGATGGATACTCCTGTATGTCATAGTATCCCAGTGATGATGGATACTCCTGACAGGGTTGATGCATGTCATAGTATCCCAGATGACAGGGGTAGATGGATACTCCTGACAGGGTTGATGCATGTCATAGTATCCCAGCATGATGTAGATGGATACTCCTGACAGGGTTGATGCATGTCATAGTATCCCAGTGATGTAGATGGATACTCCTGACAGGGTTGATGCATGTCATAGTATCCCAGTGATGTAGATGGATACTCCTGACAGGGTTGATGCATGTCATAGTATCCCAGTATGTAGATGGATACCCTGACAGGGTTGATGCATGTCATAGTATCCCAGTGATGTAGATGGATACTCCTGACAGGGTTGATGCATGTCATAGTATCCCAGTGATGTAGATGGATACTCCTGACAGGGTTGATGCATGTCATAGTATCCCAGTGATGTAGATGGATACTCCTGACAGGGTTGATGCATGTCATAGTATCCCAGGATGTAGATGGATACTCCTGACAGGGTTGATGCATGTCATAGTATCCCAGTGATGTAGATGGATACTCCTGACAGGGTTGATGCATGTCATAGTATCCCAGTGATGTAGATGGATACTCCTGACAGATGTTGATGCAGTGTCATAGATACTCCTGACAGGGTTGATGCATGTCATAGTATCCCAGTGATGTAGATGGATACTCCTGACAGGGTTGATGCATGTCATAGTATCCCAGTGATGTAGATGGATACTCCTGACAGGGTTGATGCATGTCATAGTATCCCAGTGATGTAGATGGATACTCCTGACAGGGTTGATGCATGTCATAGTATCCCAGTGATGTAGATGGATACTCCTGACAGGGTTGATGCATGTCATAGTATCCCAGTGATGTAGATGGATACTCCTGACAGGGTTGATGCATGTCATAGTATCCCAGTGATGTAGATGGATACTCCTGACAGGGTTGATGCATGTCATAGTATCCCTGACAGGGTTGATGCATGTCATAGTATCCCAGTGATGTAGATGGATACTCCTGATGTCAATCACTGGAATGTCTGGACTTATTTAAGTATTACGATCATAGGTCTTAGATATTCCTGAGTGCAGCATTAAACAACAAATGATCAGTTTGCTTGTATTCCTATGTGTTGCAGAGGTGGAGTCTTCTTGTGCCAGAACAGATGCAGTGTTCGTGCCACGTGCTGGGTGTAAAAGTCATATCAAGATATCACGTGTTGTCAATCCATATGGACCACAGACAAGACTAATTCCAGAAGGGCCCAGGCAGAGATTTGATCTGAACATGAAGTCCCAGTCAGCTGGATTTGAAGAAAGGATGAGGAATATTGAAGCCCACTTGAAGTTACCTTTAACTGGTAAAAATAATTTATTCTCTGTTTATCATTAGTCTCATTCTCTTCCCACAGAGGTTACTTGTCATATCTTCCTATGAACCTCTGTTCAAATACGTCCCTTTCATGGTGCGAGTGTTCAGGATTCGTGATGGGTTGCAATCAGATTTAGTTGTGCAATCAGCGATGTTGTTTTAAAAGTGATCATTCACAAGGTCTCGGTAATTTCTGATGCTACGGGAAAACTAGAACCTCTTCCCCTGCGCGATGTTCAAACGTTTCTTCTAGACAGAACTTAGTCATGTAATAGCGGGTCAATGGCATCTCCATCGCCCTTGTTGACAACGGACACGCTAGCCATTAAAAGCCTTGTGTGTCACATCAACACAAGTCCCCGGCAGAGGAGGTATATTTGTGGCCTCACATTTGCTTGTATTAGTCAAGCTGGATCTAAGTCGATGTAACACATGTTCTGATTGCATAGAAAGAAGGGAGATAAATTGTGAGATAATTTTGCCGCTAGGGGACTTTACAAGAACCGGGAAATATGGCCGTATTAGAACAGTGGTTCATAGAAAGCTATGACAAGTAACCTCTGTGGGAAGAGAATGCATTAGTCTATACTATATGTACAAAGTTTAATGCAGATGTCATACAGTATGTCTCTACAGGGAGGTGGGCAAAGCAGTTTATATTTACAATATTACATTCCTTTGCACATGATCAGATCTAGATCAGACAATGGGCAGGGATGTTTATATACTTGTGTTGTTGTCATTGTTTAGATGGGTCCAAATCGGATGTCTACACAAGACTAAAAGCACTGGAAGATCGGATATTATTCCTTGAAGGATTGTCACCAGAATATTTTCAGAATGTGGTAAGTTTGTTTAATCTATCCATGAATGACCCCCAGTTTCTTATACAGTTGTTATTCCTGGAATGGTAGATTTGTGTGAGCAGTTAGCTGGTTGATTGTAGAGAGCCTTTGTGTCACTCTGGATGGTGTGAGGCAGTGTCATGGTGTGAGTGATGTTAGAACAATCCGTAACTCATAGATATATATCCGGCATATAGGCTGAGTAAACGTGTACACAAAATGAGCTTATATTTTGATGTCATGATTCACACCTATCAAGGTGTAGCGGGGTTTGTCGCACTCTCTGGCTTAGCTACAAACCCATGGATTCTATGTCTGTGATAATTACACACACAGCCTTTCCCACTACCATTATATTAGCATGGTTGGTTACCACGCACAGCTGTGATCTGGTCATATAGTATTGAATACATATGTATTATTGGTATCTGATTAATATATGGTGTTTGTCTCACACAGCCGGGGCCAAAAAGACAGAAAGAAGTACCTGCTGTGGTGAAGGACCCTCTCCATGTAGGTCTCAGTGCATGTGTTTCAGGAAAACAACCACCGATTACTTTGACACCCTGCCAATGATGTCACTTCTAGAACCTTAAGTTATAATTCAAACTATTTGGAGATAAAAGATGAATGGAAACCAAACAGAAGGCTGGATTATGACTTATTCTGAATTTCGGCTTCTGTTTTCCTAAGTGCAAGATTTTGTTAGACTGCTTGTCTTCTACTACTGCTAAATGCCAGTCAGTGATGTTGAAGTGTATAATTTTCAACCAGCTCATACTCCAAGGTTTTTTTAGATTTCTGTATACACATGGTCTTGTTTGAGTAGTACAGGCTGAATATCATAATTGCTATAGTTATAATGATCACAAATCATCATATCAGTAAACTCAGTCTCATTGACAATGTATCTTATACTCGGAACAGTACCTCTGACTGATTATCTGAGGACATACACAGGAGGTGGGGTCAGGACCTTAAGATTTTCATGCAGAGAGGTATCATATCATAATAATACATCTGAATTTAATGTGGTTATAATGAGATATGATGATCTGTTTGGATATTTTCAGGAAATGAGTTTGCAAGATATAGACGATAGGATACAAGCTCTACAGTCGTCCCTGAAGCTGAAGAGACCTGGCACTGGATGGCTGCATTAACTCAGAGCTCATGTATATCTCCTTGTTTTGTTATTGATGGATAAACATTCACAAACTGATTGTTCTGTTGTCAGAGCATTGACAAAGGCCTGATTTGTTTGTTATGACTAATGGAGTTATCCCCCTTGTCTTTCTGAACACACTTCAGAATGTTACTCGAAGGTTATTTTGCAAGGTATCAATCTACTAGGTAGTGTGTGTCAGGTTTGTTATTTAGATTCATGAGATTATAAGAGACTATTCTCACTGAGAAATGTTCAGTTTAATGCAGAGATGCAACATAATTCACAATGCAGATGTATACAGTGTATACACAGTCGAGCCCTATTGTCTCCTGGAGACCAGAGGCACATGTGTGCTAGACTTGCATCACTGTAGGCTCTGCCACATTAACGTGGCAGGCTGAGACGTGAATGAGCTGATGTTACCTGCATCACTGTAGGCTCTGCCACATTAACTGGGCAGGCTGAGACGTGAATGAGCTGATGTTACCTGCATCACTGTAGGCTCTGCCACATTAACTGGGCAGGCTGAGACGTGAATGAGCTGATGTTACCTGCATCACTGTAGGCTCTGCCACATTAACTGGGCAGGCTGAGACGTGAATGAGCTGATGTTACCTGCATCACTGTAGGCTCTGCCACATTAACGTGGCAGGCTGAGACGTGAATGAGCTGATGTTACCTGCATCACTGTAGGCTCTGCCACATTAACGTGGCAGGCTGAGACGTGAATGAGCTGATGTTACCTGCATCACTTTAGGCTCTGCCACATTAACGTGGCAGGCTGAGACGTGTATGAGCTGATGTTCCAAGCAGCAGCATCCTCAACTGATTCACTCACTAGTGTGTAGGGAAAGCCAGTGGAGGGACGTGTTAGGGGGACTGATCCTTGCTACACACATTATACCACACAGGACAGAGCTCAACAGGAGTCAGTTTGTTAACTTTATCTACCAACCAGCCATTTCAGGTAAAATATGCTCAGTTTCTCTTCAGCTAAGACAGAAAAGAGATGGTGGTACCAGTTATGTAGCAGAAGAATGGAAAAAACATTTTATGTCAACTTGTAAATGATAAACGATCACCATCAATGTCAGATACATTTCAAGTAAATATTAGTAAAAAATATTCATAGACACTTTGCCAGCAACCAAACTGTACTGTCTTATACAACAACGTTTAAAATTGGGTCAACAGTGTATCTGATTTAGTCAGAGCCAGTCTGCAACATCCAGCATTACTTCATTCAACCAGTCATCTACCTGGAACAAAGTAACAGGGTTGGGTTATCATATACAATACATGTATGCCAATTGTTGTTATCATTTGACCTGGTCCTTGGGTTTTGTCTTCATGATTAAAGAGAATGGGTGAATGTTGTCTTGTACTGCTGGAGGAATAATTCTGCTCTGTGAGAGGTAGCCCTACTTACACTAGGTTTGACACATAAACACCAGTAACTGATAGTATTTACAACTCAGGGCTCCAGATAATTTTTCAACATCAGGAGTACGTACTGCTTATTTTTTGCAATATAAGAGTACTAGAAAACCTTAAGTGTACATTTAGAGTACTGAATGGAAATTAATGGAGTATCAGTAATCTTGTCATTCGTTTCATGTATGCACCACGACGTTGTTACTCTTGTGTAAACAGGTCAATAAACAATAAAACAATACTTTTCCCGATAAATACGAGTGTAAATGATTCTAAGACCGTACACCATTGCTGTGGTGCGTATCTGCTACGTTTTTCAAAATATTTCCTACCGTATCGTGCATATTTTTTTAGCCGTACATACGCCGATACGGCCCTTATCTGGAGCCCTGTACAACCTAGGCGAGGTACAGTGACGTCACTGTTAAGACAATGGGTGCAACCAACCCGCAACTGGATCTTGAATAAGATGCTGTCGTCTTTAGACGTGTTCATCAACAGTATTGCCATACTTCATGAAATCTTTATATTATGTAACAATGTCAGTTATCTTGCACTTCACCCAACAGAAAATGTATTCTTAATGCTGAACCCATGCTCTCTGAAGGATATAAACAGGTTTCCTTACTGACTGCTGGTGATCGTTTGGTCTGTCAGGGTGTGTGAGTGTGGCGGAGGACATCGGCGGAACAAGCAGATCATCATCTTCCCTTTGGGTCACTAAATCAGAGAGACAACAGTAAATATATACATTCCACTGAAATATCATCTGCCTGGAGTTTAGTGTCTATAGTATAAATAAATGTCAATATGAATTTACCTTGGTTTATCTTACCTGGGTAAAAACGTGGCTCTTGCATTGAGACCTGATTTGTATGGAGAACTCTGCTTGTGAGAGACCATGATCCTGTGTCATCTTCAACAATATCTGTATCCTGAATATCCCAACTCATTTGAGAGTCGAAGTCTTCCCTCATCATGCTGGGCGATCTCTGCCTTGGGTTCGCATTAACATTGATATCCTGGTGGGCTTGTGTATGGGAACTGTTGTCGTGTAGATGCTGTGACCTGGTCCCATCGCCTTCATCCAAGTGATCAACATCTTGCACCATATTTTGGGCAAGGTTTTCTTGCTGTCTTGAAGGCAGATTCCAACGAACCTGAAACAGGATATGGCGCAGCGTTCTCAACTTCAGATTCCACAAGTACATAGTAAAGATAAAAGAAGATTAGGTGTACATTAGAGTAAAGCGAAAAGTTCAAAAACAAGTCTGTACTTGTTAAACTGAGTGGCACTGGGCATTGAGGGATCCGCAGAATGACTTGTCCATGGAGAGTCTGCATGGTGTGTCTGAGTGGGCTATCCATGTTAAAATGTGACTTGGTATTAAGTGGACTATAAAATCAGCATTAGTCTGATAAGACTCCATTTCACCTTACCTTCAGAAAAGGGGTTTGGGGTAGCCCCATGGCTAGTGTCGGCTTGGCTGCTCCAGTCAGGCGCATGTAGAGGTACTAGTATGCCCATACAGTACAAACGTTTGTGATGAATTCGGGACATTTCTTGCTTACAGTTTAAATGGATGAGAAATGTGTACGAGTCATTCTCAAAATTCGTGCATATTTCATGTTGGCAAAAATTGTAAATTTTGTTTTCTCGTTTTATTTTGAAATGTTGTTGATTACGTTCATAGTATTCTGAATGTACAAATTATAAATTATGCAAGCTTAACGTCTCATTTTTCATATTTTACCCTTTTTTCTAGTCATTTCATGAAATTGCATCACTACCGTTTCGAAATTTGTAACGTCATTTTAAAAAGAATAAATCCAAAGATGATATTCAGTTAATGTGCATACATATTAAAATATCTAGTTTTACAATATAACTTGGCTAATGAGTTTAGAAATTTTATATTTATTGCTTAAAAGGGGACAAGTCAAAATTCATTTCATTTCTGATTTGCAAATGTAAAGTAATATGTAGCAAAAAATTAGAAATGAGTATATCTATTATATTATGCTTTTTTGAAGCTCTACTACCAAACATAATTGTAATTCAAATTCCAGACATAAACAGATAAATCAATTTTAATTAAATATGGCAAATGATATTGTTATGGCATGGAGATTGGAGTTTATTGTTACGGCAGTGACACAACGGTAGTGACATTTTTAATAATAGCCAGTTTTATATGTTTACTGTTAGGTAATTTAATGAAATTTGTCAGTCAGATATTTCAGAATGTTTGAACAATATGTAATAGGCAACAGATTTACTTATGGATGTCCCTGTCATGTGAAAAACAGGTAAAGACTGAATGTTACTGCAGTGACATTGTGACGGTATATAATGTCACTACCGTAACGAGCCGTTTTCTTCTTTGTCATAGCCGTTATACTACCCTGTCCTTACCGTAACAAAAAAAATCATACTTATACGCTTATTGATTTTATTCATTTGATACAAACTTTTAAGATTCCAAAACATTTGATATCTTTGAAGTGAAAGTTTAGATACAAACAACATTAAACTAGAAAAATGTCACTGTCGTCACAAAATCTGTCCTTACCGTAACAAAACCCATGATAACGGCAGTGACCGTAAGTAATGGTAGTGACAGCCACTAACAATATCAGTTTTATAACAATAACTGGTCCCCAAAGTTTACTGAGCACATGGTTTCAGATGATTTCCCCTACTGTCTAAGGTACTTGGCATTGTTTGGCTTCACAAGATTTATTGGTTTCAGCGGTAACCACTGTAAGGGTTAGGACATGCAAAAATCTCAGATATCAGTTTGTACACACCTTTTTTGCTATTCAAAAAATGATCAGAAAAATGATTTTTTTGTGTGTGTGTCGGTGTTTGACAGTCATGTTTCCTCACTGCCATTGCTTGCAAACATGAAGTAGAATCAGAAGACAGTACAGGGAGTAATCATTATTGCAATTTTGGGGGAGATGTTATGGTAGTGACATCAAACCTTGTGACAAAGTTTGACCTTTTTTTACAATATGCTTTTTTCAAACAAAAAAGGCCAAACCACGCCGAGCATGTAGCTGTAACATCATTAATTATGATATGTTAAGGATTTCTTTTGAAAAACATGAAAAAGACTAAAAAAAAATCAAATTGCATATCGACCACGGGAGTTGTGACACATGACAACTGAGTACAATTGGGGGTTTAAAATACATATAATTTTTTTTCCCCCAATTTTGTTACTGTAAAGTGTAGAATAAACTGAGATTAGATTAGTTACCATAAACAAATTATTGATTTTGACTTAAGTTTGTCGAGTACAAACATATAACATAAATATGCACGAATTTTGAGAATGACGTGTATATAGTTTGAGACCTGATATTAGTCCCATGTCATGAAACTGGTATGATACCTGTGAGGTTGCTATGGCGTCTGGAGTGTCCTGAAGGTCACCAGTAGCACCTGCAGTGTCGGCAAGCCTAGGATAGGTAGCTTCGCCCCATTCATCTATGTCCGTGTCTGCATCATCGGTCTCGATCTATATAGGGAAAGGTGCATTCTTAAACCACTTTTTATTATAGAAAGGCTTTTTCGTTTAGTACATTGATCGGGGCGGTGGGTTAGTCTAGTGGTAAAGCGTTCGACGTCACGCCGAAGACCCGGGTTCGATTCCTCACATGGGTACAATGTGTGAAGCCCATTTCCGGTGTCCCCCGCCGTGATATTGCTGGAATATTGCTAAAAGCTGCGTAAAATCAAACTCACTCACTCACTAGTACATTGATCAGTATGAAATTCATGTCCCGATGACCATATGTAATGGGAATAGGACCTGTTGAGATCATACCCAATTAATCTGTGCTTGTAAGAGGCCACTAAACGGGTCAGACTCAAGTCCTTTATGCCTTTGTTCAACAAGTTTGATACCATCAGATTTCCACCTATTGCAAAATAGTGAATAAAGAACACACAGGTAAGAATTATGCAAATGACGACGCAACTACTGTTATGGAGATGTTGTACACCACCAAGCGAAAGCCTTCTTCACCAGTGACATCCAGCGCCCCAACACAGTTGGCAGAACTGTGTGGGTCGTGGACGGGATCATGTTGAAAAATATTAGCAATTAACTCTATGAACGCGGTCCAACAACACAGACATAGCGACAGAATGTTTCAACCAGCCCTACCCATCCTAATGTCAACCACTGGTATGTCTGAGGTCTGTTAATTTACAGGAATATTGCTTCAACAGTATAAGTAACCTATTGTCATTACCACATGACACAACCATCGGGATTATAAGAGCCTCGCGACCATTGCACCATCATATGTCACTTGTCAATGTATTCTGAGACTACCAGATGAACAACAGTGCATATTTCTCACTAATTCAAGGAATCGAACATCTGTCAGGTTGTATCTAACCTCCTGTATCTGGGCATCTGATACATGGGCTATTTCCCGAAGTCGTGTCTTGAGCGCCTTCTCCAATGCCTGCCTCGTGTCAACCTAATATTTGAAGGAAATATATATAAACATAATTTAACATCTTATGTCTTCTACCAGGTAAATGGGACATGGTTTAACAACACACAAGTAAGTGGCTTCATACTCCCGTGTTTATTTGTGTTTATTGTCTGACATATAGAATCCTATACACCTTCCGGCAACACTAACATGCTAGTCAGTCTGTCACTGAATTACTACTGTGTGATTAGTTCTATCACGGGTTGATGCAGCTTGCCACACAAACCTGTAACAAATGGCTCATGTCATTTCTGAAGTTGACATTTGTGCTGTGATTGAAGACATGACAGATGGCGGATGTTATCATCTGGATTGACTGGGTGTACGTCTTCTCGTGCTGAAATGTACACCAAGAACTTGAAAGAATAAGGTAATAGGCTGTGATCAAGGTTCATATCCTGGCTGGACAAAACCCTTATTGCAAGGGCCTTTCGGTACTTACCTTGAATAGGAACCCCGTGAAATATTTCTTGCATTCACAAGAACATTTAAATCGTATATTGTCGATATTGCAATATGTCGAAACTATAAATGTTGACCAAAATACACTTGTATACTTGTCAGTGATCTGTGGCTGTTTTGGCCGTTCCAACAAGATCCTGAGAATAATCCCTTTAAGGTCCATGTTTCAAGCACAAATACTCAAAGGAGCATTAGGAGTAGACATGTTTAATCTCTCGGTAAATTTAAGAAATACCTTGTATGTTCTTTGGTATATGTTGGAATCTGTCAAGTTTCATCTAGATTGCTACTCTAGATTTGCTAATTACAAACCAAATGATTCTCCAGCAAAATGTGTTTTCTTTAGAAATATAGAAGATAAACTGACGGGAAAATGACAGCAGATATTTGAAAATTGGATGTCACAAAAACATTAAAACTGATACATTCAAGTTCACATTGTGCTGTGATACCTGTATCAAATATATCATGAACCACAAACGACTTTTCGTTGGTTTGATATTTGTCCTGATGAAACATGGCTGTATACTTTCTATTGCGGGGCAGTTTATGTTAGGTTCCTTCAAATTGTATTAGGGCGCATACACTTATACTTGTTATCGTTGTGCAGAGTCGATTCCCTTAGGGACTGGGTTCGAATCCTGGTTAGACATGACTACGTTTATATTGTTGTCAGCACCATTCTCGTTCCTTCTCGTGGTAAATATATATACCTACATCACTTTTGGCTTTCCTTCCACCTTATGCCGACAAACTATTATGTACATGAAATATTGTTTTTTAAGGTTGTTCGCCCTATGTTTGTAATGCAACACTTGTCATTCCTATAACCTATTACCATCTGATCCGTGAAGGTCCGGGTTAGAATATTGATCTTCAGTAACCCATGCTTGTCGTGAGAGGCGACTACCGGGATTGGGTGGTCAGGCTTGCTGACTTGGTTGACACATGTCATCGGTTCTCAATTGCGCAGATCGATGCTCATACTGTTGATCACTGGATTGTCTGGTCCAGACTCGATTATTTACAGACCGCCGCCATATAGCTGGAATATTGCCGAGTGCGGCGTAAAACTAAACTCACTCACTATTACCATCTTCTCATATTCAGTAACTCTGTTTGCAAAGATGTGTTGTAAGGATGACTGCAGGCTTTCTGAGATGGCTGGGTACAGCTGGGGAAGCAGGCTGACGTCACCCTGAAGATGTCTGATGATCTCTGCAATTATCACAATCAGAATATACCGTTTGACATAAAAGGACCGTTCTGTAGAAAAACTATCTTTGTCAGGCCAGGCAATTCTTTCTTCTTTAAGGGGCGACTCTGAGCTATGAGCTGAACTTTGTAGGTACCAGGAAATCTAATTAAAAATTTACGTATAAAAAGCACTGCATCAACTATTTATATGATCAGTTGAATGACCTTTGAAGAAACGTGTAGTTACGCAATAATATTATCTTAAATATACAGTAGTTATATTTGCTCTTGTGAGCAAAATGTGTTTCCAAGGTATAAGTTTCACCCTATATGCTTTAGTGACTGCGCACTCTCTCCGAGATATGGGAGTAAAACGACTATATAAAAGTCTGGTCTTGTTGGAAACAGAATAAATATACACAATAAACAAATGTCTAGATTATATAGAGTGGGTGGGTATCTAGAACAACAATGTGGGGCCCATTACTCGGTTAACAGTACTGAATACACACTAACACCACAGAGTATAAACACAACATATAGATATTATAATGCATAGCATGTAAAGATCGATCATAGCATTATATCGTGTAACAGTTGCTCGCTGGGGAATTAACAACAGCTGGCTGCAGTTGCTACAATGGAGAGAATTATTCACATGGTTTATGTGCATCCTGTAGAACCAGAATATCAATACAATTTCTGGTTTGAGCGACACGAGCTGGTATGATGCCAAATTGAGAGACTGCAATTTGCACTTTATCTAGGTCTCTCATCTGTTTTGGAGTAGTAGTTTCACAAACATGGTTCTACACAGCCACATATATTCTACTCCAGAATGAGAGGTTGGCATTCTTATGCTAAGAGGATAAGAGTGTTTTCACTCTGCTGTGGCATTGCTTTTGTCATGGAAATCTTGGCTGAGACTTAACATGTGTAAATCTCGCCCGACCGAATGTCACTGATCAATCTAACACCTGGGCTAGGTGAATAAACAGCCCTTGCCAATCATATTTGTATACAGTGCCATATGCTCATATGTATTAAGTGTATATGTTCGTCTTTAACAGGTATATATGTTCGCTTGTACAGTGTATATGTGTCAGTGTGTACACAGTCATTATGTCCGTTTGTATACAGTGTTCAAGTTCGCTGTAAACAGTGCATGCGTGCCTCTTTGTATACAGTTTATATAATTGCTGCATACATGCACGTCTTTAAATTATTTTTTCTTGACATATACCCAATTTGTTGTTACCTTCCGTACCTCGATCTCTGTTTGCGTCGTCATCTGCACAAAGGTCGGAGACAATCACGGCCAGGCCCAGGAGGAACGTTGTGGCTCCGGCGGCCCAGGGTGGCATGTAGCGCTGATTCATCAGTGTTGCTGTAGCGGTCATGTCACCTTTGTAGAAACAGATATGTGACGATCTACAACTCAGACCAGACAAACTGGGTCATAATTACACCAATTAAAGTAATGTATCTATATTATTCACATTCCAATACTTTCTCAAAATAGTCTGACCTTTGTATTGAGCATGGACATAAGGGTTGAATGCACAATGAAAAAGGTAAAACCATAACAGTTAACAAAGAGAACAGAGAGGTTGGATGTCATATATTTATAGTCCACTTATTTGTTTTCCTATTAATATATCTGTGAGATAAGCCCAGAAACACGTTTTCAATACCGCCAGCGAACAAACCAATTCGGATGTATACTACAAATCAAAAGCGTAAATGTAGCCACTTACTTCAGTCAACTGTTTAAAGGTATGTTTACACATGAACTGATGTATTGTAAAACAAATTCGTAACGTAAAAAAGATTATTGTCATGAGTTCAATAAACGATGAAACACATTGAAAACTGGCGAATTCTTAAGAAAACTTTACACCAAAACGCAGCTGATCGCATGCACGATATTTGCACATGCTTTTCAGCAATTTGAAGCATGATCCTCGTGCAATTCATCTGCATTCATCTTCGCTGTAACCATATATACTGAAAGCCATTAAAAACGCAATTGGTATTTGTTGTCCTGAAACTTACAAAAGTTCTATTGAAGATTTTTTCCTGCGATACAGAGGATGTATGGATAAAAGGCTGTTATTCTGGCCCATTTCGGGTTCGAGTCCCGGAGCATTCCTCTCACATGAACTTTGATACTTAAAACTGAACCTTTGACATTTCTCGTAAACACAACCACATTCATGAAACACGTTGTGCACATGCATTACCTGCACCCAGGCCCTGTAAAAGCACAAGGAATTGTGGAACTCAATCACTTTGAGAAAATGCCACACTTGACACAAGACGAAAGGAATCAGGTTATCGGTATGGTCAGCCAAGGTGCTTCAGATGTGATGATTGCCAGGCACTTTAATGTGCATCCATCCACTGTAAGTCGACTCAGACAACGTTTTCGGGCTACCGGAAGTGTTGCTGATCGTCCGCGACCTGGTGCACCACCTGTGATAACAGCTCGACAAAACCGCAATATCCGAGTTTCACACTTGCGAAATCGGTTCCAAACAGCTGATGATTAGGCAAGGAGGACAATTGGGACAAGTCATCGGTATGGTCAGCCAAGGTGCTTCAGATGTGATGATTGCCAGGCACTTTAATGTGCATCCATCCACTGTAAGTCGACTCAGACAACGTTTTCGGGCTACCGGAAGTGTTGCTGATCGTCCGCGACCTGGTGCACCACCTGTGATAACAGCTCGACAAAACCGCAATATCCGAGTTTCACACTTGCGAAATCGGTTCCAAACAGCTGATGATTAGGCAAGGAGGACAATTGGGACAAGTCAACGTCATTTCAGCGCCCAAAAGGTGCAAGGACGCCTTGCTGCCTTCAACATCCGGTGTCGTCACCCGTACCGTGGTCCAACCTTATTGCATCGCCACAGACTTGCCAGACAGCGATGGGTAGCAAATGGGGCCAATCTTGGCAACAGGACATGGCCAGATGTCATTTTCTCAGATGAATCCAGGTTTAACTTATTCTTTGCAGATGGACGTCAACAGATTTATCGACGTAAAGGAGAAAGACTTGCGCCAAACTGTGTCCTTGAACATGATCGTTTTGGAGGGGGTGGTGTCATGATCAGACCACAGACCATCAGAGGCTGCAGACCATCAAACAGCTGTTCCTGAGAAATGTGTGTCTTTCAATGCCCCAAAGACTGCGAGCATGTCTTGCAGCGCACGGTGGACACACACGATATTGACTGCGAGTGACCCCTCCTTCGTGTGATGTCGTTGTTGCGTCACTGATGTTGTTGTTGACTGGACATTTTCAGATGAAATTATTCACAGATGTTCACTTAAAACATATCTGCCAGTTAGGTTTATATATGTTGAAATTAGTGTGAATAAAGAAAGTATGAACGTCAAATTGCATTTTTAATGGCTTTCAGTATATATAACATAACAAATAGTGAGTGCTTTAAGTGAGTCTAAACTTTTGATGGGCAGTGTAGAAGTATGTACTGATGCCAGATTTTAAGATAGTTAAGTGGAATATTTTACACTTAGGATGATATGTATCCGTGAGTCCTAGCGTGTTAATGGAGTGGGACTTGTATATAGATTATAGACAACAGTTACGCCACTCAGCCTACTGACATTTCCATCACTACTGAAGTCGGTATATATGTCCTTAAAGTTTCTGTTTCAGTTCATATTCAGCATACATTTTTTTTCATGTCAGAAGCAGCACCACCAGCGCTACTTCGATGTATTCAATATTCAGTTTGGATATTACTAAGTTCACAGATGTGTTCAAAGGTTCTTCTGGCAAAATGGTCTGGTCAAAGTGTTCAAGCCTGTTATCTCACACAAAGGTAAACCATCTGGGATTTGGTATAGACCTGTGCTCAGGTAACGCTACTTCCAAGTCAATGGCTGATCTCTCACTAGATTATAACCAATAGGTTTGGAATCATCCCGCTAACATATGATGGGGTAATTCCAGTTTTCAAAGTTTTGGCCAAAATGCCCTGAAACACTAAAACAATGGTTCACTTTAGGGAAGGAGAGGAGCGAGGTCGACACCCAACTCAATATCGCCTTCAAACCATTGGCCCTGTGAGGTAATCCATAGGGTCTTGAGGGTGCTTTTATCTGATCCATCGGCAGAACCTTTCTAGAAATGAAACTTCTGCTTTTTAGTGAGGCTTTGCGATGAAATGTAGTTTCTAATTAAATACTATTATGTTGAATGTACAACTTACTTTGCATCTTTTGTTCCGTGTCTGTCAACCGCAATGACAATGTACTCCAATCAGTAAGTTTGTGTATGTCCAGCATCTCCAACTGTCTACTGCTCAGAAGTAGTGGAGTTAGGAGTGGGCCATAAAAATTTATCTGGATTCATCAAGGATAGACATAGATGTATAAGGTCTCAGAACAAGCTGCTATCACTGGAACATCGGTGGTCCAGTCTTTTAGGGCGTTGCAATTCTCTGTACAGAGTTGCGTCCCATGGGTACGTCAGAAACCTATGATTGTAGGTTTGACTACCCGATTGTTTCTAGTTTTGTCAACACTATTATATATACCCGTGTTCATGGGCTGAAAGAACCTGATATATCTGGAACACTGTATGAAGGGGCGTAAGTCCCAACCCACTCACTCGCTCCAGTTGTTTTCAACTGTTATGCAAACCGACTGGATTCCCATTTAAATACCAAACGGACCTCTCATAAGCAATACAATTGTTGAGGTAAAAACTAATTTACCAGGACTCTATCGGTTCTTGTACTAAAAGATACGAAGACCTGGCCTGTCATGTCCTGGGAGCCTGTGTGCTGGGGGTACCGCTCTGTGACTGGGTAGAGACAAGCCAGGGTGGACAAAGAGATGGGGGAAGGAGAGAGGAGACCTCCCGAGTTCAGTCCAGCTGCAAGGCTTCTTCCCCTGAACCCACGCACAGTCCCACAACACATAGACTTAAGACAGCCCTTCCTGGAACATAACGGGAGACTGGATTAATCAATTAACACCATTAGGGGACATCATATGCATCAGTCGAGTCGATCCTGACTATGGTAATGGCGTTTACGACAAGCATAGGTTGCTAAAGACAATTCTAACCGGGATCCTAATTCACGTGGGCGTGACCGGGTAAGATGTACCCTGTTACGTGGTGATCATGAGTATATACACTGAAAAACCTACCCAAAGAAGAATCTTAAGTCATCAACTAAAGATATGCCTTTGACTTGCACGCAATTCCTTGCACTGTAAACATGAAGGAAAAGAAATGTGTGATTTTGTTCAATCTCTCTCATGTATAAGTTCAAATATTCTTTAAACAATATTTGCGGTTTACTTTAATTTCTGAAGTAAAATTTGAGTTTTAAATTTATCTGACAACTGTCTATGGGATAAATATGAAACCTTTGAGTGCCTGGTCTAATTTAGAAATGAAATCGATTACATTTCGAACTAAAATAGTTCATAATCATAAACGTTAAAATTGACCCATAAGAGAAGGAAAGATATGTGCTAATTACGCAAAACACAGGTAGACTTTAACGAGTCTAAAGTATTGCTGTTATATACCAGTTATATACCTGAAAACATACACCTTACCTGAAATCGGTTTGACATACTGCTCCACACACTTTCATGGAAAATGTGGTGTCCAGCTAAAACATATATTACTGATGCAACAAACGGAACCAGAAAATTTCAACTCGCATGTAATTTGTTAAAACATGAAGATATAATAAAACTTCTATAACGAAGTTTGACAACTATTTAACCATATTCTTGTACTTTATCTAGCGGACTCACTCATCTCCATGAATCATCTGTTGCGGGAGATTATAGTTATTTCAAACATGCCAGTTAACACCCATCATGAGTGAACCAACCGTTGTAATTCTTGTGTATTTAGAAATTTCAAATTGAAGCAAACCTTTCCGTGTAGGAATTTCAGTTTGTGTAAGAACCTGTGTATAAGCTGTCCTTCTGACATGATGTGGCTTTCGCTCTGAACGATCTGAAATAGGTGTAGATGAATCACAAACAGATTTAGAACTTATGTCAGTCATTTGTAAGTAAGTTTCCATGTGGAACAGACTTCTATCTCAATAGAAAATGTGTCAGTAATGAACGCAGATATACCACCTGTCTTCACCAGTCTTAATAGAAAAATAAATTATGTTACTGTATTTTAGCAATATGCCCCGGGGTCTTTAGATGATCGAGTCTGGAGCATCCAGTCCAGTTAGAGACATCCATCTAAGCATTAGACGTTTGATTGGCATTTTAGATGATGCTATTTTATGAACATAGAGACTTTTCTGGGTTTCATCTTCTTTTAGAACCCTGAAACGTTGCACCAAACAATAAAAAGCAGATGAAACCCAGAAAGTCTCCATGTTCATCCATCTAAGCAGTGTTGGTCTATAAGATCCATGACATGCATCAACCAGATCCATGATTCTGACCAGCTGACCAGTTGACCAACATTTGGTGAGGTCTCATCACCTCTTACTGCAATCATGGGTTGCTGAAATACAAAGTCATATAGGGTGGGACTTGACTACATACCAGGTCCCAACAACATTTGGTGAGGTCTCATATAGGGTAGTTATTCAGGACTTGACATACATACCAGGTCCCATATAGGGTAGTTATTCAGGACTTGACATACATACCAGGTCCCATATAGGGTAGTTATTCAGGACTTGACATACATACCAGGTCCCATATGGGGTAGTTATTCAGGACTTGACATACATACCAGGTCCCATATAGGGAGGTCCCATACCAGGGGGTAGTTATTCAGGACTTGACATACATACCAGGTCCCATATAGGGTAGTTATTCAGGACTTGACATACATACCAGGTCCCATATAGGGTAGTTATTCAGGACTTGACATACATACCAGGTCCCATATGGGGTAGTTATTCAGGACTTGACATACATACCAGGTCCCATATAGGGTAGTTATTCAGGTCCCACTATGACAGGACTTGACATACATACCAGGTCCCATATAGGGTAGTTATTCAGGACTTGACATACATACCAGGTCCCATATGGGGTAGTTATTCAGGACTTGACATACATACCCTGAAATGTATGACAAAACGGGGCGGTGTTTCGGTGAAGTCTGTATTTTGAGTCTGTGAAGAATGCTGACATTTGAGGGTCATGTCTCCAAGATTTGTCTGTTCCAGCCAGAAGACCTCGTGTACACTGCTGCCTGTCTCCTCCCGACATGGCCGCTGTACCGACAAGTGACCCTCCTCCTCCCCACATTGCATGTACAGCAGAACCTCGGCAAATCGTGTCAGGACCTTTTCTATCACAACAAACATTTATAACATTGCATGTGAGACAATGTTTCCACATTGTCCAGTAAGGGCATGGTGAATAATAATCAAACCATGCCCCAAAAATTATTCATCACAAAGAAACACGCGTTTCTGCACCATAAATGTGTCAATCTGCATGGTGTTTCTGAGGTGTAATTTGTAAATCTGCGTTCCCATCCGTGAGAGTATATTTGCTATATTTTTGCAAATATACATGGAACATACACTGGAGTTCATAGAGGTTGTGTATTTAAAGATATTAAGAAAAAGGTATTGTCAATAATCATCATTTTCATATGTAATTAGCAAAACGACTGCTATGCAGTACTACTATTTAAGTAAATAATAGTGCGCCCAAGGTGCGCCCATTTCTTGGAATTTGGCGTTGAATGTAAGTGAGTAATTTCTACTACTATGAAACCATATGAATACCTTTAAAAAGAGTTTCCAAATCCAAGTCTTGACTACTTGATACTGAAAATTGAACATTTATGTGTCAGTTTTGTTTCGTTTTGTTAATACATATTATTGACACAGCCTGAATTTGTATTTATGTCAGTGTGTATTCTTCAAGTTTTACAGGACTGGAAAAAGATTTCCTGTTGTAAATGTCAGATCAAATACCCCTGATATGTGATGTAAGCTGACTTACCCCGAACATAAAACACCTGTCTGTCATTGTCAGGATTAACCTTTTTCTTGGCTTTGATGTCAACAGCTATATTGCAACCAGATGCATCAAAGTCAGCAAGAGGAAACGACAGCAGCAACGCTTGTATAACCTAGTGCAAACAATATAAGGTATTGAATAAACAGTCGGCTATTCAAACATCCCAAGTAATTGCTCTAATTTAGTTAAAACATTGCTTTTACTAACGTAAGCCTTTAATATTTGCTGAACATTAATTCACAAACTAAGGAATATAGGACCCTTCTTGATACAACCTCAACAACTGATTCATAAATTGGGAGATGATGCATGCCAGCATGCCTGGTGACCAGCTTCAGGTCCAAACACTTCAACTGTTTCCTGCAACGTAGAGGTAATAGTCTAAATTGTGTGAATAATAAAGTTATTAAAGATATGTCTAATTGAAAGCGATGGCTATGAAGCTATAATTTTGACACCTGGAATGATTCTGACATAAATATAGAAAGAATGTGAGCCTAAAAGTAACACACAAAATGGGCTTGTTTGAAACAAATGAGGTGTTTTTAAGATCAATATATATAGCTGATTATACATGAAAACTTTGAACGGATCGTTTACCAAATGTAGATACCACAAATACAGTGTCCTGTTGCAGTTTGTTTTGTTTCACATATTCTGATTGAAATGTGGTTCTTTTTTGTCAAATTCAAGTGGGCCATAATAAACAAACACAATTTGTTTTACAAAACTTTGATGATGCGGAAAATTATATACACGTGTGAATGAGGCGTATCGTATTTACGGATAAAACATCGACAAATGATAGTTTTAAGTTAATAAGATAATATTGCCTCTCCAACCCTTCTCCCTATTGTCTACATCGCGGAGAGCCACACCCAAGCCATCACGACTGCATGTAATTTAATGAGTCTGGACAAGTGACTGACACCATGAGCGGCGACCAACACCATAGGGGTACACAGCAAAACATGAAGGATCTCCATTCCTTTCCCTATGCTTGTCAGTCTTCTGACCAAGAATTAAAACTTTCTCTCTTGTGAAATGTTTTAATGGGAATGAGTGGAACATCCTTAGGACTATATCTCTGCCCCAAACGATCAGGATATAGGCATGACATATTACACGAATATTGAGTGATTTTGCTTTTTGAGACGTGTAACATTTTCCGGAAACCTTCAGCACATTTTGCATAACAATCAGTCAGTGTTCTAGAAAATTAACTGATCAAAATATATCCCATTTATGATAATGTAGCCTACACACACAGGGGTTACTATCCGGCGTCGGATCATAGGTTTTGCGACGGTGGTGCTCACTCGGACTGTATCGAGCAGTGTTGCCTCACAAAGCCATTGTGATGGCTTGTGTTTACGATAAAATTATCTTTAAAAATTAGTGATAAACGAGACGACATAGGATGTTCTTAAGTGCCCGAAAACCATAACACGAGAATATGTTTTTATCTCTAGGTCTACATTTCTGTGTCACAGTACTGGGTATAGACGGGCAGTTACTAACATAACGTAAATGATTTAATATAAAAAGGAGCAGAAATAACCTTAACAGTAAACTTACAGTTTGTCTGGCTTGATGAGATCTACTACGACGTATACTGTAGAACTGACGCCAAAAATAAACTGAATAAACAATTAAACGTCTGATCGAAAAAGGGGGATAACTCCAAAACTTCCTTCAAGGGAGGTAATCAACCAGTAATCACTAAGTCTTGCTGATCGCAAGTAAAAGTGATTGATTATTTTTATGTACGTATGTCAAGAGCACAAACCAAACGTCGAAATGATTACAGTTGTTAACATATTTTAAGAGGTCAAACCTTAATTTGATTAATAGTACTGCCAATAAATTACATTTGTGACTTCATTCCATTGTCTGCTCGCTCGTTTACTTTTCAGGAATGGAGCGATGTGTACCATTTTCAAATTAAAGCCATTATTTTGTCGTTTTGACATTTAATTTTGATAACAGAAATATTCCCAATACTTTGAATATAATGTAAGTTGGGTAATATCCTCGTAACTCTCCATTCCTTAAAAATAATGTGCCTCGGCTCCACCATTTTTAAGGAATGGAGAGTTACTCGGACATTACCCTCTACGTAATACACACTTGAGATAATGTAAAAAATAAAACAATATTAAACAATGAAATCGAACACGGCATTGACCTAGCTACTTAAAAATGAATTGAATGGAAATTGGCAGTACACAAAGACTATAATTAACGAAGGAATAAGATATTGTAGCATTCAATCCGAAATTATATTCATAATGGTGTTGAAAAATAAACTGCGACATTTTTATTGCGTTACGGATGTCCTTCCCTTCAGGTATGCAGGATTCGGGGTTAGCTTTCAACAGAATCATTTATTTTTGTTTTGCCGTGAAGTGTAATGAGTGAGTAAGTGAATTTAGTTTTATGCCGCACTCAGCTAAAATTCCAGCTATATGGCGGCGGTCTGTAAATAATCGAGTCTGGACCAGACGATCCAGTGATCAACAGCACGAACATCGATCTGCGCAATTGGGAACCGATGACATGTGTCAACCAAGTCAGCGAGCCTGACCACCCGATCCCGTTAGTCGAAGTGTAATGAGACAGATAACATACACTAGTTCGCACTTAGGGCGTGTGTGTGAAATGTGATTCATGTTGGCAATCTATGAAATGTTTAGATATTACAGTCATGTTATAAATTCACTAAGTATAAGCAGATCGTGTGCATTTTATTAAGTTTCAAAATGCATACAAATACTAATTAGTATAATAAACTAATTAGGATTATAAGACAAAATATAAAGACGTACATTGACTTCGTTATTTCAGTCCTAACATTTTTTACCACTGGCAGATGGTTAAACTTCAAAATGTTTTCATTTGTTATCAAAATAATGAAGATGGAAATATTATCGAGTAGTTGATCAGTCTATACTTGTACTATCAATTGCGCATGATGGTGGCGCAGCAGAGGTAACGAACCAGTCATGAATTCTGGGATATCATCCGGGTACTCACGGGAGAAAAACAATAACAAAAGCAACAACCAGTCCACGGAAATTGCTCTGGATCAGTGCCCCTTTAAGGGTATGGTATATGGAATTAATTGATGTGGCACGCGGGACTCAAATAAAATTGCTTGAGGTACGCTGGTTCAACTGTCCTTTTAAAAAATGGTGTACATAGAAATTCCTTCGCATTTTCAATACTTTTGTAGTAATTCTATCTTCAACTCGCTACCCATTCATGAACATGGATGAGTGTCCTCTGTGATCGACATTCAGACTTCGTTGAGTGAATTCTGAAGTGTTCAAAGTTGTGCTCATTAGTATTTGTGATTCAGAGGTGAGCAAACGGGGTGGAAACTTAAGGTGGTTTTCGGGATTCAGGATAGTGGGGTCAGCATCCTAATAATATCTGCCACCAACACGAACGATGGATTACTGCTTTGACGATAAGATCCATGGAGTTATGCCCCTTTAATCGTATTGATCACATGATCTCATTATGACGAGGAACCGTGATTCGACTGGTGTTTACAGTGACACGCTCGACCTGACTGGAAATGCACAGTACGTGCAGTGACAGTGAATCTTCCATTTGTGTGTCAAAATGAGGTGAGTGTACACACAGCACGCCGTGCACGAAACTGTGCAACATCAGCCTGTAACTGATATTTTCATCGTCTATGGCAATGGCCGAGTCGTGTTCTCAGCCCGGGTCAGTGTTGTTTACCCCAGACGAAATGCTATTTATATCAGCCTGTTTACCATCTCAGCTCCAACCGACTTCTACTTAGGAATGTGCGTGCGTAAATTTAGCTACTACATATTTGAGTCGCGTCATTTTGATAAAATTCAGATAAATATTGATATATCATCCCCGTATCCTGTCATTAGAGCATCGTGATACCTTCTCGCGCGGGATTGCGGGGAATACATCTCGGCCTTAATACTGCATCGTACTAGACATGTTTACATCTGCGTTAGACTGGATGGATGGAGGCCGTCAGCGTTGACTCGCCGTCTGCACCACTCCGCCGTACACATAGTTACACGGACCGATCCCACTGAACCATTATTCCAAGAATATTAGATGAGGTCGCGTGCTTCAAGCATTACATGTATACATAGGGTGACACAGTGGGAGATTCCTTGCAGTTCGTTCGATAGGTTTACCAACAATATGAGGTGAGATCTGTAGACACTTGGTGTTGTATGTGTGCACGTATACATGTTGAATGGTTAAATGTTATCTACGCACCGTTTGTAAGAAGTTCAATGTTCCAAACACGTTTCATCACAGCTACGTGTTTCTCACAGATGAAACGAGGTCTTGGATAGTAATGAATACGAATATATAATCCATGTGTTTGGATGTCGGTTGATGTATGTGCCCAGGAATCTCCATGCTAGGGCGGAAGGAGAAAAGTATCGTCAGCTCCAGTTTTACATCCTCCAGTGCACCTGGGTTTTGAGGATGTAAAATTGTTTTCGTTGAAAATAACCATTTTATATTACTCATTTTCCCTGACATGTTTCTGTAAATTTCTACAATTTCCTTTTAAAAATGTGCGCCCGGACATCTACGTAAATATGCATCTTTGCAGCACATCCTTCCCGCGTACCCCTCACTCACTCACTTTACGATCCGACCCGTGAAGATCCGGGGTAGAATTGTCTGCATTAACCCATGTTAGCTTGTCGTACGGGGCGACTAACGGGATCGGGTGGTTAGGCTCGCTGACTTGGTTGACACATGTCATCGTATCCCAATTGCCTAGATCGATGCTCGTGCTGTTGATCACTGGTCTGTCTGGCCCAGACTCGATTATTTACAGACCGCCGTCACATAGCTGGAATACAACAAACAAACAAACAAACAATTCTATCCCGTGTAGTGGCGGATTGTGTCTAAGGAAGAACCTATGACTGATATAATCATCATCACACACCCACCCCCTAGCCATAAATTATGAACCGCTCCTTACACGTCTCGTAGGTAATTATGAATATGACAAATATGTGTGACAACAATAGCGATGCTGTATATTTAGTAATAGTGCATGACAAGGAATTAGTTTGACTCGTGACGCGGCATGAGGTGTTAGATACTGTATAGTTGGAGCGAGACACGACGCGCCGGCCTTATTCCCGCTTTCCTGATATCGTGTTAGGGTCGGCCTTGATCCACATTAGGACAGCATGTGAGGGTCTCTGACAAGATGCAGGTGTGTGTGATAGCCGGAAACAGTGTGTCAGGAAGGTAGTATCAGAAACTACACTGTAATTTGTTACTGTAAAAGTCCCGGCAGTTGGTTGTCTGGACTGACATTTACCCCCGGAATTACAGTTATCTTAATTAAAAATACATGTATATTTTAAAAAAACCCGAAGGGATCCCAGACCACTTCTTCAGCCAATCAAAACCTGTCCAGTCATTATAGATTTGAGCTTGACTCGTTTTTAATTTACTCTGTAGGATATTCTGTAGGACCGACTTCCGGTTGTCAGTAAAAGTACACACCGTACCAACGGTACACCCATATCTCCGATTGGAACGGTTTATGTACGGCCGTTTGCTTGCAAATACTACCAGCTAGGACTTTACCGTTGGTAAGAGAGATATGATTTATAGACGCCGCCCATGTGGGTATTAGAGGCTGAATTCTTACTCGAGGGTTCCCCCGTAAACGCCGCCCATGTGGGTATTCCAGGCTGAACAGTTCCTCCGTGGGTACCTCTGTAAACCAGACCGTCATGTAACAGGGATACTGTTGTATTGTACTGACCCACTTAATATCAAAACTTATACATAACATGTCTGACTTCCAGCTTCTCTTGCAGTGCCTTCAGTGACGTGGAACAGCATGACTGTCGACTGGTTGCCTCCGTCGTCAACAGCGGCATCAGTGAAGAGGGGCTGCACCAGGAGCTGTTTGGTGTTATCAACCAGGAGTGTCCGAGATGCGTGGCCGCCATCTTGAAGTTTGGAGTTCCAACCGAGATTCGGGATGCTGATCACTTCACACCTCTTGCAGTGGCAGCCAAACTGGGCTCAGCACCTATTGTGGAGCAGCTGCTGCAGTCGCACTGCTATGCCTCGTCTCCTAGTGGGCCTTTGGGGAACACACCGCTACACAACGCCTCCGCAGACGGACATGTTGATTGTGTACAATGTCTTATCAATGCCAATGCAGATATTAATGCAAGAAACACGCAAGAGGACACTCCACTCATCCTCGCCGCTATGAATGGCCACTTGCCAGTCGTGAAGCGATTGCTTGCCTTCCACGCCTCTGTCAGACGGAGAGGATACCACGAGAGAACCGCCCTACACTGTGCAACAGAAAATGGACATTTGAGTGTCTGCAGGTTTTTAGTGAGTGCCAAGGCAGATTTAGAGGAAGAAGATACATTTGGCAATACTCCCTTGATATGTGCTGCCGAGAAGGGCTATGTGGAGCTGTTGAAGTTGTTTCTGTCCAACAAGTGTGACGTGAACCGCATGAGCCACAGCGCCGCCACCGCCCTCCACTACGCGGCACAACATGGCGACAGCGTCTGCTGCGGGATACTCCTGCAGAACGGAGCCGAGATAGACGCTCAGGACATCCGCCGCTTCACACCGCTCATGATGGCCGCCATGAATGGTCATGATGACGTTGTGGCTATGCTCATAGATTGGAAGTGCAATGTTAATATGGTGGCTTACAACAAGCGTATCGCCCTCCACCTGGCGGCAGAACGAGGCAAACTCAAATGTTGTAGTCTTCTGTTGAACGCAGGAGCGAGAATCGATAGTCAAGACTCTCTGGGATGTACGCCAGTACACATGGCTGCCCTCAAGGGGCATGTACAGGTTATGAAGTATCTGATAACCAGCGGTGCTGATCTCCACAAAAGACCAAACAATGGCCACAGTCTCTTGCACTATGCTGCCGCTGGCGGAAACGAGGACTGCTGTCAAGAACTGATCACCAGAGGCTTTGACATCAACGCCCAGAA
The DNA here is from genome assembly GCF_003918875.1 of Haliotis rubra. Taxonomy (NCBI): domain Eukaryota; kingdom Metazoa; phylum Mollusca; class Gastropoda; order Lepetellida; family Haliotidae; genus Haliotis; species Haliotis rubra. The sequence continues at coordinate 1,010,301 of NW_025766558.1, read as the reverse complement.
CAATGATGGAATCACGCCACTGATCAGCTCAGTGCACACCAAGCAGGTAACGACCGCCCGGCTGCTGCTGCAGGCGGGATGCAAGACAACCTATCGTGGCCTTCACGGCATGACAGCACTCAACGAAGCCGTCTTCTACAACCACCCTCTTCTGCTGTCAATGTTGTTGGATTACGGAGCCGACCCGGATATTGAGGACGATGCAGGAACATTACCGTTGTGGTTTGCCGTCGACCAGTCTTCCATGGAAAATCTGAAGTTGTTGCTGAGATCAAACTGTAGGTTCAACATGAGATCCGCGCTAAGCAATTCCTGTGGGCCATGCAACGCTATTGAGCACGCTCTGCACAAACAAAAACTTCAAGTCATCGTTTGGCTAATCAGCACATATTGTGAGGAGGCTGCCAATGTTCTACGATCTCATCTGTCCGAGTCGGACAAGTTAGCGTCCATCAACAAGACCTTCCTGTCCAGTGTCCAAGAGCACATCCAGGCGCCACAGTCTCTGCTTTGTCTTTGTCGGAAGCAGATCAGGGCAGAATTAGGGCCCGGGAAGATCATCACCAACAAGATTCGGCAGCTGAAACTGCCTCATGTTCTCAAGAACTTCCTGGACTACAGCGATCTCACCGAGTAGCTGCTCCCAGTGCAGTTGGCCCAGTTTCCGGGAAGCTGCGATATGAATACCTATCCCAGAACGGTCTTAGATGGACGCCAATCATTGCACATGACTCATTAGTAAATGTCAATATTGTTCACTTACAGTTTCAGAAAATGTTAAAGCAAACTTTGATTGCAAGAATTCATAGATGTATCTATCATAGAACCAGAGAAAGGGCCTAACTGTATTGGTATGACTGGGTTGTTGTCATGTCACTGTTGTTTGTCATGTTAAGGAACGGCCATTTTATCTTTACTGGATGAATATCTAAAACTGCTTCTGTAACGGGAATGGTGATTTCTGATCTGGTCGATCTCAGAACTATTCTAGAGAACTTAGAATTTAAAAGGAAAATAATCAAAGTATTTATTGAAGCAAATGTGCCGTAAAATGTTGGTGTCATGGTTTGAAAAGCTAGACCACGTGGGACATGAGACCGGAAGTACATCCTGGACTTGCGCACAGCCGTACAGAAACCATCAGTAAGGGGGTCTTAGTAATATCGCCTGTCTCGCGAGACGAGGGTCAGGTTTCAGGTAAAATGCGATAACTTGGAGGTAAGTTCATTCTATTACCTTCCAATTTAGCCAGGAGTGACAATATAACTGTGTCAAGGAAGGGATGTTAACACGACAAAGATATTGAGAGCCAGTATAGCGTTAATTAGAGCCTCAGTATTGATAACAGATCATGCAAAAGTATTACTAGTCATAAGTGTCAGTATTATGAGTATGCACCTAACATGTTGAGTAGAGTATGCGTAAATAACCGCTGTGTGTTGTAAAACAGCATGGACCATACTGTTTCTAGGAGATCCAGTTTCACGACTTTTATATATGGACCTATGACCGTGATGCGAGCCTTTATTGGGGTACGGTCATGGTCTTCTGGGCATCGGGAAAACCCAAACTATGTCTTTCTTCTGTATACATTCTTGACTGTCATTTAAGTTTTCATCAGGTTTCATATGTGACGGTCGCACCTCATGCATTACGTCTTCTAAACCAGCACTGTATTTGTAGAGGGGCCCTCTAGAGGTGCTGATACAGGTTACCGGAGAGCGACTTCATATGGTGCTACAAATATGGCATTTCTGTGTAAAAGTAAGGAAGTCACGGCAGTTTGGGGGCGGCGGAGATTGCGTTAGTGAACAGGTAGCTATTACAGGTAGTGTACTATTCAACTATTAATAGGGGCACAGAGATATGCAAGTGTTTCTAGACCATAAGTAAACATTGGTCTGTAGTGGAATGACTAGTATTCCTATCAAAATTTGAATGATATATTTGTCTCCAGCATTCTCAATGTATGCAGCTGAACATTGGCTTGTAATGACTTGGTCGACCTGTGCCATGCATGATCCCCATCAGTTACTACTAGATATATAATGTACTGCTCAACCTTTGCTAGGGAAACACTGAGCGGCCCGTTGGTGCTGAACCTGTCCCATTGATTTCAAATGTCGCCGTGTCTGATATTGCCATGGAAACGACGTATTTTAAGCTACAACCAAGCCCCTGTATTCCTAAGTTAAGTAGTGTTATTACCACACGTAAAGATCAAACGTCATCAAGTTATCCAAGTGTACGTTTTCTATTATTTCACCAACAGCATCAGACCATGCAGAGAATAGCAGACGGTAAACGAATGTAATGTGTGACGAGTCAATGTGCTGTCGTCGCCTGGCGTATTATCGTGTGTCTCCATACAGGTGTAGTAGTGCTATTAATCTATAGCCATCATGACGACAGAGTGCTGGGAAGGAAGGCCTGCACCTTGCTGTGCACCGTGTTTCACCACCAGTACTATTGACGCGTTAGATTTCTTATATATTTGGTTTACGGATCCACTGAACAGAAACGACAGGAATGTACAAAATAGATTCACATTTGAAAGGAGATATCTAAGTGCCCAATCCAAGAGTCTTACAGAGAATATCGATCCCAGATCGTTTCCCTATCGCAACTAAGACAAGAAAAACCTGGGCAGGAACCCCATGAACCCCCTGAACCACCGCCAATATTATTTATCGATTCACCAATACCCAAATCAGTGTCTGGCTATTAAATGTACATTCTTGTAACATTACGTTTTAATATTTCCACTTACCTACCTATTTGTTTTGAAACTGCTATGTTTCATATTTGTTTCTACCAACGATGCAGACTTTTGACCAAAAATGTCCGTAAACCAACTAATGAAATACAGGCAATGAATAACCGCGCCCGTTAGAACTGACAGTTGGATATTATCCCGTTAGAACTAACAGTTGGATATTATCCCGTTAGAACTGACAGTTCGATATTATCCCGTTAGAACTGACAGTTGGATATTATCCCGTTAGAACTGACAGTTGGATATTATCCCGTTAGAACTGACAGTTGGATATTATCCCGTTAGAACTGACAGTTGGATTTTATCCCGTTTGAACTGACAGTTGGATATTATCCCGTTAGAACTGACAGTTGGATATTATCCCGTTAGAACTGACAGTTGGATATTATCCCGTTAGAACTGACAGTTGGATATTATCCTGTTAGAACTGACAGTTGGATATTATCCCGTTAGAACTGACAGTTGGATATTATCCCGTTAGAACTAACAGTTGGATATTATCCCGTTAGAACTGACAGTTGGATATTATCCCGTTAGAACTGACAGTTGGATATTATCCCGTTAGAACTGACTGTTGGATTTTATCCCGTTAGAACTGACAGTTGGATATTATCCCGTTAGAACTGACAGTTGGATATTATCCCGTTAGAACTGACAGTTGGATATTATCCCGTTAGAACTGACAATTGGATATTATCCCGTTAGAACTGACAGTTGGATATTATCCCGTTAGAACTGACAGTTGGATATTATCCCGTTAGAACTGACTGTTGGATTTTATCCCGTTAGAACTGACAGTTGGATATTATCCCGTTAGAACTGACAGTTGGATATTATCCCGTTAGAACTGACAGTTTGTTATTGTCCTGTTAGAATTAACAACTGGATGTCTTCCCCTTAGAACAGATTGATGGATATTATCCCTTTCGAATTAACTGGATATTGTCTCGGGAGTTTGCGGGCGCCATGCATGCCCAATAGGTTGTTAGACTGTTATACTGTTTTCGTGAGTTTATTTTGTTGAATGTCATAGAGATTATTTTGTGAATCTAGTGCTTCAGTCAGTTGTTGCTAAAATGTATATTATACGCATATATTATATATTTACATATATACCATTATTAGAATAAACAAGGTGTTTATAGACATAGCTTCCCTTATTTTAAGATGTCTCATCCGGCTTTACATCTCTGCAAGGTAACAGTTGACAACAATCAACAACATTGACTGGCTGCTTGGTGTTGTGTGCATCGGAATGAATACGGTTTTACACCGCTGTTTGCAATATTCCAGCAATATCACTGTGGGGGACGCCATAAATGGGTTTTACATATTGTACCCACGCGCGGCATCAAACGCCCGGCGTGACGAGGACACGCTCTGACCACTAGGCTACCGCCCCGCCCCACACAGTGAGAGGGAATGTTGTACACCGTCAGGGCCGAGTCAAGACCAGGCTAAACAGTAGTTGATAACACGCCGTCAGATGAGTTGTAGCTGCAGTTCCCTACATCAACACTGGTTACTGGTGACCTCGCATACGTCAGGAAGCCCCAACCAGGGAGTAACACGTGGAAGACCGGACCAATTCTGCTACATGCATGGACACGAAACTGGTTTTGGCTGCCAGCGACGGTTACTAATGACCCGAGGATTCCCCAAAAGGGAGACAGTGTTTTACACAAGCAAAGCATATGTTTTTAATTTAGTGAATGAGGACATATATGACGGTAGTACCACCATCGTGCTCACTGAACTACCCGAGAAGTGTTACACAAAGCCGTGTTGTGGCACCACCAAACTACGTTATTATTTATGTCAAATCTAATGATGAGGTTACTTGTGAATCAATATCATATGTACCTGTATGACCACTGTAAACGCTTTGAGTGTGGGTTCCTAAGGTGTCTCTGTTTGGGAAAAATGTCAGTATTTCATATTTACTGAGAAGTACCCACCCGTGCCTTAGGATTAATGGTTTCCGGAAATATACATTCCACTAAACTGTTCAGGATTGTACACAACCAACGTCTTTGAAGGGCGATTCTGTTCCTGGGTGTCTGAGTTCCACCACGTCAACAGTCCACCATTGCACGGTACCATACATCCGAGTAGTCAGGAAAGGAAGAAACATGTTACGCAAAATAGGGAAGTTTTAAGGAGGAAATAATATTCTGCTTACGCAGAGAACGTGAAGAAATGTGCAGAAACCCAGCAGTGCATGTTGATGTGGTTTGGATTTTGAAAGTTTCTTGTGTTTTTGCGTCTTTCGAATTAAAATAAGCATTCAACATTTTTTTTCTGTTCTCCTGAAAATGAGAACTTCGTCAAGTTAACGAGGAAGTATGTATTGTATTTTTTTGTTGACAATTTCGTTTTCCGCATTTCTTTTCACTGAAATATACATGTAAATAAAGGTGGAAAATACATAATCTTTCTTAATAGTATATGCGCAAATGAAACACTTTCAATATCTCTAAAACGTATGCTTAAACACCTGTATAACACTAGAACATACGGCTTCTTTATCAGTTCATGAATACATATAATTAACAATTCTGACCGTGTGTCACTAAGACGGTAATCACTTTCAAACGGCGGCCCCCAACCGAATTATGCTATTACAATGTTGTTGATTGTTGTGTAAATATTGGGATCACATAACCCCGATGTTTACCGATAACCCACGAACTGCACTCCGGGGGTAGCCCTTGATCCGAAAATCGTCGTGTGTTGGGCCACCCGACACTGAAACAAGTTATCTGGGAATGTACGAACAAAGTGCCCCCTCAACCGTGGCTGCATTTAAACAACAACTTTCTCTCTGGGAGCGGGTGTGAATAATGCTTCTCGATCCTAGTCTGTCATGACAATCGGATAAAAAAAAACGGCATTCACCCAACCACAGGGTGTACAGAACTGGTGCGAGTGGATCCATCACACAGAGCAACTCCCGCTCCCGCCACTCAATACAGAGCAGACGACTCCGTGGATGAAAGTGCCAGCGCGTGTTTCTAAGGTAAGTCGTTACTACGGTTATAACGAACTCGCTTATAGCGAACGGAGTTTCTGTCCTGGCTACTTGCTGTAAAGTTTTATCGACATATGTACAACGAACAAGGGTTAGAACGAACAAAGACTAGGGTTCCCTTTGAGTTCGTTATAACCGAAGTTTACTGTTACAGTAAATATTTTGAGAACAACAATTTCAGTGTTTCGTCTCAGCAGTCCCCTCCTAAAGCTATCGGTTCCCACTCACTCACTCCTCCTAAAGCTGTAACACTCGTGCTGTCAGACTGAATTTGAATCTCCGCATGATAACATTCATTGGTTTGTAAGTACCTGCAATCATTGGTTTCACCACTCTGTTGGAACAGTCGCTGACACAAGCTACTCTTTCGAAAAAGAAATTCGATTCATGACGCAGTCATCTGTGCTCATGGTATGTGTGCGTGCGTGTGTTCATTTTTTCCGTTTCCTGTGACATTACACAGCCTGATGTAAACTACGGGGGCACAGTTGGTGCTGTCGCCAAGGGCGTGTGTATGCATATGTGGTTCCATTCTTAGATTGGCCTTGATCATGTATGCCGGGTTTCTAGTTCCTGTCCCCCCCCCCATCAAGCTTACGTAACATTACTGACATACTGTTCATACGGACGTTCAGGCAAACTCACCCACCATATGGCTAGAAACAGTATCAACAGTTGAAGGTGACTCCCTGGCACGACCTAGCAGAAACTTACATTTTAAATCTGGAATATATGCACATGCTAAAAGTATCGCAACACCTATGTTTTTCTAACCGTAGGGTGACACATGTCTGTAAACTTGACATTGTGATGATCAGACAAAAACTGAATGGACATTGGCAATTATATCACTTACATCCCACTGTACCACATTTCGATGACCTCTAAATACAAGGTCGGCCTTCATGGACGACAATACTAGGCGAAATCGTGTACGAGATGTTGGTGATTTCTTACATCAAGAGGCGGTAGTAACTCTACCTTTGTCTGTCGGGAATCCATATCTCAATCCTATAAATGTTTGGGGCATTGCGTATCGCAGATTCTAAAAGCGGCGTAAAACCATACTCAGTCAATCAGTATCGCAGATTACAGCAGAGAAATCCTGCAGTTCAAAATGTTAATGTATTGGAACAACCCCTCCATCAAGAATCGGACGCAATGCCTCAACTTCAAATTCACAGTCTGAAACAGTCAGTGAGGAAGAGGAGGAATGTTGTTGCAGTTGGCGTAGGTTGTTACACCAGATATTACCATTGTGTCCGGTGATTGATACAGATGGGATTTCTGGATGGTTGTCTGCCAGAATCCTGTTAACGTCTTACGACCATAGTTATAGCACTACAATAAAGATTTCAAGGAAGAAACTGTAGTGTATTTGTTCTTTTTGCGTTCAGGTTTGCCATTATCTATTCCTAGTGGGTTAGTTTATCCAGATAGTAAGGTAAATTGAGGTTCCTTTGCTATGGTGGATAGTAACAGTTCAATAGTATGAAAAATATATTTTTCATGTATATATACTCAGTGTTAGTTCATAAAGAAAATATGGACAGCTTCCACCCGAACATATAGACTTGACAAGCATCATTTAACTTAGGCTAGGGACAGGATTTCGGCCGAAGACGCATGAACACTAGCAAGAGCAGAGTTGTCTCCCTTGGGCGTTTAATCATAGTTTCGACCCGATGATTGTGTGCATTCATAATGTCTCTAACCACCGTGACACAACTGCCGTGACACAATCACCGGGACACATCCACCGGGCACAACCACCGTGACACAACCACCGGGACACATCCACCGGGCACAACCGCCATGACACAACCACCGTGACGCAACCGCCATGACACAACCACCGTGACACATTCACCGGGCACAACCACCGAGACACAATCACCGTGACACATTCACCGGGCACAACCACCGGGACGCAACCGCCATGACACAACCACCGTGACGCAACCGCCATGACACAACCACCGTGACACAACCACCGTGACGCAACCGCCATGACACAACCACCGTGACACATTCACCGGGCACAACCACCGTGACACAACCGCCATGACACAACCACCGTGACGCAACCGCCATGACACAACCACCGTGACACATTCACCGGGCACAACCACCGAGACACAACCACCGTGCAAAACTTCCGTGACACAATCACTGTGAGACAATCCCGGGACACAACTGTCGTTACCCAGGAGAAAAACAGTGGAAAATGCTACATGCATGTTGACCCATATACATGTACTGGTATATCGTGTGGCGAGCGTGACCTTCTCATATCTTTATTCATACGGCGACTTATGCATTTTCAAGTCAGGACCACTCAAACCAGTGTCTCACAACATCAGCGTCGAACCACTACATCGGTGTATGATAACACGCAGTCAGCCAAGCGACAGAGCTTTATCACCCATCTCATATCGCCATGTTTGTCAGCTTTCACGACAAGCATGAGGTACCTTTGCTTTATCCTGAGCCAAATTACCACAGTTTGTCACGTACACATTTCACATCATTAGACAATACCTCCAAGTACATTCATCTGGTCTGTGTGAGGGGGCACGGTTCAGTCCGATGGACGATGAATCTATGCTGAGGTAAAACAAAGACTTACAATGTGACTAACACTCGGATCTGGGAAATGTCGATTGTAAATACGAATTTAGTTAGAAATGATTTGTTATTTAGACAATCACGTACCACGGTATGCACAGCACGTATTTTCAGGGAACTGCTGTTTGAAAATACTCTTTATATTTGTTTCCTTGTAGAATTTTCCTCGCAAGGTGACTTCCTTGTCTGGTGGAGTTACACATTTTTGTATTGACGTGTTGATCCATGCGCATACTACAGCAACGACTTGCACATCGCCACTCCGGTATACCGTTGGTTCATGAAAACGGCGACATGTACATCTCAGTAAACGCTGACCACCTGAAACTTCAGCCTAATTCACAGGTTGAGTAGGCTCCGCTTTGAACAGTATTTGAGTTATATACATCGTGTAGCTTCATGTTTGGGAAAGGCCCAGAGACATACAGGTCTTCAACTTTTGTCCCTTTGGTGATACACGCCAGCAAGAACATGGCGATGACCAACCAGAACTCCTATTTGTATCCTGGCAAGGCTAAGAGGTACAACTCTGATAGGGGAATTGGCAGTCAATCACATATTAATCAATATCATCATCATTTAATACTCGTTCAGTTCTTAATAAAAGCGACAATACGTCTAACAGTACGTATACTACGTCTAAAACTAAGTAGGTATTCCATACACATGAAAGCCTGAGGTCGTTGTGTGGTGTATATTCAACCTGAGGTCGATGTGGGGTGTATATTAAACCTGAGGTCGTTCTGTGGTGTATATTAAACCTGAGGTCGATGTGGGGTGTATATTCAACCTGAGGTCGATGTGGGGTGTATATTAAACCTGAGGTCGATGTGTGGTGTATATTCAACCTGATGTCGTTCTGTGGTGTATATTAAACATGAGGTCGATGTGTGGTGTATATTAAACCTGAGGTCGATGAGTGGTGTATATTCAACCTGAAGTCGATGTGTGGTGTATATTAAACCTGAGGTCGTTGTGGGGTGTATATTAAACCTGAGGTCGATGTGTCGTGTATATTAAACCTGAGGTCGATGTGTCGTGTATATTAAACCTGAGGTCGATGTGTGGTGTATATTAAACCTGAGATCGATGTGTGGTGTATATTCAACCTGAGGTCGATGTGTGGTGTATATTCAACCTGAGGTCGATGTGTGGTGTATATTAAACCTGAGGTGGATGTGTGGTGTATATTCAACCTGAAGTCGATGTGTGGTGTATATTCAACCCGAAGTCGATGTGTGATGTATATTAAACCTGAGATCGATGTGGGGTGTATATTAAACCTGATGTCGTTCTGTGGTGTATATTAAACATGAGGTCGATGTGTGGTGTATATTAAACATGAGGTCGATGTGTGGTGTATATTAAACCTGAGGTCGATGTGTGGTGTATATTCAACCTGAAGTCGATGTGTGGTGTATATTCAACCTGAGGTCGATGTGTGGTGTATATTCAACCTGAAGTCGATGTGTGGTGTATATTCAACCTGAGGTCGATGTGTGGTGTATATTAAACCTGATGTCGTTCTGTGGTGTATATTAAACCTGAAGTCGATGTGCGGTGTATATTAAACCTGAGGTCGATGTGTGGTGTATATTAAACCTGAAGTCGGTGTGTGGTGTATATTAAACCTGAGGTCGTTCTGTGGTGTATATTAAACCTGAGGTCGTTGTGTGGTGTATATTAAACCTGAGGTCATTGTGGGGTGTATATTAAACCTGAAGTCGTTCTGTGGTGTATATTCAACCTGAGGTCGTTCTGTGGTGTATATTCAACCTGAAGTCGTTGTGGGTCAATGTGGTGTATATTAAACCTGATATTAAACCTGAGGTCGATGTGTGTGGGGTGTATATTAAACCTGAAGTCAATGTGTGGTGTATATTAAACCTGAAATCGTTGTGTGGTGTATATTCAACCTGAAGTCGTTGTGGGGTGTATATTAAACCTGAAGTCGATGTGTGGTGTATATTAAACCTGAAATCGTTGTGTGGTGTATATTCAACTCGAAGTCGTTCTGTGGTGTATATTAAACCTGAGGTCGTTCTGTGGTGTATATTAAACCTGAAGTCGTTGTGTGGTGTGTATTAAACCTGAAGTCAATGTGTGGTGTATATTAAACCTGAAGTCGTTCTGTGGTGTATATTCAACCTGAGGTCGTTCTGTGGTGTATATTAAACCTGAAGTCGTTGTGGGGTGTATATTAAACCTGAGGTCGATGTGTGGTGTGTATTAAACCTGAAGTCAATGTGGTGTATATTAAACCTGAAATCGTTGTGTGATGTATATTCAACCTGAAGTCGTTGTGGGGTGTATATTAAACCTGAGGTCGATGTGTGGTGTATATTAAACCTGAAATCGTTGTGTAGTGTATATTCAACTCGAAGTCGTTCTGTGGTGTATATTCAACCCGAGGTCGTTCTGTGGTGTATATTAAACCTGAGGTCGATGTGTGGTGTATATTCAACCTGAGGTCGTTCTGTGGTGTATATTAAACCTGAAGTCGTTGTGTGGTGTATATTAAACCTGAAGTCAATGTGTGGTGTATATTAAACCTGAAGTCGTTCTGTGGTGTATATTCAACCTGAGGTCGTTCTGTGGTGTATATTCAACCTGAAGTCGTTGTGGGGTGTATATTAAACCTGAGGTCGATGTGTGGTGTATATTAAACCTGAAGTCAATGTGTGGTGTATATTAATCCTGAAATCGTTGTGTGGTGTATATTCAACCTGAAGTCGTTGTGGGGTGTATAATAAACCTGAGGTCGATGTGTGGTGTATATTAAACCTGAAATCGTTGTGGGGTGTATATTCAACCTGAAGTCGTTGTGGGGTGTATATTAAACCTGAGGTCGATGTGTGGTGTATATTAAACCTGAAGTCAATGTGTGGTGTATATTCAACCTGAAGTCGTTGTGGGGTGTATATTCAACCTGAAGTCGTTGTGTGGTGTACATCACTCCCAGCTACCATGTGTGGTATATATTAAACCGTTATTACATACATGAGTACACTATTGTGACAAGTATTGTATTGGAGTGCTGGGAGACCCGTTGACAGTTTTACACTAGGTTTTCCTAACTGGTGTTAGTTTCCCCCTGTCTGACGTTAAGACAACAACACAACTGACATATTCATTCTGAGTCGTTCCGGATATCGAGTTCCCTGTCAGGTGTAACAGACCTGTACAATCCCCGTCCCAGGAACCATGTTACACTCGGGGATCCGTAGTCGAGTCACGCTCCATGTCTTCACTACCGTAGTGTGCCGTTACAGGCACCGGGGGGTAATATTGGGGGTACAATAGCCATCCCTATGGGTCACAGGTCAGTTATGGTGACAGCATTCGTTGGAAGTTGGTTGATGGGATAAGAATACGGTGAAAAAGACAATCTAAATCTCGTGACATTGTGACTAGGCTTAAAGGGAAGGTTATAAGTGATATTTTGAGCGAGTTGAGTTTGCACGTAGTTTTAAAGCCGTTCTGAATAGTATTTCAGCTTAGGGTCATGTAAAAGTTGTGACCACATACTCCGGTATCATTCTGTCAAATCAGGCGTTGTTGTTGAAGCCTGTCTGGAAACCATGGACCTTCGAATTCAAACACGAAAACTGGAAACTCAATGCAGTGAGTTAGGGCACCACAGACCACTTTGCGACCAAAATGTCACAGTTACAATGTACCTGAAATCCACACTCTGCCCATTGACAATCCACATTCCATTAAAATCTCGATATCGTTGACGAAAAACGGGGCAATCTCTCACTAAAAGTTTTCAATAATTCATGAAGCACCCCGTAGGATCAATCTGTCTCACTGTATATAACAGCCACTCCCTTGCCGTTAAATATGGTAACTACTTGGGGTCCCCCAGCGATTTGCTGAAGGGATGATTTGCGAGGACAGCAATGCGCCGTCCGAATAACACAATTGTCATTATAAGATCGTAAGATTATGAACTTTATATGGATCACTTCATTCGTAAGGTATAAAATTCCACCGACTGCTGTTGAGGCCTCTGTTCAACAGTTGAGACAGATGACGGCAGAGTGTGGGTGAAGGCGTAGTGCATGTAAAAAGTGTTACCACACCGTTGGGCTCGTAATACTTTACACAATGGAGGTCCCTCCACAGTAAGTTCAAATTATATATTTTGATTTACTTCCACAGTATTCTTCATAAACAAAACTGTCCTGTGTAGTTCAAGATATCGTGTTGTGAAACATGGGTCTGGTATATAAATAGGATGGCGTAATGTAGCAAATACAATCGAAATGTACCATTATGAGTAGAACGTTGTGTGACTAAGGGACTGAGAGTCATTACGACGTCTCTAGACCAACACAGTAGAACGTTGTGTGGCTTAGGGACTGAGAGTCATTACGACGTCTCTAGACCAACACAGTAGAACGTTGTGTGGCTTAGGGACTGAGAGTCATTACGACGTCTCTAGACCAACACAGTAGAGCGTTGTGTGAATCACAGTCATGGTTTATATGTATGAACTGTTCGATTAAGCCTCGTTGATACTGATGTTTATGTATGTTGGTCACAAGGGTACTTTCAAACAACTCCGAATTATCTTCTACAACACAACTAACGCACGATGTTCGCAATTTGTGTATTTAGAGTAAACCTACATGTCAGTCGTCGTCTACATTCCTGTTCATTTTCTTGTCAACCCCGTGAAGACCCCGGTTAGAATTGAACCCTACCGACCCATGCTTGTCGTGAGAGCTCGAGGTGACTGATGGGGTGGTTTGTGCTCGAGGTGACTGATGGGGTGGTTAGTGCTCGAGGTGACTGATGGGGTGGTTTGTGCTCGAGGTGACTGATGGGGTGGTTAGTGCTCGAGGTGACTGACGGGATGGTTTGTGCTAGAGGTGACGGACGGGGTGGTTTGTGCTCGAGGTGACTGACGGGGTGGTTAGTGCTCGAGGTGACTGACGGGGTGGTTAGTGCTCGAGGTGACTGACGGGGTGGTTAGTGCTCGAGGTGACTGACGGGGTGGTTTGTGCTCGAGGTGACTGACGGGGTGGTTAGTGCTCGAGGTGACTGATGGGGTGGTTAGTGCTCGAGGTGACTGATGGGGTGGTTAGTGCTCGAGGTGACTGACGGGGTGGTTAGTGCTCGAGGTGACGGACGGGGTGGTTTGTGCTCGAGGTGACTGACGGGGTGGTTAGTGCTCGAGGTGACTGACGGGGTGGTTAGTGCTCGAGGTGACTGACGGGGTGGTTAGTGCTCGAGGTGACTGATGGGGTGGTTTGTGCTCGAGGTGACTGACGGGGTGGTTAGTGCTCGAGGTGACTGACGGGGTGGTTAGTGCTCGAGGTGACTGATGGGGTGGTTTGTGCTCGAGGTGACTGACGGGGTGGTTAGTGCTCGAGGTGACTGACCGGGTGGTTAGTGCTCGAGGTGACTGATGGGGTGGTTTGTGCTCGAGGTGACTGACGGGGTGGTTAGTGCTCGAGGTGACTGATGGGGTGGTTAGAGCTCGAGGTGACTGACGGGGTGGTCAGGTTCGCTGACTTAGTCAATGCATGGCATCATATCAAAATTGCGTAGATGGATGCTCGTGATGTCAGTCCCCGGAGTGTCTGTTCCAAACTCCATATTTACAAACATCCCTCATATAGCCTTACTATTCCTGAATGCAGCGTCAAACAACCATCTGCCAATCAATCCGGGTTCGTTTCCCAAACCGTTGTCACTGAAGCTGTCTTTTTGCCCTGTGAGAACTACCACTCACTCACTCATTCACTACTTTCAGGGAACAAGTTCTGAAACAGCAGCTGCAGGACAAGAACCCCCACAAGATGGAGAACCTGAGTCAGATACCCACCCTGGGGGACCAGCGTCTCTGCCACATCCACCGCAAGGTGTCCCGTGCCAGGAAGAACATCATCGTCCACAACGAGAAGATAAAGATGAGGAGTGACATCTTCGCCAAGAGCATCGATCGACATAAGCAGACGGAAGACTTCCTGGGCTGGCAACGAAGCCTCCCGATCAAGAAGTCCTTGGTGGAGAAGAGAGGTCTACAGAAGTGTTTAAGAAGGAAGCGCGAGGCAGCTTCCCTCACTAACCACCAAACGCTGCTGTTTGGTATGTATGGCGGGGAAGACCTGGCCTCCTTCAGACCTGAGATTCAGTCAGTCATCGATCGAATGCATCCTCGTCAACGACGGTTGAGGAAGGTGGAACAGATGAAGACGGAGGGGAAGGCGACAGGACGTCTTGTTGACTATGGTCAATCAATGGACAGGTTCCACACACTAATGGACGACCACTACTCGTTTCTGAGGTCCAGTTTTGAGAAGCTCCGAGAAAATGATCGCAGCACCACACCAGCCTACCTCACGCGAAGGCGGAGCACATTTCGGTTACCGCCTTTAGCAAACAGTAGGGTTCCTAGGTTCAACTCCAGACAGCAGACGACAAATGTTTTGGACCATCTACCCATTGTGTCCACTCACAGACGGAACATTGTGCAGGGCGATAGTGACCTTGAACCAGTGGTTCCGAGAGCCAACACAATTGTGTCGTAGTTGGTCAACTACCGCGAGGACGTTAGAAAACCACACGAAGTTACCTTGGTAGATCTATTGTGCCACGGTTGCCATGGACACGTTTTCACGGTAGACTTTGTCATTCTGTTTGAAATAACTACTTTACAGTCTGTAAGGATGTTAATTCTCTCACAGGGGATAACCACGCTTACATTATCAAAATGGTCGCCCTACGTCACTATCGACACCACCTCGTATTGATAAGCCATGAATCGTAATAGTCTCAATCTGGGAAGAAGGAAGGTGCGACTCCTAAAGGGTGAAGCATAACAGACCAAACTGCAGGGGCAAGTCTTGTTTAATGACACATTAGTGCCGATACAAGGCTGACCCAGTGACCGTGGTGTGTCTACCAGGGCCATGGGTGTTTGTTAACTTGCGGCCACCAGTGTATATATCGCGAGTGACTGATGGCAGGGCGGTTGGGATGTTCTTTATGTGCATGCTGATTATGTCCATTGATGATAAGGGCTAAAGGTGTGTACTGCTTGGAGGCATTGTTTCTATATACACTATAACACAAGCATATCACCTTGTTTCTTGTCTGTGTCTATATACACTATAACACAAGCATATCACCTTGTTTGTTGTCTGTATAAATCAACACCGTGTGAAATACGTGTACAACTACATGTACATGTATATCATGTGGGCCAACAACATACAGGATGTGCCATGTCCACGTGCACCGAGCAGTATGACATTATCAGGTGGACCTGTAGCCAACAATAAAACATCTGATCACGTCAGCCTATAGCCAACAGCATAAAGGATGTACCATATCGACATATACACAAACAATGTGGCATGTATCACGTCGACCTGTACCATACAGTATCACAGCTCTATCAACAGAACATGCCCGACATGTGTATACTTTCAAAACGGCTTAGATGGGGGTACCTTTGTGCACCAAGCTTCATCGGTTGTGATCATTTGTCACTCTGGGGTTGTTGTTAATCTCAGCAATATAAGCATGTCCGTCTCACCAGTGCATCCTTTGCTATTAGTCTGTCTCACAGTCCCTGAACCATATTATTTTCCATACTGCCTAGTTATCCCTGCAATGATAAAGCGCTAAATGAATCTCCCAACTCACTGGAGCGCTTTTTCAATATAAATGGGTTTATTTGTTACTATCAAAATTATATATATTCAGGGACTAAGCGTCAGTCTACCCTTGTTATGTACAAACTGTGTTACAGGAATATTTTCTCGTCCACGATCAGTCTGATTGAGCTGGAGTAATGCTCACTGCTGCAATAAACAACCTCCCTGTATATAATGTATCATAAAGCTCGCGGAGTGGACCGGAGCTGCTGCATTCTCCATAAAACATTCATGTAGAGCAATATCCATCTCCTCGCCTCACGGCAGACATGTACTGATAACATCCTCATGCATACGGTGCCGGTTACAGCCTATGTTTAAGTGAACAGTGCTAATACATAATAGGACCTGCAAATACAACTCAAGTCTACCTTCCTTAATTACTGTGAGACGCGAATGGATTAGGTTGTATCGGGTTTAATGTAGCGTCTGAATAATTCCATTATTAACAAACTCATCACATTCACACAGCCTGGGGAGCTGAGTCGTAGTTTGGCCTGATTGCGTACATGGATCAGCATCTCAGTGTACCATGTAAGGTCCTCCGATTATGAACCATGTCTTCCGGGACGGTGACTGTGCTTGTGGGTTTCGCCGAGTAGGTCATCACTTACATTCAGTGCCTCTTTGGACCTTTAGTTATTCGGTTCTGATTCCATGAACTGCGAAGGCGGTGGGGCAGCCTTATAGTTAAAACGGGCGATCGTCATGCATGCCCGCCCTAGCTACCCTAACCATTATTGCTATGACGATGGAAGTCTAAATATGGCTTACCTAGACTCTCTGCTGTGGAGAGTGATTAGTTAGACAGTCTATGAATCTACACATACTTGGAGTAGCTACTCATAGGTGGCGAGTTTCTTGCATGATACCCCATAGGGCTGGGACGGGTCCAAATTTTCTACCCGGGTACCCCACCCACTATTACCCTACCCTACCCGGGTATCCGTTATGATAATTCCTGACATCAAATTTGCAAGAAATGGCAATATATTCTTCGGGTCGGAGGCTAAAATTTCGAGTTTTTCGTTATCTTGTATATATTAAAAAAGTGACTGTACATTATGTCTAAATCTTCAAACACAATACAACATTTTAATCATGAAAGTATATTAATATATTAGTCACATGAGCACAATGCCTCCTGGTCCATTGCCCACCCTACCTGTCCCAGCCCTAATAACCCTATGTGCTGGGGATTCGCGCTACATTTTTCTGACACGCGAACGCTTTAACCACTAGGCCAACCCATCTCCCCTGATGTCACAGGAAGAGGCCAAAAACATGTTACACACTAAACTAGATGATCCTCTCATTGTCAGGTTCAATTGGAGGCACATTTAAACCAATACCTGGCGCATATTTTAATTAGTATGAAAACGCTTGTCAAACCAGAGACTACACGCCGATATATGTGTAATATTTACATCGTCTCTGGATGATAACTCAATTGTGAGTTGGTTGGTTTTATAGTTTTAGGGCGACGTGTTGCAGTTGTGAGGAAGTCGCGCCTGCTTACTTCCCTTGAGTTGATTAAAAAGTCGGCATGGTATGAGGCAACTTGTAAAAACCAAAATGTCAAAATAAACTATGGCTTAAACTTATATATTTTAAAGTATACATATGTTGTCCTTGTGATTAAAGATAGGCCCAAAAGTTATATTTGTGAGGTATATGCATTTCTCTCTTTGAAACAATTCTCCAAATTGACCAAGCGGGTTCCGTTAATAGTGTTCTCTTTTGCATATCACATACCGGATGTTGTTGCAGACGATATTTTAGGGACCGGGAAATGCTATCAAGACTATTAACCCTGTGAACATCTGTATTTAAGTTTTATAACAATATCCAAGCTTTTCCAAGCAGCTCTATAGGGTTTGTATTTGACTAGAGTTGTTTATCCTCACTACCCCGTGACACAGTGGGTGGGATTAACGTGGCCACGTGATACTGTAGCCTGTAGTCGATGTACAGCTAGACAAATCCTAGCCGAGAGCCGCGATGCGGTCCTATACAGTCAAGACATGACCCTGCATCGCATCGCGGCTCTCGGCTATAGTTGCCCCAACACATGCAAACATTAAAGCTGGTGTTACGGTAGACTGTCTATTAGTGTCACAGAATATTTATTTTTGAGAACAACAAATAACTCCATTTAAATTTAGAAGGAGTCCTAGTGAGCTATGGGTTTCAGAACGTGAAGAAAATCTAGTCTTAGCCCGGCAATCAACATAGATCAAGGTTATTACATCCCTACAACTAATCACGGCCAATAAAGATTAACCAATCCTTTTTCCATCTGGCTTCAATCATCTCTGTAATCACAACAGGCTCCCTTATATCAACATACTGTATCGATACGTCAACCTCTTCAATTGTATAAACTGAAATACCTTTATGAAATTATGTATCTATATTTCTCCTTGTTGCATATGTTGTGTATGATTTGCTTGATCTACAAGGATCTACACCGAAACATCACATCTGTTGCAATACAGAAGTTATCTATCCATAAAAAAGTGCTCTTCATCATACCAGCTTCTAAATGCCACTTTAAGAACAAATCTAGACTTGTTTCATATACAGTTTTGATGAAAGGGATGTGTGGAAGGAAATGGTGACTGACTTCCATTTCATCTCTGTGCATCACCGAGTATCAAATGGCATCACTGTTGCATCCTGAAACCTAGCCCTTACCAGTTGTTTGTCCAAAGTGTTTGAGAAAAGTGTTTTTAAACATGTATGGAATATAATTTTACAGTGGATTTATACAGGGTGATTCAGCATCATATCAACTTACTTATTTGTATAATTTTAAAGCCTCAGCATCATGTCAACTTACTTATTTGTATAATTTTAAAGCCAAGGCAACTGACAGTGGTAACAAAAGTTAGAGCAGTATTTCTCATAGCAGTAAAGCCTTCAACAGAGCTTGGCCTAAGGGATTATTACATAAATTAAAAGTATGTGGAATTAAGGGGTTCTTGTTTATCGTTGTGAAGATATGGATGGCTTCTTTACATATTATATATTATCAATGATCATATCTCATGAAGAATATATCTGAATGAAGATTTACAAGTGATAGTTAACTGGGCTAAACTTGGAAAGTCATGCTTCACAGAATCAATTCTATTTTCTAGAAAATGTCTAAATCTGGCTTTCCTGACATGTTATTAAATTTTACTTTATGGTTGAACAACTTCTTTATTCCGGTGATGTGACATTTCGATACAGTATATATAACCCTGTTTCCACCTGCTTCATACCTGCTTCACAATGACATGTCGCGTCACCTGAATAAAGAAGTTGTTCATTCATAATGTTTGTTCTTACCAGTGAATAATTGTTTTAGAAGTTTAAAGACTTGTCTGAAAAGAAATCTGTCTGAATGTTGTATGCCTCTTTCATCTTACCTAGATTAAGTAATTATTGTGATCATATTTAAACCACTGTACAAAGAATCAAGTACTTCTCTTGCACAATTTACATCTGGATGTGCTTAAGTCCATATGTGGATCTGTTATAGCCGTGAGTTATTCACTGACACTGGTTTTTTATCCTTAAATAAACGTTGGCAATATAAAAAATGTGTCTTTTTCCATAAAATGTTTGCCATCATATCTATCAGACATAATCCCACTGAATCTGCAACTTCCATATATTATACTAGATCATCCAACATACTCCAGAATTTTATTTGCTGGACACAACTATTAAAAACAGTATTTTTGCTGTCTGTTAGTTTGGACTGGAATAGGTAGGATAATCAATATCATTGTACAGAATCTTTCACAGAATTTAGAAATTTACAAAATGTTACTTGATGTAATGTACATAGATTATTAAAGAATTAATAAATGCACACAGATTTTACATATATATTCATGATAATTTGTTGTTATCAAAACATAGACAGTCTTTGCTATATCTTCCAATTGTGAAATTGGTCAAAACATGATTTTCCAATCTAGGTCTTTGTTATCAAAACCATGTCGTTTGGAATTACTAATCTGAAGATGATATTAATATTTATTATTCTAGGGATGACAAGACTTTCTGGATGATCAACTTCTTTATTTTGACAATGGTGACGTTTCGGTATAGATTCTTATACCGTTTTCAAGCACGGTATAAGAATCTATTCCTAAACATCGCCATTGTCACAAATAGAGAAGTTGATCATCCATAAAGTCTTGTCATCCCCATACCACCAACTTCTAGAATGCCACTCAAACAAATTTTTTATTCTGTACATAATGATATTACCCTCAATGAAAGAGCTTGCTTGGATAATTTTATATATTGTAATTATTATATTGTGTTCTTTGTTATGTGTAAATGTTTAGGATTCCTATACTATTGTATTTATCTTTTTGTTTGTAATATTCTATATTCAGTGAATCAAACCACATGTATTTATCTTTTTGTTGATATTACAATAATTATATGAGGTTTTGTTTTGCTTGGATTCATCTGTTATTTATCAAAGCATAATAAATATGGAATATATCCAGGCCAGGCATGATATGCTATTAACAGTCATATGTGTTTAGTTTGATAGTATTGTTGTGATACATTAACACTGTCAGCAGTGTCAAATAAGATATTTTGTTATTGTTTCACTGAAAATAATGAACAGTGCATCATCAACTGCTGACTGGTTAATATTTTCTTTTTAAGAAAATGTTTGCATTCATTACCCTGTATTCATCATAAACTGTGTATAATGTATTCACCTCATTTAGAAGATGCATTCGGTTTTTAAATTAAACATTTAGCGGTCTTACATCAACGATAAAGGACCGCAAAAATGAAAACAGAGTAGCTTTATCTTCTAATTCTAGCACGACTGATAAGCATTTTAAAACCAAACTGTTTGGCGTGCAAGAACACAAGGCGCGAAGGGGCCCTTTTCCTGGAAATCGCTTGGAATCATCCCGTTGAGGGACAGGTTGTGTAATGAACAAAATAAGACATTTTCAGCAACATAAATGCTTTATTTCAGGAACCAGTATGCTTGTATTTGTAATAAGTAGCATACATAAATAAAAAAATACAGTAAATCCTACTGTAATGAAATGCCATTGTATGAAACAAAAGCTTTTCCCAGATGATGTCAGAGCAGTTGTAGTCTAAATATTATGTATACATAAAGATCACATAAAACAGAACCACTGCATCTAGAACAACTGTTTGACATAAATTGTCACAGTTACCATAGCAACAGATAGTGGAATGGTATGTTGGTAGTTGTCACGGGATGAAATCTGAATTGTAGCTGTTTCATATACAAGAAGAGTGACTATTTTGTCTCCGACAAAAGAAGTCCTAATAGCCATTTCATATGTGTCATTGTTTTGTCAGATGTCCAGCTATGACAGAGGGAACAGATCACTTCCGACTCAGCTTCAAGTATTTCAAGGCAAGGAATCCTCCTCCACAATATACCAGTGTGATTGACTTCAAGAAGTTAACAAATGAAAACAGCTTGAACTCACCAAACTCAAGCAGTGCAGAGGTGAGACATTTAATGATGATATGTGTTAAGACAGCTTCATGTTCAGGGATCGGCCACAGAAGAATGGGCCAAACCTCATCCTTTTGATCAACCATATATGGACCTACTGGGGATTTGTTGTCATTTTACTGTATCCTACTTGTCACGACATATATGTAATTGCACAACTAGGTTCAATGCCCCATGCGGATCAGTGTGTGAAGCCCATCACTCTCACTCGCTTTATGTGGTTTTCCACCCACCACAAGGCTTAAAGCTGCGTAAGCTGATTATAACTCCCACAGGCATAATCTTCTGTAGCTACAGAACAAAACATGTTATGTTGCATAATTCACAAATCACTTTGATATCTTAAGTGACTTAATAAGGAATTGTATTTATGATCACATTAGAGTACAGTTTCATATGGGCGATGGGGTAGCCTAGTGGTTAAAGTGTTAGCTCATCGTGCCGATGACCCCGGGTTCGATTCCCCACAAGGGAACAATGTGTAAATCCCATTTCTGGTGTTCCCTGTCATGACATTGCTGGAATACTGCTACAAGTGGCATAAAACTAAACTCACTCGTTCACTCACTCACACATATTATTATCAGCAAACAACTATGATTTCTGTTTATACCACTACTGCATAATGTAACACAAATTTGATTCTTCTTCGTGTGTATGTTTTACGGATACAAATGTTATTGACGAAGTCAAGGCATAGCATTTTTTCTCATTTTATGTTCAAAGTACATGCTCAAGAGCTGTGTGATGGTGTTCTTAATAAGAAGCATGCGTACTGGTAGTGTGCACTGTTGTGGCAAGTAGGGCTGGATATTGCCCTGATTTTCATATTGTGTTATATTGCAAAAATTTAAGAGATATTGCAATACAATTTCTGCCCAAGTGAGTACATCATAAATTCATAATAGCTCTCTGTGTGGGACATCATCTTCTCAGTTGCTGTTACACCAAACTTTCAGGCTCCCCGTCCCCATTGTATGGCTGTGTGCCAATCATTTACAAATAAATAAAATAATATAGAGCCTTAATGTGGAATATATTTCACCAACGTTTGGCAAACATAATGATAAAGGTAATAGTATAACATGATTTTCATAGTCAGTGTGTTTTTATATTGTATTTTCCAAATAGTGTTATTAGTTTTAACCTTCCACACTAGTTTTAAATGTAATTGTGATATTCTAGTTGTTTTACTGTCCTTCGATGACAGGTTTTATAATATACACATATTCCATTTCAATGTAAAATGTTCTCGTCACGATATGGCTGAGATATTGCCGATGTGACGTTAAATATTAACTCACTCACTCACTCATAGTCAGTGTTGTTTGCTTAAACAGAATGCACTTCAGTGCAGAATGTAATTATTGTTACTGTATGTGATTCATTCAGATTCAACATGTTATCATGAACTATTGCCAAATGAAACAAAAAGTTGAACTACTTGAGATTAAAATCGCATGTGACCTCCAGTAGCTAAGATCCTTGACTGGAATGTCATTATACAGTCCTACAATTTTTCTAAGACTCAGGCCTGTATGATAAATTGATATTATTATGAAACAAACAAAAATAACAAACTACTGCAACAGGGCACATTTGGCCTAAATATAACCTTTAATACTAATCAGTGGATGTTTTTAATGTTTGATATCTACATTAATGCAGGTGTCTAAAGTTGCACTTCACAGACCAGCTACCCCTCTTCCACTTGGACTGAAACCAGTGACAAACTGGCAGGCCTTCACAATCAACAAGCACCCAGGTAGGATTCACTGGAGCTGAACACCAGGATATAACTGGAACACTGTTCCAAGCCCCCTAAAACTCAAGACCGCCTCCGTGGTGTAGTGGTTGGAGCATCCCCCCGGAGAGCAGAAGGTCGCGGTTCGATCCCCGACCTCGTCATACAATAAGACGTTAAAATATGGTACTTGTTGGTCCCTGCCTGACGCTCGGCATTAATGGGTACAACAAGGACTGGTCGGGTCGGAGTCAGTATAATGTGTCTGAGTTGGGTATTCATGCTTCACTGCGGCATGGTATCTCAGTGGGCTAGCACTATAAAACCAGCTTCAGTCTGGACTAGTACAAGCAGCCACACATACACATACACACGCATGCACATCGTCATATGAGCGAAATATTCTCAAGTACGACGTAAAAACCCAATTTCACCTCACCTCACCCTAAAACTCAACTCACTCACCCACTCACTATATCACTCTGAAATATCTGTGGCTACAACTAGTATCACTTTATAATATTTTAACTTCATTTGTATTTCATAAGATTTATTAGGTCATAAATCAATATGTTTCTGCAATATATGTTGAACAGCTCAAATTTATAATGACTTTTCTAGGCAATATAATTCATATGTACAGTTTGGTTGAAGGGATTGTGTTTCTGCCAGTGATTTATTTGATCTCTGTGTATATGTGACAGGTTTTGTGGTAATTCTAAACCCGTTTGAAGTTGGGTTTCAACGCTACTGGATCAAGCGATGTTTACAGGACTACCACCTGCCTCCTAATGTCACCAACCTAGACCCCCATGTGGAGCCAAGTCAAACTGCCAAAATATTTGATGATTTTGCCAAGCAAGACAGGTTTGTTATATGCTTATTTTGTTTCAGTTAACTTGAATCAGTTAGGTTGATAACTGTCCCCTCGAATAAACAGTGTTTTACATGATCCTTAACTATGATATTTTGCTCAATGACATGTGTTCAACTATATATCATTTTCCATGGAATGTTGTTGCTGTGCTCTTTTCATCAATGCATTAAAGAATCATGAGGTTGTAATTTCAAACATCATGAACATGAAGGTACAGCCTGTTTCAACTATGACGTTTTCTCATAATGTGAGATTTGTGTGAATAAAGTAATTGGAATTATTCCAGGCTGTATTAAGCCCCAACCATAAGGATTATGTAGTGCTTGACAAGACATTAGTGGTGCAGACAGAAAAAAATATTATTATGATGCAGTAACCATTACTTCATTATTAAAACAACATGGTGGAGTTTCTGATTTATGATCTATGATCCCTGTGTTACAGCCAGGAGTTGCAGAAGAATGATTTATTGATGAAACTGAGATGGGTCACTTTGGGCTATCACTATGACTGGACTGCCAAGGTAAGTTACAGTGCTGTTACAGAGTCCTGTGTTGCAAATATGTGATGTGCACATTTACAGTTTATACAGTATTGAGAGATTTAATGATAATTATTTCATTCATGCTGTGATAAAGTAGCCATTTCTCATCATAGACAGTCTGAGACACAAACATTTAGTGGACCCGACTGCCAGAGTCAAGGTTTCTGATAATATACCTATGTGTTATGCATATCTTAATGTGACTGGAGGCACTTGGTGATCAGGAACTCATTTTAAACTCTCAAATTTGAGTGAGTGAGTATTGTTTTACACTGCTTTTAGCAATATTTCCGCAATATCACGACAGGGGACACCAGAAATGGGCTTCGTACATTGTACCCATGTGGGGAATCGAACCCAGGTTGTCGGCGTGATGATCAAATGCTTTAACCACTAAGCTACCCCACCGCCCTGTCAAATTTGAGCTGAATTGTTCCTAACTGATAATGATGAGTACAACATCCCAAGCTTGTATTTACTTCCTCCCTGTACTTCATTGTGTGTTTAACATACTTCCAGAAGTACTACGCTGACCAGCACAGTGAGTTCCCTGCTGACCTGGGTGTCCTGTCCTCCTGTATAGCTGAGGCACTGGGCTACAAAGACTTCAGCCCAGAGGCTGCCATTGTCAACTATTACCACATGGACTCAACCCTAGCTGGACACACAGATCACTGGAGTTGGACCAAGAGGCTCCACTCTTGTCTGTCAGGTCTGTCTGTATTGCTACATTCATAGTGTATTGGTCTGTTGGTTCGTGACATATAATATGTAAAGTTTCATCATGGTGATCTTTATATTATTGATTCTGGGCTAAAAGGGGCACCTGACATAAGCGGATCCAGGAATTTACAAAGGTAGGGATGGGGGATTCAAACCCCCTGAACCCACTTGGATCCGCCGATGCCTGAGCAGCCTCTGACACCCTGGGATGCTAAAGGACAGTCAGCCTAGTCACAGAGAATTTTCAGAAACCTATAGTGAACCAAATATTTGTCTTAGGAATACACTAAACTGATGGTAGGATGAAATATGTGACCTTGCTGATTGTGTGCATTCTTTTTGTGAAAAAGGTAATATCTGAACATACACTATTATCATTATCATTGCAAGTAATTCACGTAACTAACCGAGATCCTGTTTCACACTTCATCTAGCTTTGGTCAAGATGCTGTGTTTCTCCTGGGAGGAAAGACAAAGGCCACACCACCATCAGCTATGTACTTGCGTAGTGGTGACATCTGTGTGATGGGCGGCGAGTCCAGGATGGCGTATCATGCAGTTCCTCGGATACTTGCATCCACAAACCCTTCGTACCTGGACTGGAACAACCAGACTGAGGAAACTCTTTCAAAAACTGATGTTGATGACATGAACAGAGCTTCATCAAGTGACATGGACACTTCTATCAGTCAGGAGATGACAAGAATGAATTGGAAACCATTAAAAGTTTTTCTTAAGACTTCTCGTATCAATGTTAATGTACGCCAGGTGTTGAAGCCAGGCCAGACATTTCCGGAAGAGGATGGAAAGGTGGTAGTGTCTGATGGTTCAGACCAGGATATGCCAGTTACAAAAAAGTTTAAGTCAACTGATTCATGACAAAGGCTTTTGATATGTCAGTATAATTGCTTCATATTTTTCCATCTGTATTAATACATCTGTAGGGTGACAAGTGGTTGTTAGCCAAGTGATTTATGACTAAGGCTTTTGATATGTTTTTATTTTGATATTTTTCTGTCCATATTGATGTATCTATAGGGTGGCAAATGATTGTTAGCTTTAAATGACAGCATGATATATTCACTAGGGGTGGACGATAATACGGTTATCTGGTATATTGCAATTTGAACTTCACAAATTGACAATACGATATATTGCGGTACACTTTTCGCGAACCAGTTCACCTGATACGATCGGCAATTTCTGTGACCATGATTGGTAATTTTCGTGATTAAGTAAAAAATACGATTAACATTTGTATATCCTTTATATTATTATACATTTATAGTTTTGAGAATAGTTTATTGGTCATATAGTTGCATTTGCGTGACTTTTAAACCATATAGATGAACAAAATAGTAGATTGGTATCGGCACTCGTTGTAGGGATAAACAATTTGGAGTCATTTTCAATCGATCTCTTGTACAATCACATCCTGACAGTGGCATGTGGCATTGTTTCAAAAGAAAGGAAACAGTAATTCCATTGCCTTAAACCATGTGTTACACTTTCACAATATATTGCAATACATATTTCATTACGCCAACACATATCAGGATATATCGCTATAATTAAACCTAATATTAACTTTCTTCACTTACAGCGTTGGCTACTTCTTGATAAATACACTGTAAAAGTCAGGGAAAGACTGTCATTCTCCATCCTTATAAGTGAGTCGTTTTAGGATGGAAAAACAACACATGATAGTTCCAAATTGTCTAGTTGTGACTCCTACAATACTTTGCTTGCCAGTAAGTGTTGAACAGGAAACACCACTTAGCTAATGATGTCAATCACTGGACGTGACCATCACCATACTTTTTGCTGCATCAATTACTTCCTTGCTAACAAAGAATGTTTTTTGTGTGCTCCATAGGGAGATAACTATTCTGTGTTGTAAGTGCAGCACTGTGACATAGAGAGGAAACAGCTCTACATTGAACATACATTGTGTTTATCTCCCAGCTAATCACTGGCTAAATAACCGGTGACTAACAGAGTTATTATCCAGTTTGTACCTGAGCCATACAAACAGAAAGAATCGGACAATATGCTTGGATTGAGGATCGTATTCTTTGTCATGTGTACAATGATAGATTATATATCATCAAAGATTCTATTTTAGACAACATAAAGTCCCTTTCCTTCCAGACACTGATGGTGATTTTAACTTCATTCATTCCTTCTTCCACAGGTAGTGGGCAGGGGTTTCATTTCTTATGCTTATGTAAAGCGATATCCACATGTGACCCAAATTCCTATCCCTGGTACATGTCAATGATCCAAGGATGTTCAAGCTCAGAATACAAATTTCAGACTACCAGAAAACCTTTTTCTGCTGGTACATTGCATATCAGCACCAGGTGAGTTTCTACAGAGAACAGCATACATGTATTTAGGTGTTTGTTTCACCACAGGAATGTGTACAGGAGTTGATTATGTTTTTATAATAAAATAATGATTGATATTATGACCATAGTTATATTCTTAAATAATGGAAATGCTTGTTCTACCACTACATCCCATCACTCATTGTTACTAGTCCAAGTTTGCTTTTAAAATATATGTTATGTTGGGATTACACTCTATCAGTAAGGTATAAATTCCGTGGCTTCCACAAAAATGGAAATCGGACATTTGGTAGATTTGTGGAAACCACAGTGCTTAATGGGACAGAACGTTGACATTTTGAGCTGGCGATTAGGTGAATGACTCTTTGAGTGTGGGTTCGAATCCCTTATGGGACTCAACATAACAATAGTACTAGAACCTGTACTTTACTGCAAAAGTGTAATCCCCCAAATAACCTGTGTTACATTTGACCACTTTTTAAATGACATGGTTTATTCATAACTTCCGGCTGCACGTAGGATACGCAGGTGTCATGGTATGGGTGTGATAGGTATCATATCTCTATCACAATGTAATGTACAGTATATGAACTCAGTAACTTTATAGGGGGTATGAGTGGGATGGTTTTACACGACTTTGGACAATATTCCTGTTATATGAGTTAGAAGGGGGAAGGAAGATCCAAATAGAAGCAGATGTTTACCACCGTTAATTATTATTTTGACTGGGGGTTGTGGCCATTTTGACTTTTTTGTGTGGCCATTTTGACCTGTTCCCTACTCAAGGGATACAACTCCATACAGCAAATAGTGAGTCCTAGTCAAAATGGCCACATCTCAAAATGGCCACAAAATATCCAAGTCAAAATGGCCACACACAAAAAAGTCAAAATGGCCACAAACCCCTAGTCAAAATGGCCACATCAAAAAGTGAAAATGGCCATAGAAAAAGTCAAAATGGCCATACATGATTTTTAAATTTTTAATATTCATAATATTTTCCCATGTTGTAATAATTGACATCAAGGTGTAAAAATGACAAAAGAAGTTATATCAGACAAAACTTGATGCTTATTACACATCAACAACCCATATTTTCAACGAATAACAAGACATATATACAGTACAACCAGAAATTATTGAGAATTTAAGATTGTATTATTATTTTTTCACTAATAACTCACATATTAAATGTGAATATTGGCAGAACATAACTCCAGATTCAAAGACAGGTGGTGAACAGTTAGTATGGGCAGCAATGCAGGCTTCAATGCGGCGGGGCATACTACTGATCAAACTCGTGGTCCATGCTGTCCCAATATCGGACCACCTCTTCTTTCATTTCAGCAATATTTGTCAGATTTTTCTTATTGACACTTTCCTTCATAAGTCCCAAAACATTTTCTATTGGATTTAGGTCAGGGCTATAGCTTGGCCAATCTAATATTGTCATATTTTGGGTCCGAAACCAGGCCTGTGAATGATTTGAACGATGTTTTGGGTCGTTGTCCTGCTGGAAAATCAAAAAAATTCCAAAGAACACGTGGGCAGATGGAAGTAAATGTCCCTCGAGAATATCTGTGTACCGCTCACTGTTCATATACCCTTCAAATACGCAGAGGGGTGTTGCCCCTAACACAGATATGCCACCCCACACGTTAAATTTCGGACTGTACTTTGGGCGCTGATACACAGGTTTTTCAGTTTGTTTGGTCCAGAATTTCAGTGTATTAGGAAACAGCCACACAGAACTTTCATCTGAGAAAATCACATTGTCCCAATTAACATTTCTATGCTGTAAGCACCAGTTCAACCTTCGCTCCTTTTGTTCAGGTTTCATGATCGGTGATGGAATTCCTCGACTTTTCTGCCAACCCATTGCATGCAGCTCAGTTCTAATTGTCTCCTTACAGACAGCCACAGTTCCTCTATCAATCATATCCAGCCTTACGTTTTCTAAACTCCTTCGTTTGTATTTAGAAACAAGAATACCAAGCCACCTCCTGTCACCGACAGTCAATTTTCTGGGCCTCCCTGGTGCTCAATGCCATATCCATTTGCAATATTTTTCAAAACACGATAAACAGTGGACAAAGGGATGCCTGTTCTACTTGAAATCACTTTAGCTAATCTGATGTCCTTGTTATAATACTCTAAAATCAACTTCCTCTTCTCTAAATTATCCATACTGAGGATCACTGAAAATGTCGTCTGCTAGCAAGTAAACAAAGGGGGATAACTCTTCACAAACTAAGGGAAAAGGTTTAACTGAGTTGTCTCTCTTGAATGAAAGCAAGCACTTGATAGCTTGTCAAGGTTGTTTATACTAGAAATCCAATTAAACATATTCCTAAAATTCTCAATAATTTCTGCTCATACTATATATATATGTGTAGGTTCTTTTATGTTCACACTTGCCAAATATATAATCGTTGAATATCAATTTATATATTTATATATGGCACCTTAGACAGTTGACACACCCGGCTTCCCGGAGTAGTGTGACCTGTGGTATATCATAAATATCTTCACACGGGGTTAGAATATGCTGTATCAGAAATAGTTTCACGTCCGATGTAAATGTGGTATATTAAGTCAATAAATTCACATGGGCATGAAATATATTATTGTAATATATACAATATGTCACATGATTCAATTGTTGGAGGGACAACAGCCGTTGACACTGCCGAATTAATCAGTGTAAATTTTACTTTCCAATATAACAACACAACAAAGTATATGTTGTCAAAAATGTGCCAGATAAAACCACAATGGACCTAACCCAAGATAGGCACCCAGTGAGACCTGACCTGATGCCACTCCCAACTCTATTCTGGACCAAGATTCATATAGCTACGGTCACGCGGCCAAGATTAGTCTTAAACATAGACATTGCCAGCCTAGTGACGTAGTTGTCAAGCTTACTCAGTTTGGCCGACAAAGTACAAAAATGGCAGCCAAGGATGAACAGAACATTCCCATAGAGACTAGCTTCTGTCTTTTGCTTAATGAGCAGCCTGAAGTTAGCAGCTGCTTCGTGTTTCGTTATTCGTCTTTCGAATAACGAATAACGTGCTAGCAGCGGGAATATGGAATATCTATAGCAGTGGTGTCATATATATATACACTGAAACTGTTCCATTCACAGTTTCTGAATAACGAAACACAAACCAGCACTGGGTTCGTTATTCAATGTATACCCATCAATTCTATCAAATGCAAGATAAATACAGCCTACCATATTACCAGAGGGTTCGTGTTTCGTCATTCGTCTTTCGAATAACGAATAACGTATTAGCAGCGGGTTCGTTATTCAAACGCTCTACGTGGAATATCTATAATAGTGCTGTCATATATATATACTGACACTCATGTAATAAAAGATTGCAGGTTCAATTCACAGGTGTACCAAATGAGCATGAGATGTTTAATCACACAGAAACTCTGAATAACGAAAAAAACTAACCAGCACCGGGTTCGTTATTCAAGGTATGCCCATCAATTCTATAAAATGCTCAAGTTGGCCATCTTCTCCTCGACTACCAACTTCAGATTAGTGGAAAATGAGTAACCTGGCTTGTTTGAGAGGCATTTTAGAAGTTGGAAGTCAGATAGAACAAGTATATATGGATGACAACTTCTTTATTCTAGAATACGACGTTCCGATACAGGTTCTTGTATTGTTTTCAAGTATGGATGGTACACGGAGAGAACCCGACCTTTGTTTTCAATGCACACACACACACACACATAGAGAGAGAGAGAGAGAGAGAGAGAGAGAGAGAGAGAGAGAGAGAGAGAGGAGAGAGAGAGAGAGAGAGAGAGAGAGAGACACACACACACACACACAGAGAGGGAGAATAGAAGAGCTGTAGAATGCTGTAGAGTATCCCTGATATATACAACAGAAGACTGATTAACCAGGCTGAGGATTCGTGGATTCTGAATGTTAACATGACATGGTAGTGTTTCATACAAACTTTGAAACAAATACATCCTAGAAAGATCATGCAAGTCTAGAATATGTGACAAGTCTAGGTGACCACTGTTTCTGAAGATGTGACAAGTCTAGGTCACCACTGTTTCTGAAGATGTGACGGTGACCACTGTTTCTGAAGATGTGACAAGTCTAGGTGACCACTGTTTCTGAAGATGTGACAAGTTTTGGTGACCACTGTTTCTGAAGATGTGACAAGATGTGACAAGTCTAGGTGACCACTGTTTCTGAAGATGTGACAAGTCTAGATGACCACTGTTTCTGAAGATGTGACAAGTCTAGGTGACCACTGTTTCTGAAGATGTGACAAGTCTAGATGACCACTGTTTCTGAAGATGTAACAAGTCTAGGTGACCACTGTTTCTGAAGATGTGACAAGTCTAGATGACCACTGTTTCTGAAGATGTGACAAGTCTAGGTGACCACTGTTTCTGAAGATGTAACAAGTCTAGGTGACCACTGTTTCTGAAGATGTGACAAGTCTAGGTGACCACTGTTTCTGAAGATGTGACAAGTCTAGATGACCACTGTTTCTGAAGATGTGACAAGTCTAGGTGACCACTGTTTCTGAAGATGTGACAAGTCTAGGTGACCACTGTTTCTGAAGATGTGACAAGTCTAGATGACCACTGTTTCTGAAGATGTGACAAGTCTAGGTGACCACTGTTTCTGAAGATGTGACAAGTCTAGGTGACCACTGTTTCTGAAGATGTGACAAGTCTAGGTGACCACTGTTTCTGAAGATGTGACAAGATGACAACTGTTTCTGAAGATGTGACAAGTCTAGGTGACCACTGTTTCTGAAGATGTGACAAGTCTAGGTGACCACTGTTTCTGAAGATGTAACAAGTCTGTAACAAGATGACAACTGTTTCTGAAGATGTGACAAGTCTAGGTGACCACTGTTTCTGAAGATGTGACAAGTCTAGGTGACCACTGTTTCTGAAGATGTAACAAGTCTAGGTGACCACTGTTTCTGAAGATGTGACAAGTCTAGGTGACCACTGTTTCTGAAGATGTGACAAGTCTAGGTGACCACTGTTTCTGAAGATGTGACAAGACAAGTCTAAGGTGACACCACTGTTTCTGAAGATGTGACAAGTCTAGATGACCACTGTTTCTGAAGATGTGACAAGTCTAGATGACCACTGTTTCTGAAGATGTGACAAGTCTAGGTGACCACTGTTTCTGAAGATGTAACAAGTCTAGGTGACCACTGTTTCTGAAGATGTGACAAGTTTTGGTGACCACTGTTTCTGAAGATGTGACAAGTCTAGGTGACCACTGTTTCTGAAGATGTGACAAGTCTAGATGACCACTGTTTCTGAAGATGTGACAAGTCTAGGTGACCACTGTTTCTGAAGATGGTACAAGTCTAGGTGACCACTGTTTCTGAAGATGTAACAAGTCTAGATGACTACTGTTTCTGAAGATGTGACAAGTCTAGATGACCACTGTCTGAAGATGCTTGACAAGATGTGACAAGTCTAGATGACCACTGTTTCTGAAGATGTGACAAGTCTAGGTGACCACTGTTTCTGAAGATGTGACAAGTCTAGGTGACCACTGTTTCTGAAGATGTGACAAGTCTAGGTGACCACTGTTTCTGAAGATGTGACAAG
Source organism: Haliotis rubra (assembly GCF_003918875.1). Classification (NCBI taxonomy): domain Eukaryota; kingdom Metazoa; phylum Mollusca; class Gastropoda; order Lepetellida; family Haliotidae; genus Haliotis; species Haliotis rubra. Next base: position 976,799 of record NW_025766558.1, on the reverse strand, counting down.
TCTAGGTGACCACTGTTTCTGAAGATGTCTAGGTGAGTCAAGTCTAGGTGACCACTGTTTCTGAAGATGACAACTGTTTCTGAAGGTGACCACTGTTTCTGAAGATGTGACAAGTCTAGATGACCACTGTTTCTGAAGATGTGACAAGTCTAGGTGACCACTGTTTCTGAAGATGTGACAAGTCTAGGTGACCACTGTTTCTGAAGATGTGACAAGTCTAGATGACCACTGTTTCTGAAGATGTGACAAGATTAGACAACTGTTTCTGAAGATGTGACAAGTCTAGTTGACCACTGTTTCTGAAGATGTGACAAGTCTAGGGTGACCACTGTTTCTGAAGATGTGACAAGTCTAGGTGACCACTGTTTCTGAAGATGTGACAAGTCTAGGTGACCACTGTTTCTGAAGATGTGACAAGTCTAGGTGACCACTGTTTCTGAAGATGTGACAAGTCTAGGTGACCACTGTTTCTGAAGATGTGACAAGTCTAGATGACCACTGTTTCTGAAGATGTGACAAGTCTAGGTGACCACTAGTGACCACTGTTTCTGAAGATGTGACAAGTCTAGGTGACCACTGTTTCTGAAGATGTGACAAGTCTAGATGACCACTGTTTCTGAAGATGTGACAAGTCTAGGTGACCACTGTTTCTGAAGATGTGACAAGTCTAGGTGACCACTGTTTCTGAAGATGTGACAAGTCTAGGTGACCACTGTTTCTGAAGATGTGACAAGTCTAGGTGACCACTGTTTCTGAAGATGTGACAAGTCTAGGACCACTGTGACCACTGTTTCTGAAGATGTGACAAGTCTAGGTGACCACTGTTTCTGAAGATGTGACAAGTCTAGGTGACCAAGATGTTTCTGAAGATGTGACAAGTCTAGGTGACCACTGTTTCTGAAGATGTGACAACTAGGGTGACCACTGTTTCTGAAGATGTGACAAGTCTAGGTGACCACTGTTTCTGAAGATGTGACAAGTCTAGGTGACCACTGTTTCTGAAGATGTGACAAGTCTAGATGTGACCACTGTTTCTGAAGATGTGACAAGTCTAGGTGACCACTGTTTCTGAAGATGTGAGGTGACCACTGTTTCTGAGATGTCAAGTCTAGAGACCACTGTTGACCACTGTTTCTGAAGATGTGACAAGTCTAGATCCACTGTTTCTGAAGATGTGACAAGTCTAGACCACTGTTTCTGAAGATGTGACAAGTCTAGATGACCACTGTTTCTGAAGATGTGACAAGATGACAACTGTTTCTGAAGATGTGACAAGTCTAGGTGACCACTGTTTCTGAAGATGTGACAAGTCTAGGTGACCACTGTTTCTGAAGATGTGACAAGTCTAGGTGACCACTGTTTCTGAAGATGTGACAAGTCTAGGTGACCACTGTTTCTGAAGATGTGACAAGTCTAGGGTGACCACTGTTTCTGAAGATGTGACAAGTCTAGATGACCACTGTTTCTGAAGATGTGACAAGTCTAGGTGACCACTGTTTCTGAAGATGTGACAAGTCTAGGTGACCACTGTTTCTGAAGATGTGACAAGTCTAGGTGACCACTGTTTCTGAAGATGTGACAAGTCTAGATGACCACTGTTTCTGAAGATGTGACAAGTCTAGGTGACCACTGTTTCTGAAGATGTGACAAGTCTAGGTGACCACTGTTTCTGAAGATGTGACAAGTCTAGGTGACCACTGTTTCTGAAGATGTGACAAGTCTAGGTGACCACTGTTTCTGAAGATGTGACAAGTCTAGGTGACCACTGTTTCTGAAGATGTGACAAGTCTAGGTGACCACTGTTTCTGAAGATGTGACAAGTCTAAGATGTGACCTAGGTGACCACTGTTTCTGAAGATGTGACTGTTTCTGAAGATGATGTGTTTCTGACAAGTCTAGGTGACCACTGTTTCTGAAGATGTGACAAGTCTAGGTGACCACTGTTTCTGAAGATGTGACAAGTCTAGATGACCACTGTTTCTGAAGATGTGACAAGTCTAGGTGACCACTGTTTCTGAAGATGTGACAAGTCTAGGTGACCACTGTTTCTGAAGATGTGACAAGTCTAGGTGACCACTGTTTCTGAAGATGTGACAAGTCTAGGTGACCACTGTTTCTGAAGATGTGACAAGTCTAGGTGACCACTGTTTCTGAAGATGTGACAAGTCTAGGTGACCACTGTTTCTGAAAGATGTGACAAGTCTAGGTGACCACTGTTTCTGAAGATGACAAGTCTCTAGGTGACCACTGTTTCTGAAGATGTGACAAGTCTAGGTGACCACTGTTTCTGAAGATGATGTTTCTGAAGATGTGACAAGTCTAGATGACCACTGTTTCTGAAGATGTGTGACAAGTCTAGGTGACCACTGTTTCTGAAGATGTGACAAGTCTAGGTGACCACTGTTTCTGAAGATGTGACAAGTCTAGGTGACCACTGTTTCTGAAGATGTGACAAGTCTAGGTGACCACTGTTTCTGAAGATGTGACAAGTCTAGGTGACCACTGTTTCTGAAGATGTGACAAGTCTAGGTGACCACTGTTTCTGAAGATGTGACAAGTCTAGGTGACCACTGTTTCTGAAGATGTGACAAGTCTAGATGACCACTGTTTCTGAAGATGTGACAAGTCTAGATGACCACTGTTTCTGAAGATGTGACAAGTCTAGGTGACCACTGTTTCTGAAGATGTGACAAGTCTAGGTGACCACTGTTTCTGAAGATGTGACAAGTCTAGGTGACCACTGTTTCTGAAGATGTGACAAGTGAAGATGTGACAAGTCTAGGTGACCACTGTTTCTGAAGATGTGACAAGTCTAGGTGACCACTGTTTCTGAAGATGTGACAAGTCTAGGTGACCACTGTTTCTGAAGATGTGACAAGTCTAGGTGACCACTGTTTCTGAAGATGTGACAAGTCTAGGTGACCACTGTTTCTGAAGATGTGACAAGTCTAGGTGACCACTGTTTCTGAAGATGTGACAAGTCTAGGTGACCACTGTTTCTGAAGATGTGACAAGTCTAGATGACCACTGTTTCTGAAGATGTGACAAGTCTAGGTGACCACTGTTTCTGAAGATGTGACAAGTCTAGGTGACCACTGTTTCTGAAGATGTGACAAGTCTAGGTGACCACTGTTTCTGAAGATGTGACAAGTCTAGGTGACCACTGTTTCTGAAGATGTGACAAGTCTAGGTGACCACTGTTTCTGAAGATGTGACAAGTCTAGGTGACCACTGTTTCTGAAGATGTGACAAGTCTAGGTGACCACTGTTTCTGAAGATGGTACAAGTCTAGGTGACCACTGTTTCTGAAGATGTAACAAGTCTAGGTGACCACTGTTTCTGAAGATGTGACAAGTCTAGGTGACCACTGTTTCTGAAGATGTGACAAGTCTAGGTGACCACTGTTTCTGAAGATGTGACAAGTCTAGGTGACCACTGTTTCTGAAGATGTGACAAGTCTAGGTGACCACTGTTTCTGAAGATGTGACAAGTCTAGGTGACCACTGTTTCTGAAGATGAAGACAAGTCTAGGTGACCACTGTTTCTGAAGATGTGACAAGTCTAGGTGACCACTGTTTCTGAAGATGTGACAAGTCTAGGTGACCACTGTTTCTGAAGATGTGACAAGTCTAGGTGACCACTGTTTCTGAAGATGTGACAAGTCTAGGTGACCACTGTTTCTGAAGATGTGACAAGTCTAGATGACCACTGTTTCTGAAGATGTTTCTGAAGATGTAAGTCTAGGTGACTACTGTTTCTGAAGATGTGACAAGTCTAGATGACCACTGTTTCTGAAGATGTGACAAGTCTAGGTGACCACTGTTTCTGAAGATGTGACAAGTCTAGGTGACCACTGTTTCTGAAGATGTGACAAGTCTAGATGACCACTGTTTCTGAAGATGTGACAAGTCTAGGTGACCACTGTTTCTGAAGATGTGACAAGTCTAGATGACCACTGTTTCTGAAGATGTGACAAGTCTAGGTGACCACTGTTTCTGAAGATGTGACAAGATGACAACTGTTTCTGAAGATGTGACAAGTCTAGGTGACCACTGTTTCTGAAGATGTGACAAGTCTAGGTGACCACTGTTTCTGAAGATGTGACAAGTCTAGATGACCACTGTTTCTGAAGATGTGACAAGATGACAACTGTTTCTGAAGATGTGACAAGTCTAGGTGACCACTGTTTCTGAAGATGTGACAAGTCTAGATGACCACTGTTTCTGAAGATGTGACAAGTCTAGGTGACCACTGTTTCTGAAGATGTGACAAGTCTAGGTGACCACTGTTTCTGAAGATGTGACAAGTCTAGATGACCACTGTTTCTGAAACTGAAGGTCACTGGGCTCCTTTCATTACAATTGATGATTATAATTTAGGAACCGTTTTCAGTAAAATATGTTCATTTCAGAGACTATACGTTAGTCTAATGACATGGCTGCGGGGTGATTTACCTTTAGATACAGTTTCAGGTACAGGTGCTAGTAGCTTATTTCACTAAACACTCGTTGAATATTCATACAGATAATAAGTAGAATCGGGCACATATCAAGTTATGTGTCAGCAGGTTTCATATTCACAAGCTCTTACATAAAATCATGATTCCCAGTTTATCTGATTATCCAGAGCACCCGTTTACATGCAACGTCTTGTCTTGTGTATATATCCAATACAACCGGTGCAAGACTGGTTTTTGACGAGTGTACGTAACTGCTGCTTCTGAAAATGAAAGTCTAAGCTCAATTTTATCATTTTTTCCAATTATTTATGAACGATTTTTTTCTGGAAAATATAATTTCAGGGACTAGACGTACGTCTACCTCAAAATTTGATGACTGCTTTATCCAGAATATCTAGATCACTAGTTTATCAATGAAATAATTATTGTGTGTGTCACTATCTCAGTAAAACCAGATCTTACCTCGCGCTACTGCTTTGTTTTTTGCCTAGTGGCTGCAAGAGTTGTATGATCCCCAAGGAGTTGAGATTGATAATACGACGTGCCGTTGAGATTGACATCCCGTGATGCAGAGCTGGATATCGGCGCTATACAAATGTGTGTGTGTGTGTGTGTGTGTGTGTGTGTGTGTGTGTGTGTATTGAAAACAAAGGTCGGGTTTTAATGAACACCCTGTCAATATACAAGATTGCAGGACTTTGAATTAGCTTCCATTTCAATTCTTAAATAAACTCAAAAACGTACCTGCACAAACGTAAACGACAACACGTATGTATTATCTGTTAATGAAGGCAAGAGCTGTGTCTACTGACAATTAATGTACAAGTAAACGTTATTTTAGTAATATCTGACGGCCTTGTTGAAACTTTGATGTTAGTGTCAACACATTTACCCATGAAAGCAACTGAAGACGACGATGAAGCAGGTCATGGTATTTAGAACCTGGACAGAGTTGAACTTTCAGGCCGTAGCCCATGGTATTAAATGCATGTACATTTACAGTACAGCTACTGCTGCATTCAGAAAATTGCCGGTGTTGCAATTGTAACGAAAAATAGTTCATACAATATCTGTTAAAAGGTTACTTATTTTTTTATTTTCCAGAATAACAATTCAGACTATTGTGATATTTACAATGATAAAACTGGATGCAACATGTTTTATTCTTTAAAATATGGATATAATAATAGATGAAGAAGCGTATCAGTTGGACGTCGTTCATTTGAAGTTCAAATATGCTATATTAATATTAGCAGAACAGATACAATTGAACGTACAGGGGCGTAGGAACGGTTTTCAGAGAGGAAGGGGGGGGCTAATTTATGAAAATATTGAAAATCAAAATGAAATTGTAGTTATGGTAATGTAGATATGCACCCACACCCCCCCCCCCACCCCACCCCCCGTGTAGTACAGTTTGAAGTATTTTCTATTTTTTAGACTTTCTGAAACGAAACAAAACACGTTTATCATATGGTGTGATTTTGACAGTGCATGTCTGTGATTTTAAGTAGATAAGCCACGTAAAAAGTCAGATTATAGCTGATAGCGTGTGCTTTGTTCACCACGTCCAGTAACCAAACTAGGTCTGTGTCCCTTGACATTTGAACTAATATATCTGACATTTAAGCGAAAATCAGTCCAACCACAGCATAGATATGTTTCCCTGAGTCCCTTGTATACGGTACCGACATGATGACAGCAGGACAGATTGTCTGGTTTCATATGGCTGAAATCCAGCAAGCTGCCTCTTGTATTATTGCAAGTATTAGGACGGACGCGTTTAGTTGCACTATATACTATATAATACATGACGCGCATATAGATGGCAGTGGCGGATCCAAGGGGTGGGGGGGGGGGTCGACACCCTCCCCTTGAAAATGACCTAAGACCACATTGAAAAAAAATTGCGTTGGCGGAGCCAAGGGGGTTCAGGGTTTTTAACCCCCTAACCCCCTCCCCTTTCAAAAATCCTGCATCCGCCCATGTAGATGGTGATTAGAATATAAAGAACCAATGTCCACCAAATGCAACTAGGTTTTATAACATGCACACTTCATTTTTACCCGTTTTCACGAGAGTTTCAATGGTCATTTAGTAAACTTTCAGGACAAAACCATAAACCCCCACGCGGTGATGTTGCATCGCATCAAGTGTTTGGTTGTACAAGGCTTTGAGTCACGTGCGAAACACAGACAGGAGACTAGTCTACGACAAAGTAATGGCGTGTTTGTGTTTTCCCACTGACTAGAAATTGTAACTTTTCGCGACTTGCTGGAAGTACATTGTCATGTCCAGTGTACAATGAAAAATGATATATTTACAGCACTGAACTGTGTAGTTCTTAAAAATGACTTATTAATTGTCACTAAAGTACGTAGTGTGTTTATTTTACTGTGGTAAACAATCAGCATTAAACTCTCGTGTAGCAACAGGTGCCCTTTATCAGATAATGTCAGTTGGAGTTTGTTTTGGTTGTTGTCATGATATAGGACATACACAGGTGGACGAACACAGGACTACATGTGTTCTTTATACAAGACTTTTAGTAGGTTAATGCCTGTTTTCTATGGACCCGATAAAAGCAATATTGACGCAGTTTAAATTGGAGGGTGATCCCCAAATGTTTTTCTTAAAGTTCAAAATATGTAAACTACTCAACTCTTTCAAAAATAAGAAAATCTCAACCAAACTTTGCATTACACCTCTCCTTTAGACAAAGAAGCTGAATTCCAAATATGAAATCATTTTGGCCTAAACTGTTACAGTTATTGGTTGAACAATCTTTTCTAAGTTCAAATTATTGAATTCTTAAAATATTAAACATATAATCAGAATTTGCATATTGTCTCTCCTATAGACAAAGACGGTGGTCCCCGATTTTGCCAACCAATAGTTTTCAAGTTATTGCCAAGTTGAATAAAAATGTATTCAGACGGCCGACGCTATTCCTTGGTATAACCATGATAACTGTATACCTCCAATCTTTCATCTTTATTTATGTTTATAACAAAATGTACTTTTCATACTTTACAAACCGGTCTGTGTTAATTGCTTCGCATTGTGTGTTTTCTTTCTATAAATGGGTTATATTGTAAACAGCTTACGTAATGTATAGCTGTTACACAATCTAAACCCGATAAGACCTTCAGTGGACACATAGGCGGATCAGAATGTAGCAAGCACACTAAGCCCACGCTAGAGCATTCGGCGTGTCGTTGCTTTCTATAACAAATATATGACAAACATGCTAGATCATTACATTGACTATGTTACAAACATGCTAGAACATTGTCTGTATGACAACTATGCTAGAACATTGTCTGTATGACAAACATGTTGGAACATTGTCTGTATGACAAACATGTTAGAACATTGTCTGTATGACAAACATGTTAGAACATTGTCTGTATGACAAACATGTTGGAACATTGTCTGTATGACAAACATGTTGGAACATTGTCTAGAACATTGTCTGCATGACAAACATGCTAGAACATTGTCTGCATGACAAACATGTTAGAACATTGTCTGTATGACAAACATGTTAGAACATTGTCTGTATGACAAACATGCTAGAACATTGTCTGTATGACAAACATGTTAGAACATTGTCTGTATGACAAACATGCTAGAACATTGTCCGTATGACAAACATCCTAGAACATTGTCCGTATGACAAACATGTTAGAACATTGTCCGTATGACAACCATGCTAGAACATTGTCTGTATGACAAACATGTTAGAACATTGTCTGTATGACAAACATGCTAGAACATTGTCTGTATGACAACCATGCTAGAACATTGTCTGTATGACAAACATGTTAGAACATTGTCTGTATAACAAACATGTTAAAACATTGTCCGTATGACAACCATGCTAGAACATTGTCCGATAGTTAGGCAGACACCGCGCTGTCGTGGCTAAGGGTTCCCGCGAAAGCGAAACCTAAACTGAGGAGGTTTGGTCCAGATTTCGCTTTCCCGGGCCATAACCAAACGATGAGCTTCGGATTACAGAAATGTCTGCATAACTGCTCGTGACTGGAGCATTTACAGACATAGTCTGTCGTACAGACCCTGAAGCAAATATATCCAAGAAAGCCCACACAAGTCTAGAAAATGTGGCAAGTCTAGATTTCCTCAGCTTCTGGAATGAAGAAAGTCTCAGGGCTCCTTTTCATTATATATTTTTTTTTTACTATGAACTTTTTTTCAGTAAAATATGTTCATTTCAGAGACTAGTTGTTAGTCTATTACAGACACTGTAGCTGGGGCAGTAATTATTCTATTCAAACATGTCAAACATATTCTATTCAGTTAGTTATACATGTCATGCCTATCTAATATGGATATGTGTTTCCTTATTAAAGTATCCAAAAGGATAAATGAGAGATATACAAGCTCTCAGCTCATCACTTTTGAGCAAACCTCCAACAATCAACAAACCGGTTGAGTGTGGTCACATGACCAGTTCATGGCGTGGAAGTATGTGGGAGGTCGTGCATATGTGTCTGACAGCTGTGGCCTCGCTAGATGCCTGGAATATAGAATGTGCTTATCGTGGGCAAATCTGGACAAGTCGGTAGCTGACCCAGAACCCTTGTGTATTACCAAATGAAGAGGATTTGGTGTTAGCTCTCTCACACAAAAAAACAACCCAACCACAGGGGCTTGTAACGCTAAAAACTGCCATCAAGGCATATACTATCACTGACGGGGTCTTAGTACCTTTTATATAGTACTAAGACCCCGTCAGTGATAGTATATGCCTTGATGGCAGTTTTTAGCGTTACAAGCCCCTGTGAACCCAACAACAAAAAACAAAACATGTCTGTCAGGTGTCGAGCTATTGTGTACTGATATTAAACTGCAATGTCATGCAGGTTGCGATCTCGAAGCCCTCACACTGACTGAACCAGCCCATGTCCGGTTGTCAAGGATCCGAAAACATCCGTGAACATTGTTAGGGAGTCTCCGCGTCCTGTTACCGTCACCGCTTCATGGAAAGACAAAAATAAAAACAGGACAGACACGGCACTTGTGCTTATTGCTTTTCATGACCGGATATTTCATTAAACATGACTTTGTGTTTTCCGCTTATTGTTTGCATCATATGACCACGTGTGTTAGCTGTAAAAGAAACTTCCCCCTTAATAGCAGTCAACTGACGCTCAATGAACAGCTGGGGTGGATACGTATACTAATTGCTGTAGGCCTACATGTTCTGTAAATCCACCTATATAGTTTATGTAGTTTACCGTAAAATAAATGAGCGTAAAGCTCCCCTGAGTGTCCCCATTCAGAAAAATTCATTCCCCGACAACGAAACAAACATCTTTTAACACGTGCACCTGTTGCATCATAAAGTCAAACCGGTATCTACCAGTTGGGTTATACCGACACGCAGGAACACGAATCACAGTACATGAGCATATTACAAAGAGGGGTGACGTTCAAACAGTGCGTCAATATTACCTTTATGATGCATATGTTATAACATTTGATCACTATAGTTGATGTATCCAACACATTAAAAATTAATGTTAACAACAACCACAAACCACAGAATGTTTGTCATGGTTTTGTTAAAGTTATAGTTGGTTTGATAAGCTATGCCCTCCCTATGAAATAATGAACTGGTCCATTCTAAAGACCCGGATGTTGACCTCTAGTCAAGACTGAGTGCTATTTCATCAGACCTAGTTCGGAAGAGGAGACGCACGGTGTGGTAAAGTGCCGTTCTCATTCAACGCCGTCTAAGAGCTACAGTTGTGTATATTTTAGTTAAACTTTGTCAAAATGTCGGACGAGAATACAAATCACGACGAAAAGGTACCGATCAAGGAGGCCGATGCTGTAAATGCTGAAGTCGACCTTGATGACTCGAAAGCCAAATTTCTGAATGGCGGTAAAGGCATGGATGAGTCCCATGTCGAAATTGAAGTTCCCTCTGAATCCAACGAATCTTTCGCTGGCCTAGGGAAAGATGAACTGATGCAGTATGTGAACGATCCTTTTTGGAAACGACTCCGTATCATCTTGTTCGTCCTCTTTTGGGTCGGCTGGATTGCGATGTTGGCGGCAGCCATTATCATCATCGTCCTGGCTCCTCGATGCGCTTACCGCCCCGACCTGAAGTGGTATAACAAAGAGGCCGTCTACAGCGTCTACCCGAAGAGCTTTATGGACAGTGATAAAGATGGAAAGGGAGATCTCGGTGGTAAGTTTTGAAAAAAAATGTATCAGTAGATTCAGGCTAAATCAAGTATATTAACCTTTAGGACATGTATGCCCGCCCTAGCTACCATAACCATTATTGCTATGACAATGGAAGTCTAAATATGGCTTACCTAGACTCTCTGCTGTGGAGAGTGATTAGTTAGACAGTCTATGAATCTATACATACTTGGAGTGGCTACTCATAGGTGGCGAGTTTCTTGCATGATAACCCATAGGGCTGGGACGGGTCCAAATTTTCTACCCGGGTACCCCACCCACTATTACCCTACCCTACCCGGGTATCCGTTATGATAATTCCTGACATCAAATTTGCAAGAAATGGCAATATATTCTTCAGCTCGGAGGCTAAAATTTCGAGTTTTTTCGTTATCTTGTATATATTAAAAAAGTGACTGTACATTATGTCTAAATCTTCAAACACAATACAACATTTTAATCATGAAAGTATATTAATCTATTAGTCACATGAGCATGAGCCCACCCGGGTGACCCGTCCCAGCCCTAATAACCCTATGTGCTGGGGATTCGCGCTACATTTATCTGAGGGTGCTACATTCCTCTTACATGCAAGGATCCAAGCAGTATTAAGCAGGCCTGCTATTATGCTGAAGTATTTGTCAAAACTGTAATAACTCACTCATTCGCCATTTTTATGGCCTTTTTAGAATGGACGTGGTGGGATAGCTTAGTGGTTAAAGCGTTTGCTCGTCACAACGAAGACCTGGGTTTGATTCCCCACATGGGTACAATGTGTGAAGCTAGTTAATCCTAGTGGTTATATCGTTTACCAGTCCCGCCAAAGCCTTGTGTCCCTCACCTTTGATATTGCTGGAATATTACTACAAGCTCACTCACCTCAACATATTATCAATAAACTTACAGTCAACTTATCAGTTGCTTTGTTCATGAATTGCAGGCATCGAGTCCAAGTCGTCCTACGTTACGGATGTTCTTGGAGCTAAAGTCCTTTCACTTGGATCCATCTACAAGAAAGACACAGGAAATGGAATCATTGACCACAAGGATGTTGACCTAGTGCTGGGCTCAATAGAACAGGTGGATGCCATGTTGGCCAAGTTCAAGAAAACAGGTAATTACACGTCTTTAGTCATATTCATGTACACCATCAATTTACTCTGTATCGTATATAGTATGAGATGGTGAATAAAATTGTCAGATGTTCACACAACTTCAGGAAGTCTTAAATAGTGAAAACACCTTGACAGAAAGCTTTTCTTATCACATGGTATTCATGTCACAGTTTTTTTTCAACTTTCCACATCAGCCTATATATATCACATGAATATCTGTGTTGAATTTGAAGGTGGTTGTGTTACTCCTAGATACATGTGATACATACTTTGAGTGGCTGAGTACTTGTAGCAGTCTTACTATATTTGGAACCAGTGTTGAGGAAACCTCAACCACTACCCAACACATGTAAATTAGATGTAGCCTATGCTTGACATGTTTATATGTGATTGTCCCTACGTGTCTGATTCTTTTGTTATGTTTTCTTTAGGTGTGAAGATTGTCTTGGACTTTGTTCCAAACCATACAAGCAAGAACAGCACCTGGTTCATGGAATCCAGAAAAGGCAAGAGTTCCAAGTATGGTGACTACTACGTGTGGGCTGATGGCAAGAATGGTGGACCACCAAACAACTGGGTAGGAACTTGTACCCTTAACCTTGTCATGACCAAAACATTTTCTTTGTCAATTATGGTATTTTTGTCAAATCCCCACACACAAGTCTGTCTTAAAGTATTGGATTACCTAAGTTTCCTAATAACTTGTGGCCAGTGAGAGCCATACTTTCAGTTCACAGAGTGGTAACAGATTTATTCCTCAGTGGTTTTAGATTTCTGACTGGTTGTTTTATTGATTGTTTGTTTGGTGGGGTCAGACAGAAAACTACTAGTGTGTTAACTGCATTTATCATAGGAAAAGACTCTCTCTACGCCCTGACTAGCCCAATGCTTCAGTTAGGATTAACATCTCTGATCAAAGAGTTTTCCTGTCTGATTGTCTTAACATTTGTGTTCCAGGAAAACGTGAATGGTGGCTCTGCATGGCAGCTGGACTCCACCCGCAACCAGTACTACTTGTGCCAGGCTGGCCCCGAATACCCGGACCTCAACCTGGAGAACAACGATGTTATGATGGAGATGAAGGTCAGGCTCACTGCTACTCTGTCAGTTGTGTCACATGTTTCATGTTTTCTTCAGGATATTACACAGGGATGAGACTTTCTGTGGATTTGTTTTGTGATACATGCCAACACAATATATACATTGATTCCTCCAGACCGTGGCTATCTTTCAGTGTTTTGTGATACATGCCATCACAATATACACATTGATTCCTCCAGACCGTGGCTATCTTTCTTTTGGTTTCTGTTAAAAAGATTTGTTCTCCTTATGCATACAGGATAAATGTGAGTCTATGATAAAGATGATGGGTTCTCTGCACCACAGTGTTATGGTGAGATAGAGATGATGGGTTCTCTGTACCACAGTGTTATGGTGAGATAAAGATGATGGGTTCTCTGTACCACAGTGTTATGGTGAGATAAAGATGATGGGTTCTCTGTACCACAGTGTTATAAAGATGATGGGTTCTCTGTACCACAGTGTTATGGTGAGATAAATATGATGGGTTCTGTGCACCACAGTGTTATGGTGAGATAAATATGATGGGTTCTCTGTACTACAGTTTATGGTGAACATCTATGACCTGCTGTAGTGGTTTTCTTCTGTCAAATATCTTCAACTCACTTCACTCATTATTTTGAGTTCTTCTTACATTGTTGCAGGAGATGAATGAAACATTTTCAGGTGCATTAGTGTTCTAAGATAGTGTTCAAGATTAGGGATGAAAATCCAAGATAGTATTTGTCCTAGTCCAAATGTGATACATTCTCATGTAGGCAGGCCTTGCGTCAACTTCAAGGCAACATTTAAAAGGACTTGCGGACCCTAAATGAGTAACACTAAATGATATTTTGAAAACACCAATGACTGTGATCTGTTGACAGCCTTGTGGTATTAAAAGGTGTTCTGTTGAATTTACACCTTGAGTTTTGCTTGTAAATATTTCAAGGGATTCATGTTAACTTTTTTGTTTTACTTAACAGGAAGTCTTGAAGTTCTGGCTCAGTAGAGGAATCGCAGGATTCAACCTGAAAGATGCCAGCCTACTTGTAGAGAACCTGAACACAACGGACCCAGATGATGAATCGGTAGGTCAGAACCAAAAACAGATAATAATTCAAGTCCACAGATCCTCCTGAAGGGTCCACATATCCTCCTGAAGGGTGTTTAAGTTTTCATTCTTAGGGGAGTTGTGTAGGGAACTAGTGATAGCTGTCAACTTAACTAGTGACCAGATTCAAGTGATGAGAAGTTACTTTAAAAGGAATGTGACCAGTGTGCGCACATATAGTTTGAATGCAGAAAATAAGTTCATCATCTCCAAGGAAGCACAAATACAATAAACTGGCTGTGTTTGTTTCAGACCCATGTCAATTACCAGGGCAGCATCCCAGTTGTCCAGGCTTTCCGTGCCGTTATCAATGCCTACTCCGACAAGCCTGGCAGAGAGAGGTATGTTGTTGATCTATGTACAAGTCTTTCTTTGTTGCTGTCTTAACCAAAGGTTAGAATTTCAAAAATGTCACTTTATCTGAAGCAGAGCATCGGATTGGTTGAACTCTTCTGGTGGCCATTACCCCAGTGTAGTATCACCAATATTGAGTAACCGAATATTTAGACGCTAATAGTCACTTGCCAGAGGAATGGCATTGCTTGTTTGCTAATAGTGGTGTTGATATTATTCTCCAACACGTTTTCTACATGTCTTGCTCTGCCATTATCTTCCAGTCTCCCAGACTATACAGACTTACATGTCACTGCCATTTGTTAATAGTGTTCTGTATATATCCCCAGGGTGCTGTATTCCTCAATTGATGGCACCAAGAACCAGACCATGGCATACTATGGCACATCTGACAAACCTGGCCTTCACATGGTGGTGGGAACTGGTCTGGTGTCACAGCTTACCACCGCCTGTGATGCACAATGTGTAAAGAAGATGCTGGATGATGAGCTGAACGAAAATACTGTCAACAAGTGGCTGGGATGGATGGTGAGATGGGAACATACACATGAATTATATTTAATTTGTAAATAAGTAAATTTCAGCTTTAGTTCGGGAAAACTATTCAATGATTGGTCTAGGTGACTTACATGCCATTACATTCACCTGAAGTTTCTGTCCTTCAAATTGTTTCAACTTGTGTTTATCTTTACAGCTAAGTGATGGTGACAGCAGCCGTGTGAGCCAGAGAATGGGGGCCAAGGAGATTGCAGCAGCTGTGTTGCAGTTGATGCTGCCAGGGACACCCATCATGTACTATGGAGATGAGGTTGGCATGAAGGATGGAACCTTCACCACTGCACAAATATCCGGAGTCAGCACAGATGTGGAGGAGTTGGTAAGTGGGACTTCGTCATTGTCTTATTACTACAAGGTCATGGAAAGACATCAAGTTTTGGGGAACACTCTTAACATTACCCAAGACTGGTATAGACACTGGGTCTGTATATTGGTCTCAAGCAACGAATACTTGTAGGGGGCTTAATGTATAGGAGCATGCAGTGCATTTTCAATCAATTTAGCATGATTCAGCTTGCTAGGCATGCTAAACTGTGGATCTGTTTTCCTGACAACATTTCACAACCACTGATGAGTCAACAGTGTGTTTGTGTGATTGAACCCTGTCAGGAAACCCCGACACTGCACTAGCTGTTCCCAGAACACCTTCAGAGTACTCATACAGATATTTCCCAAAATTGTTTAACACTTCAATGACACGGAGTTGTTACTTCCACTGACTTTCTATATATATACTATCTATATAACACAGCAGTATTGAAATGAATGTCATTTTTGTGTTTCAGGGTCGTATGAAGTACCGAACACCCATGCAGTGGAATTCTAGAGAGAATGCCGGCTTCACCGAAGCCTCATCACCATATCTGCCAATCAATGCTAATTACACACAGAATAATGTAGCTGTAAGTAACAGTCAGTTGTACTTCCACCTCTTAACAAGAAAATGAGGATCTGTTGATAAGGATGCCATGTTGCTACATCCATCCATGGTCAATTGATCCTGATGATACATACAAACCGGTCACATACTTTTACATGCTTTACTTAAGGAGTTTTAACCATTAATTCCAAAAGAAAACTTCTTGTTTGTGTGGTGTGTTACTGAGTGTTTAGGCACTGACTGTTATGACATGGGTAATACTGTGTACTGAAATTAAACTGATGCAAGGTTTTGTGTGTTTTCTATGTGTTTATGGACAAACTATCATTTAAATTCTCTATATCTTTCAGTCTGAAAGAGCTGTCTTCAGGAAAAAGTCCGTGTTTGAAAAGGTTGCTGAACTGATTAAACTACGTGATGCTGAATCCCTCCAGTTTGGTAAGACCACCACAGGACTCGTCAGTGACATGGTCTACTTTGTGCGCAAGGCTGAAGGCTTCCCTGGCTATTTGGTGGTCATCAACTTCGGATCATATCCTGTCAGTCATCTGTTCCAGGGCGATCTGTTCTCTGAGACAGCTACTGTGCTGTTCCACTCTCACCAGGAGACAAATGTGGGCACTGTCAACCTCCAGAACAAGTACTTGGAGGTACTCGGCGGGGGAGCAGTTATCCTGAAACTACATGGTTGACAAGTCAAGACAGTGTCTTGTTGACATTAGTTGGAGTTTTTGGGAACACCATTAGTTCAGCAACTGAACTACAACCTTGAGATTGTCCGTTAATGGTTCTCATACATCATACTATTCATTTTAAGTTGTTTAAGAATTTGATAAGGGCATTTATAAGAATATGTTGGCATTTGAAAACTTACAGTAAATATTGCCAAGAGACACAGAGGATTCTACGTCCTCATGTACATGTTCACACATAACTAGAATAAAGCGTAATGTTTCGTTGAGTGAGTACCTTGAAGTGTATGAGTTGTCTATATATGACGGAGGTATAAAATATAGGCAGATATGCCTCAGTGTATGGTCTGGTTGACATTCAGGATTCCACCTCCCTATTCCGTACTTCGGAATCCCATGAGATGTGCGCATGCGCAATTGCTTCAGTACGCTCGCGTTTTTGCTTTAGTTCAGAAGAATTTACGTCGCTCTCATATTTTATCTCTCAGCGCTTGAGATAAGAGGTTTGTTTGGAAGAAGAATTGTGGGAACTACGAGTGTAGTCCCAGTGGTGATTAATCTCGAGTCTTTTGGGGTAGACACGCAGTGTCCGTGGTGAAAATTGACTCTTTTGGTTTTTGACCGAGACGGCCCCTGGTCGTGGTCATCCCTGTCATGGCGGCTCCCCTGGGGTCAGACAAGGGACCAAGCACTGACTTGGAAAATACTTCTCGACAGAGTATTTTTGAGATTGTGGACAATATCAGAGGAACTTTGATCAACCCAACCACTCCTGATCTAGGTATGTCAAACTGTGCACAACTTTCTAGTCCCTCGGGGACTGGACAACCTCAGGGGTCGAAGGTCAGTGACAGGGTTGAAGCCACAGATGCCGTGGACCATCAGACTGATAGACAGCCGTCTTTCTCATGGGAACACTGTATGGAATTCATGATGGCCAGTCAAAGAGCTCAGTGTGCTTCTATGGAGAAAATCATTGGATCGGCTATTTCTAACTTTGGGAAAGTTATTTCTCAGCAAGGGGTTTCGGGTGGTACCGAGCAGACCCGAAGTTCACAGATCGTGGCTTCAACTTCGGTGAGTGGAGATGGCACCGGAGATTCCCGAAGTGGGGCGGATGCAACTTCCGGGGATAACCAACATGGCGGCGCCCGTGATGTATACAGTGACGACGAAGGGCTTGTTGGAGACGATTCTGAGTCGGATTGTTTTGATTCCCTTCAATCAAACCTGTGCGAAACCAAAGAAAACCCCGAGGACGACAATATCATAACTCTTATGGCTGATTTTCATGAGTTCTTTGGAGAAGACGACGATACTTCGGAATCGTTGAGAGAGGACCTGGCCAAATCAGTGAATGAGGGTATGACTAAGAGCCCGCACATGGGAAAATTGAAAGAGGTGATGGGGAGATACAAGAGACCTAAGAATTGTGAGGCATTGAGGGTCCCAAAGGCCAATGAAGAAATATGGCAACAGGCCAAACCGGCTACGAGGACTAGAGACTTGAGGGCCCAACAGACCCAGGGGTTAATGGTGAAAGCCATGATTCCCTTAATCCAATTAACAGATGCACTCATGAGTGCCATAGTCACAAAATCAGAAGTGGACATTAAAGACACACTCATGAAAGCTACTGATTCAATAAGACTCCTTGCAGGGGCTCATGGCGATCTAAATACCAAGAGACGCGAAGGGTTTAAACCTGATCTCAAAGGCCCCTACAAAAACTGTGTTTTGCTATGCCAGGGAAGAATTCAGGAACATATCTGTTCGGGGATGAACTTGGAAAACGCATCAAAGACATTTCTGATGCCAGTCAGCTTGGGTGCAAACTTGGCCAAGGCACATCATGGCAACCTAGTCGCCACAGATATAGGGGAAATCAGAGATTTGACCCCTACAGGCAACAGACACAACCCATCAGGACAGGAAAGGGTTTCCCCAACAAGGTTAAGAGCTCCAGGGGCAGAGGAAACCAACATGGTGGTTTTTTAAACCGACGTCCCAGGGAGGACAACTTCAGAAAATAGCGGAAACACTAGACAGTGACAATAGTGCAGAGGTGAGAGACTTATTACACAGTCTATCTAATGTGCCACAGAATTTCACTGCAGGCAAAACTAAGCAGTTTGTGCATCATTGGTACAGTGTGACATCTGATAACTGGGTTTTATCTAGTGTGGCAGGAGTTAGTATTGACTTCCTTGAGTTGCCAGTTGAACATTATGTACCCAAACCTATCTTGTTTAATGAACAGGAATGGCACCAAGTAGACTGTGAGATCAATGAAATGTTAGCCAAGGGTATCATTGTTGAGTGTTTCCATGAACGTGGGGAATATATCTCCAACATTTTCACAAGGGTTAAGAAAGACAATTCCTTGAGGGTTATCCTGAACTTGCAGTCACTTAATGGTATCGTGGATGCACACCACTTTAAGATGGATACTTTCAAATCTGCCTTATATCTTGTTCGCCAGGATTGCTACTTTGCATCAATTGACCTGAAAGATGCTTATTTTTCAATACCGATCAGGCCTAGTGATCAAAAATACCTGCGGTTCTACTGGAATCAACAACTATACCAATTCACATGTATGCCTAATGGACTATCTTCAGCCCCTCGAACATTTACAAAAAATCTTGAAACCTGTTTTCTCTACAATGAGGAAGCAGGGTTTTTCCAATAGTGCTTATATTGATGATTCAATACTGGTTGGGGAAGATAAAAAGCACTGTGCAGACAATGTCACTCAAACTGTTCGATTACTTGACAGATTAGGTTTCACCATTCATCCAGAAAAATCTGTGCTCACACCAAGTAAAGTGATTACCTACCTTGGTTTTGTTATAAACAGTCAGACCATGACTGTAAACTTAACAAAAGAGAAAGGGGAGAAAATTGGCAACAGTTGCAAGAATGTGTTGAATAAGGAAAGTGTGTCAATCCGAGAACTTGCGTCTTTAGTGGAGCAGCTCAATGCCAGTGGATATGGCATGAAACATGCACCTATTTTCTTTAAGAGAATTGAGAATTTTAAAAACAAGAGTTTGTCAAGGTGTAATGGCAATTATGAAGCAATTGTGCAGATAGATGAGGTATGTAAATCAGATCTGCAGTGGTGGATAGACCAAACAGGGAAATGCCCCCAGCCTATTACCATTCCACAACCTGATGTTGTAGTACAGTCTGATGCTTCAAAGAGAGGCTGGGGGGGAGTGTGTGGCAACGATAAAACAGGTGGGCTGTGGTCAGCTATGGAAAGTGAGAGACACATTAATTATTTGGAAATTTATGCCGCCTGGCTTACACTCCAATCTCTGTGCAAAACCTTCCGCAACACCCATATTAGACTTATGCTGGACAATACCACAGCAGTGGCTTATACCAATAATATGGGTGGATGTAAACAGACTTGTAATGATATTACGAGGCAGATGTGGTTATGGTGTAAGGAGAGGAACATTTGGTTAAGTGCAGCACACATACCTGGTGTTGATAACTCTGAGGCTGATTGGTTTTCTAGGAATACAAGGGATGATACTGAATGGAGGTTAGATACTGATGTGTTTGGGACATTAGCTAAAGTATTTGGTATGCCTGAAAGAGACTTATTTGCATCAAGGCTAAATAATCAGGTGGAGAGATATGTATCATGGTCCCCAGATCCAGGGGCAGAAGCAATAGATGCTTTCACATTGTCATGGGCAACCTGTTATAATTATGCTTTCTGCCCATTCAGTGTGATTGGACGAGTAGTTCAGAAAATCAAGATGGAGGCAGCAGAAGCTCTCATGATAGCACCCCTATGGTCAACACAGAGCTGGTTCAATTCGACTGTCGAATTGTCAGTCGACTGTCCTCGATTGCCGCCCAAGTCCAAGCACCTCCTGACACTCGGCCATCTACCACTGAAAGTACACCCACTACTTCAACAAGGCAAGTTGAAACTGGCGGCCTTCCGCTTGTCCGGGAAGTCCTGCAAGGTCAAGGAATTCAGGGCTCTGCTGCAGACATCATCTTGCATTCATGGAAAGGTACCACCAAGAAACAGTATAGGACATATCTGCGAAGGTGGATGCAATTTTGTTGTGAAAGGGGTATTAATTCCATTTCACCATCTTTAAATGATGGTTTGAGTTTTTTGGAGCTTCTTTATCAGAAAGGACTGAGTTATTCTGCTATAAATTCAGCACGGTCTGCGTTATCATCTGTAGTAAAAGTAGATAATGTGCAATTTGGACAGCATCACCTTGTCATACGATTTATGAAGGGTATATTCAATTTAAGGCCTAGCTTCCCCAGATATAACGTCACATGGAATGTATCTGTTGTTTTGCAATATCTTAAAGCACAATCTGACTCAGATTTGAAAGAGCTTACTACTAAGTTGGCTATGTTACTGTTATTATTGTCAGGACAACGTGTTCAATCCCTCCATTTGATAGACTGTAGAAATGTAGATATTGTAGACAATAGTATTAGGATTAGATTTGGAGATTTATTAAAGCAAACAAGACCTGGACACCATCAAGGGGAGATAACCATCCCTGGATTTTCAGACAATAGATTATGTGTTGTTAAGTTGCTCAAAGACTATGTTCATGTGACTAAAGACCTCAGAGGAGATGAAACTGCTTTGTTTATTGCAGTACAAAAGCCTCACAAACGAGTGAGCAAAGACACTATTTCCCGATGGATTCGAGGTGTTCTTGCTGCTGCAGGAATAAACCTGGCAATGTTTAAGCCTCACAGTGTGAGATCAGCCTCAACAAGCGCAGCTGCAGCTGCCAATGTGCCACTCGCCACTATTTTGAGGACTGCTGGTTGGAGTAACCAATGTGTGTTCAGGCAGTTCTATGATAAGCCTATATCTGACAATGGACAATTCGGAGAGACTTTATTGTTAATGGCTCAGAATGATAACCCTTAAGGTTAAGTCTCACCACAGAAACACTTATTACCTTGTTTGATTTATTGCATAATGACAACATGGGTTGTTTATTTGTCTTTTTCAATTGATCAGTCAGTGTTGTGATCATATGTTTTAGTAGTGCCATGTTGACCTAGTAAATTTTGGACAGCAGTGATCTTGTGTTTTGTTGTGGATTATGTTGAAAATATGATTTTCTCTAAACATCTCATGGGATTCCGAAGTACGGAATAGGGAGGTGGAATTATAAAATTAAACGAGACTTACCTGTAAGTTGAAGTTTGATAATAATTCCACCGACCTATGGAGTACTGAGGGATCACATGCCCACCCTTCCCATCCCTGGGATTATTGGTTAAAATCATATTTTACTTTAAAAACTGAAGCAATTGCGCATGCGCACATCTCATGTGATCCCTCAGTACTCCATAGGTCGGTGGAATTATTATCAAACTTCAACTTACAGGTAAGTCTCGTTTAAAGTCTGTTTGACTAGAAAGTGTCCCCATGAACTGCTAAATATATCAGTTTAGAAAGGTAGTTAATAAATATTACGAGCCAAGATGTTCATGAATAACCTATACCCAAACACCTTTACATCTATCAAAAATTGCCATGCATCACAGAAAAGGTTGTTTAACAAGCTATCATCATTATATATAGTATGACCAGAAATTATTGAGAATTTTAGGAATATGTTTAATTGGATTTCTAGTATAAACAATCTTGACCAGCTATCAAGTGCTTGGTTTCATTCAAGAGAGACAGCTCTGTTAATCCTTTTTCATTAGTTTGTGAAGAGTTATCCCCCTTTGTTTACTTGCTAGCAGACGACATTTTCAGTGATCCTCAGTAGGGATGATTTAGAGAAGAGGAAGTTGATTTTAGAGTATTATAACAAGGACATCAGATCAGTTAAAGTGATTTCAAGTAGGACAGACATCCCTTTGTCCACTGTTTATCGTGTTTTGAAATATATTGCAAATGGATGTGGCATTGAGCACAAGGGAGGCGCAGAAAATTGACTGTCGGTGACAGGAGGTGGCTTGGTATTCTTGTTTCTAAAAACAAACGAAGGAGTTTAGAAAACTTAAGGCAGGATATGATTGATAGAGGAACTGTGGCTGTCTGTAAGGAGACAATTTGAACTGAGCTGCATGCAATGGGTTGGCAGAAAAGTCGAAAATTCCGTCACCGATCATGAAACCTGAACAAAAGGAGCGAAGGTTGAACTGGTGCTTACAGTATAGAAATTTTAACTGGGACAATGTGATTTTCTCAGATGAAAGTTCTGTGTGGCTGTTTCCTAATACACTGAAATTCTGGACCAAACAAACTGAAAAACCTTTGTATCAGAACAGAAGAGAACATAATTTTATTTCAGTAACAGGCCTCCGGCCCAAAATACATGTACAGTGTACATAAATTGATGATAAGTAGAGCACATATATATTTCATTTAGATTTGTGTTTCTTGTCAACAAAGTATAAAAATAGACATACATCCTTGATAATATTAACACTTTTACTCTGTAATATTGATATAAAATTAATAATTGATGGACATTTACTAAAATATTTTGATATGTACTTATTTCTGAAGCAGCGCCCAAAGTACAGTCCGAAATTTAACGTGTCGGGTGGCATATCTGTTTTAGGGGCAACGCCCCTCTGTGTATTTGAAGGGAATATGAACAGTGAGCGGTACACAGATATTCTCGAGGGACATTTACTTCCATCTGCTCACGTGTTCTATGGACAATTTTGGATTTTCCAGCAGGACAACGACCCTAAACATCGTTCAAATCATTCAAAGGCCTGGTTTCGGACCCAAAATATGACATTATTAGATTGGCCAAGCTATAGCCCTGACCTAAATCCGATAGAAAATGTTTGGGGACTTATGAAGGAAAGTGCCAATAAGAAAAATCTGACAAATATTGCTGAAATGAAAGAAGAGGTGGTCCGATATTGGGACAGCATGGACCACGACTTTCTAACTTCTTTGATCATTAGTATGCCCCGCTGCATTGAAGCCTGCATTGCTGCCATACTAACTGTTCACCTGTCTTTGAATCTGGAGTTATGTTCTGCTTAGATTCACATTTAATACGTGAGTAATGAGTGAAAAAAATAAAAAATTACAATCTTTAAATTCTCAATAATTTCTGGTTGTACTGTACATGATTGTTGACAGTTGGCGCGGAGGGGCGCACGGCAGCAACGGGAATAGACAGGTGAGGAGGGGAGCGTCTCAAAATCTATTCTGAATGATCTGTGACTTCGTCATCAGTGGCATCACAGTCAGAGCTGAAGGAAATAACAAGCGGTGCGACAGTTCCTTGTTGGAGACCATCACGAGACACTTGGATGAAAGTCAACACCAAACCACGGACTTTTAAATTGAGTGAGTTGAGTTTTTCGCCGCACCCAGCAATATTTCAGCATATGACGGCGATCTGTAAATAATCGAGTCTGGACCAGACAATCCAGTGATCAACAGCATGAGTATCGATCTGCGCAATTGGGAACCGATGACATGTGTCAACCATGTCAGCGAGCCTGACCACCCGATCCCGTTAGTCGCCTCTTACGACAAGCATAGTCGCCTTTTGTGGCAAGCATGGGTTGCTGAAGACCTATTCTACCCCGGATCTTTACGGGTCACTTTTAATTTGATATATTTAAGCTAAACCTATGGACTCAGAAACAAGGTTAAAGAAAAACATTGTAAGAGGTAGTATTCTAATAATTATTAGCTGATAATGTTCAATATTAACAATTACGATATGATCATGGTGTATTTGGAAATATTTACACCTTGGAAATTGTATACTTGGGAACAAACCTTTTACACAAGCATCACGTCTAGTAGGATACGATCACCCTTTACACCGGGACATATTCAAACCTGCTGACTTCTAGTGATCCATTCATATAATTTTCGCAGTTATTTCCCCTTTGCACCAAACGGAATGTGTTTCTGAGGATAGTCAAGACTGGGTATTATTATGCACTGATGTTCTATATACAAGACGAACGTAGAAACAAGATTGGCACGACCAAGTCATTGATAACGACGCATATATAAACTCCTGGAAAATCTGTTGCAGTGCAAGCCTTAGAGACAATATATAACAGGAGTCTGGTGTAGTAAAGACAAAGAAATTGTATGCTTTTTAACTACCAAATTGAACTATGAAACATCATCCGGAAAATAGGACATATCTTATGGAAACTGGGTATTTTCACAACGTGTGTTTCAAAACAGTATAATTAAAAAGTCAAATGCGTGCCATGTGTAAACCTGTAAAACAATCAAAACAGTACAAACTGTTAGCGAATGAATATGGTTTGTTAACGCCATTATGTCCAATATTCAATACTTGTCAGTGGAAATTGGTAGATGGAGTCTGACGTACATCGTGCTGATACTGGGATTCGAACCTCTGACCACAGGCTGTTTTCGACTAAAGGACACAACTCCATACAGCGAGTTATACTACGGGTGTCCCACGTGCGTGAACAAGTAATACATGTAACCAGTTCCTTCGTGTCACTTGGCTAAATGCTGCGTGCAACTGCGTAGTAGAAAGTGAACTAGCCGTGCATGAAACAGGCGAGAAGGGGAAATGTCGGTGCTCGAGCTCCACCCTGCGTTGTCAGGCTACAGACCACTGCTCGACTTTATGTGAAGGTTGTATTTCATCAAAGAAAGGAAATGATCAGGTGTGCCCCCATGGCCGCCTACTGGTTGGCAAGAGGCTTGATGTTCCTTGACGCAGGGACCCACAGCTAATCCCGCTGTGGAGCTATTGTGGATTTAAACAAGCGACTTGACCCTAGATGAGATTAAGACCTCACGCAAATGCTCTTTATATCCACGCTTCACCAGGCTTGATATAGATTAGCCTGAATCACTACATGCGGGGTTTATAGCCACTGGTCTGATCACTGTGATGCCAAATGGGAAATCTCGCGATCGCAACGACATAATACGAGGTTAGAAACGGGTGTAGAAGTCCTTTGGTGAAATCAACAGCAGCAAACTGTCTACAAGTGACTGTGTGATTAGAATGCAAGATGAGGGACAACTCACTCCATAGGCAGCGTCTATACGCTCCCAGTGAACTATAGGAAACTTTGTTATTCCCTTTAAATGGAACATTTGAGTGATATGCCTCTCACACATGTGAGGCGGTACACAGCGCCGTAACAAACGGACGGACGAGGAGATAAGCTGAACAATTATGTGAGTAAATACGTCTCCGTTTAGTACACACATTAAAACCCAAAGGCTGTAATACCAATTGTTAACCAACATGGATGAAAGTGAATATTTCCTGCGTGAGTTCGTAAAAGCGCGACAGAGAAACCATGTGACTAAGATCAAGTTGAAGAAGGTGGTGTCGGACATTATTCTCGCCCAGAAGGTCAGACGCTTCGTAGTCGGCATCCATCGTGCTAGCCAGAAGACATCAGACACATCTCAGTTCAAGAGACGACCGCCAGTGAGACTCGTGTCTCCAAGGATCGCCAAGACTCCCAAATACACTGAAAGTCGCCAAAACATAACAGATAAACGGGGTACCCCCGACACCAAGAGGCCAAGTCTGGGTCTGCTCCCAGCTACTCCATCAGTTGGCAGGACGCCTCTGTTGACGGTCTCCTCCTGCTCACGGAGAAGCTCCGTGAACGACGTCAATTCCAGCGTGTTCTCTAGACTGCAATCTCAGACAGCGAGACGTGCATCAAATCACAGTGCACCCATGCAGAAAGACACACCGAAGATGCCGAAGATAAACTTTATTCAAATCAACAGTCCACTTCAGGTAAAGTCACCTTCTTCCAAACTTACCAAGCCACAGATCCGCATACAGGCAGCAGGCGCTGACAAGCCAGAAGCGTGGCCGAGGGCTAAGACTTCTCTTCCTGCGCTGCCGGACAGTCTGTGGGCAGGTGATCCCAAGGCTATAGGGTCTGTCCGGCGTCCCAGGAAGAATGCACAAGAGATGCTGGCCGAGTACAAGTCTGGGGAAGAGTCGCGCCGGGTCCTGCGGAATATGACGTTCCCCTGTACTAGGAACTGCCACAAACCTGACGTCCTCGTGGAGCTCGAGCGGATGTATGTTGAACTACCAAGCCTCGGTCCTGCAGTTGAAAAAGCGCGGGAAGATATGGCCCGGAAGACGGCAGATGACACTGCCTCTGCAGGAACTCATCGCCCAAGTTTAAGTCTCCTCTCTCTCCCGGGTCAGTCAGCTATCAGGCGAGACAGTTCACTCGGATCTGGGTTGTCGTCCAAACGCCAAAACCCAGTTCAGTTTCAGTCTCCAACAGTTCGACCCCATGGCCAGACCCTCCGCCAACACACGTCCACTAGACTGAGAGTAAGATATTAACTGATCTCCGACACACTAGTGCTCTGCCTTACGGTTCTCTTGCGTGTATATGTATGTAATGAACTGGCAAAACGTATCCCCACGCTGAAAGTCATGTATTTGTGAATGCATTAACATCAGATACATCTTCGATTGTCCAGTATGTATTCTCTATTCTATTGTCATAAATGTCACATAATAATATGGCTGAAATATTTCCGATGTGACTTAAAATCAAATTCGTACTCATTATATTTGAATAATAGACAATTTAACATTATCATTAAATAGTGGAAACATTATACCACGTATGAACACATCCGGTATTTGTAGAGATTGTCACCCCACCCCCTACCATGGCCTACTGTGATTCACCCTGGCTGCAGCTAACTGTCACCTGCTGGATATCAATTAGTTCATATAAATAAACTCGCATTCCAGTCAAGGCCTACATCGAGCACACCTTGGTATAGTGCAAAGTCGTCTAGTTATATGCTGGACAAGATTCCAGTGTACCTGACCTGCAACACTTATAACCACTGCGAGAGGATCTCAACATCTCGTGTTCGTTATGTAGTCTGCCTTTATTTGTCTGTCTATACAAACAGAACCTGACTATACAGTTCTGTCGACAAGAGAGGTCTATACCACGCTGTTAAATAAACGTAAATGAAAAAGGTCTACGCTGTTATTTATTTATTTTTTTTGTAAATCAGACTACTAATTAACGTCCGGATCCGGAGAGTGAAGCACCGGCTTAATGAAGCAAAAGTTAATGAGTTTACATAGTTAAAAAAATTGGTTACAGCTTGCTACCGTTCGGATATCGCGGGAATCGGATTATCGGGGTCCGAACTAACGCGGCCTGACACTAGTTCATCACATGGATATTAAATATATAGTATGTTCAGAACACACTATAGGTGAGCAACGTTCTGTAGAGGCTAGACAGAACACACTATAGGTGAGCAACGTTCTGTAGAGGCGAGACAGAACACACTATAGGTGAGCAACGTTCTGTAGAGGCGAGACAGAACACACTATAGGTGAGCAACGTTCTGAACGGAGACAGAACACACTATAGGTGAGCAGAGAGGCACACTAGAGGAGGCGAGACAGAACACACTATAGGTGAGCAACGTTCTGTAGAGGCGAGACAGAACACACTATAGGTGAGCAACGTTCTGTAGAGGCGAGACAGAACACACTATAGGTGAGCAACGTTCTGTAGAGGCGAGACAGAACACACTATAGGTGAGCAACGTGAGGCGAGGGCGAGACAGAGGCGAGACACACACACTATAGGTGAGCAACGTTCTGTAGAGGCGAGACAGAACACACTATAGGTGAGCAGCGTTCTGTAGAGGCGAGACAGAACACACTATAGGTGAGCAGCGTTCTGTAGAGGCGAGACAGAACACACTATAGGTGAGCAACGTTCTGTAGAGGCGAGACAGAACACACTATAGGTGAGCAACGTTCTGTATAGGTGAGTAGCGAGAAAGAACACACTATAGGTGAGCTACGTTCTGTAGAGGCGAGACAGAACACACTATAGGTGAGCAGCGTTCTGTAGAGGCGAGAAAGAACACACTATAGGTGAGCAACGTTCTGTAGAGGCGAGACAGAACACACTATAGGTGAGCAACGTTCTGTAGAGGCGAGACAGAACACACTATAGGTGAGCAACGTTCTGTAGAGGCGAGACAGAACACACTATAGGTGAGCAACGTTCTGTAGAGGCGAGAAAGAACACACTATAGGTGAGCAACGTTCTGTAGAGGCGAGACAGAACACACTATAGGTGACCTTAATGTAACACGCACACGACCTGGATGTCGGACATAGTGACCTGACCATTACAAGAGTATCTCAACACACTGCACGATGACAATACACCAAACTGTAAGGTTAAATACACCCAGACATATGTTCCCTGGTAGAAACCATTTGCCCCAACTTTGGACAAAACCTTTGTGTCATCGCACCTCAATGGCTTGGATGCTCATCCTCTCACTGACTGGTTTGTCTGACCCAGACCTGACTCACAGACAGGGCCGCCATATAGCTGGAATATTGCGGAGTGCAAACTCAATTCACTCACTCACTCACAGGCTGTTGCGATCTGTGTACCAGTGTTTCCATTTTCATACAACTAATGGTGTGTCTGGTATGGGTGGTCGGGTTGTAGATGGGTGTACCTTGTAGCACTGCATCTGAAGGAGTGTTAGGATAGTGTACACGGAACATCATACATTTACAAACACCTAACTAGAAGTCCCAACTGAGTGCCTAAGGCATTATGCTTTATGTTCATCCACTGTGATTTATTAAAGTTTCTATTTTCGTAAACTCAGAGGTACTTTAACATTGTCTTACACTGCAATCACTGCAATAACATAACGAATCCTGTACGCCTCTGTTGGTGCTGTATCAGTGAAACACAAGACTACAAACCACAGTATCACATTAACCTTTATTAACAGGAAGTGGGATTAATAAATCACATTATCCTCTATATTCATTTTCATCATTCCAGTCCCTTACACAAATCAACAAAATATACAAGAGTTTCATTTCCTTGAGTTTGTATCTGGTTTTGAATCACACACTATGTTTTCCAGTCATTGAGTGAGCATCTTCTCATCTTCATGAAGCTTCAGAGAGAAAAAACCCATCTACAACACTACACAAGGAGGAACAGGCTGCTTCACTGTCCAACCAAAGACCACTGGCCTGTTGTCTTGACCTTCAGTTAGAATACTGGCCTGTTGTTTTAACCTTCAGACAGAACACTGGCCTGTTGTCTAGACCTTCAGACGGAACACTGGCCTATTGTCTTGACCTTCAGACATAACACTGGCCTGTTGTCTAGACCTTCTGACAGATCACTGGCCTGTTGTCTAGACCTTCCGACAGATCACGGGCCAGTTGTTTTAACCTTTAGACAGAATACTGGACAGTTGTCTTGACCTTCAGACAGAATATTGGCCTTTTGTTTAAACCTTCAGACAGAATATTGGCCTGTTGTTTCAACCTTCAGACAGAATATTGGCCTGTTGTTTCAACCTTCAGACAGAACACTGGTCTGCTGTCTTGACCTTCACTTAGAATACTGGCCTGCTGTCAAGACCTTCGGTTAGAATACTGGCTTGTTGACATTGACGTTCAGACCGATCACTGGCCTGTTGTCTAGACCTTCAGACAGAATACTGGACAGTTGTCTAGACGTTCAGACAGATCACTGGCCTGTTGTCTAGACCTTCAGACAGAATACTGGACAGTTGTCTAGACCGTCAGACAGAATATTGGCCTTTTGTTTAAACCTTCAGACAGAATATTGGCCTTTTGTTTAAACCTTCAGACAGAATATTGGCCTGTTGTTTCAACCTTCAGACAGAATATTGGCCTGTTGTTTCAACCTTCAGACAGAACACTGGTCTGCTGTCTTGACCTTCACTTAGAATACTGGCCTGCTGTCAAGACCTTCGGTTAGAATACTGGCTTGTTGACATTGACGTTCAGACCGATCACTGGCCTGTTGTCTAGACCTTCAGACAGAATACTGGACAGTTGTCTAGACGTTCAGACAGATCACTGGCCTGTTGTCTAGACCTTCAGACAGAATACTGGACAGTTGTCTAGACCTTCAGACAGAATATTGGCCTTTTGTTTAAACCTTCAGACAGAATATTGGCCTGTTGTTTTAATCTTCAGACAGAATATTGGCCTGTTGTTTTAACCTTCAGACAGAACACTGGCCTGCTGTCTTGACCTTCTCTTAGAATACTGGCCTGCTGTCTAGACCTTCGGTGAGAATACTGGCTTGTTGACATTGACGTTCAGACAGATCACTGGCCTGTTGTCTAGACCTTCAGACAGAATACTGGACAGTTGTCTAGACCTTGAGACAGAATACTGGACAGTTGTCTAGACCTTCAGACAGATCACTGTCCTAGCAAGTAGCCTGGACATCTGATTTAATGCCACACTCAGCAATATTCCAGCTGCAAGGAGGCAATCTGTAAATACTCAAGTCTGGACCTGACAATCCAGTGCATCTACCTTCACCGTTGAGATACGCATATGAGTCTGACCACCCAATAACATTTTGTCATTTTTATGACAAGCATGTCTTGTTGGATGATAGTATGCAAATGGATTGTGTGAATGAAGAGTCTGTGGGTGGATTGTGTGAATGAAGAGTCTGGGTGGATTGTGTGAACGAAGAGTATGTGGGTGGATTGTGTGAATGAAGAGTCTGTGGGTGGATTGCGTGAATTACAATGAAGTTATGGCGATTACCTTCCTTACAGTCCACTACTTAGTAATATCGTAGTAGTTCAACATTTCCTTGAGTGATGGATGTTTCATGTATGAAAACTACACAGATTTAGCTACATTATCAAGTTGAGTAAGTCACAGTTGTTCCAGTGGCACAATCAATGGCCCACACAATTACAGTTTCAATCTCATTTCAGTTAACAACATACTCAAGATATATACCAAAGATATTAAAGAGTATCCATACTAGCTTTGATAACAAGAAAGGAGGGACTCCCAAGAAAAATATGGTGTCATTTGAATGTGAATAGAAATAGCATATTCTACTGATTTTAACAGATACTCCTGATGTTCATGTACACATTATGAAATATCTCAATGTCTAAGTGATTTTACTTAATACAACTGTCATTAGCATATACATGATGTATCCATTGTCTTGATGGGACATTGTCTCTATGACATTCTGTACATTGAAAAATATCTTTAACACATGTCTGTCGACAATCACTGAATGCCCCAGATAATGAAACAATCAGCAACTCTGGCAAGGAGAATCTATTCCACACTCTTAGCATACTTATGACAAAGTAAAATGAAAACAAACACAAATCTGAAGATTGATGATGTCCTCCTTTATACAGCACTGTTTCTGAAACAGCAGACTTTGTGCAAATGGTTGTTTCAATAATCCTGCAGGCAGAAGTCAAGGTATTCAGTTACATGTGAGGCATGACAAATACAACCATATTTGATACAGGAAAACATACACAAGACTTAATCCCCTCCAGACCGGCACAAAATGTTGCTGATCCAAAATGAAGCTCTTCGATGTACATGACCAGATGAACTGCAGAAGCATTGTTGAAGAGTAGCTGGTGGGAAGGTTCCTGTTGGCTGCCCCAGGCCATGTGACAGCATGTCAAGCTGTCCTATGTGAAATGTCACCTGATGTCCGATTATAAAACAATGTTGTCCTAGAATGTCTTCACTGATTGCTTTCTTTTACAACATGAAAGCCAGAAATAACAAGTACAATTCAAGTATGCTAAAATGTAACTTATTACAAATAGTTAATTCATAGTTCCAATTTATAGGTATGAACAAGAAGCACACATTTTAGAGAGCAATGTACCTGGCACTGTTCAAGGCAGTTTTACCACTCTTCAGTCTTCCTATATACATACACATGCACTATCAAAGGCCAGTTGCGTATCAGAGACATGAAGATGATCATGAAGTGAGCTCAACAAGCACAGCACCCCCTGGAGGTCATGACGGAAGTGACGACCAAGTTAAGGCAATCCTTAGTGTATGGCAATGATGCCAACTTCCATCAACTTCTGAATCTTAGCAGCAATCTGGGGGTTCTTCAGGTGCCTGAAACAACAATGATGATGTCAGAACATGCTTTACACTCTTCAAAACTGAAAATAGTGAGTGAGTGAGTTTAGTTTTACGCCGCCCTCAGCAGCATTCCAGCTATATGGCGGTGGTCTGTAAATAATCGAGTCTGGACCAGACAATCCATTGATCAACAGCAAGAGCATCGGTCTACGCAATTGGGAACCGATGACATGTGTCAACAAAGTCAGCGAGCCTGACCACCAGATCCCGTTAGTCGCCTCTTACAACAAACATGGGTTACTGAAGATCAATATTCTAACCCGGATCTTCACGGGTCAACACTGAAAATTAAAATATATATCAATAAGTTACCCTCAAGCAAAAACATTATCTCAAACATTCTGTTTCTGATGTACCTGTTTATGAATCACTTTAGACACTGATATCACATGATATCACATGATATCACATGATATCACATGATATCAAGACTCAGATATTGGTCAGTTGTTGGGACAGTGTCTGTACAGTCAAATCTGTACAAGACAGCTGAGCTAATAGCAGCCCATTGCTAGTTACAGCACATACAAACACAGGACAAAGTGACAGTGAAACACTTACTCTCGGACTGCGTTAGGGTCTTTGGTCATCTGTTGCAGGATCATCTGCATAGCTGGATCCTGCAGGATCTGCTGCACCTCGGGGTCACTCATTGCACGCTTCTTCACTGCCTCGGGGTCGCTGTTCTCGGCAGTTGCTGACTTCTTGTAGCCGTCAAGTGCTTCCTGGTATAAATACAGAATTTCATAATAGACTTACACCAAACAGAGTAAGTTAAGGCTGACTTAGCTTTGAACAGATTCAATACATCATAGAGTGCAGTTTTGGTTTCTTTCTTGTTTAAATTTGGATTGTTGTTTAACACAGCACTCGGTAATATTCCAGCTATATGCCAGCAAACTGTACGTAATCGAGTCTGGATCAGACAATCTTGAGCATCAATCCAAGCAGTTGTGATACGATGACTTGTCAACCAAGTCAGCGAGCCTGACCACCAGATCCCATTAGTCGCCTCTTACATCAAACATGGGTTACTGAAGAGAATTCTAACCTGGATCTTCACGGGTGGTGTTGTTTACAACCACCCTCAGCATATAACAGCACACTGCATATGATTGAATCTCGGCCAATCCATTGGTTGGCAACTTGAGCTTTTGGGATACTATCTCATCCATCAACGACATCATCAACTCTGACCACCAAATAAGTTCGATGCTCTTTACAACAAGCAGTTGCCTCCTATCATGGGTTGCTGAAGACCAACTGCTGTGTGGATCCCTCTATACTGGCCAATGACTGATTGCACTTCCAACAAATGTGACTGGATGCCCATCATAAATGTTAATATGTCAAACATTAATGACTGTAAGTCAAAACATGGCACCTGACAGCTGGGGTCAATGTCCAGAGCCTTCTGATACCACACGGAAGCCTTGGTCGGTTCCCTCATAGCCAGCAGATTAGCTCCCTTACGTAGATAGCCTTTAACTGAAACAGAGAACTTGGCATCAGAGACGTTCTACACGAGTCATTGTTTACTTTCAAGCCATCTAATTAAAGTCAGATCTTTGTGTTCACCACCACTACATAAAGAGAGTGAGTGAGTGAGTGGGGAACTGAACCTTGGTCTTCAGCGTGACAAACAAAAGCTTTAACCACTAGGCTACCCCACTGCCCCATTTTACACAAAGATAGAAGGCATCCCCATCCACAAAGGCACGTCTAACATGCTGCACCGAAATGATATGACATGGCATGGAACTGAAAGTGTAAAATCTAAAACCTCCACATAAAGTGGCCAGTCTGCAAACTTACAGAAGTCCTGTCACTCGAAGCAGTCATAAACTTACTGAATTTGGGGTCAATCTTGATACATGTATCACAATCTTTCAGCGCCAGCTCAAACTCCATGAGCTTTGTGTAACAGGCAGACCTGTTGCTGTAAAGCTTGGCGTCCTCCGGGTTCCGTTTAACGGCCTCTGTGTAATGCTTCACAGCATTAGGATAATCACCTGCATCGAAACAAGTGAAGCATGGCGTTTAAGAAAACTACCATGGAAACAGAATAAACATTTACTACAACCAATTACCACCTGACATTTTCCGAGATTTCAACAAAAACGTTTTGTCCCACAAAAAATGCCCCAATATATATAAATGCTTTCTTGTAATTACACTGAAAATTGCTGAAACTCAGTGAAAGATGTATATTTTCAACCTTTAAAGAGTTCTTTGGTTCATAGTTGCATTAAACAATGCCTGGGATGCTGAACAGAGAGTAGATGTTTTTGCAGTAGTGGCTGAAAAAATATCTAGTGTCCATACAAAAACCTAGGCCCCACTCCCCGCCCAAGAATATCAATCAGTCACTCCCTCCACAGCTGATTACTTCAGTGAGGCAAGAATATCAGCAGCCACGGCATATTGAAGTAACCTTACACAGAACGTTCAGTCAGTTTGTAGAAATGTATGTCATGCCTCAAGGCATTTACAGTCCCTAGCACAGATAAGGTAATCGTTTAAACATAATCACAATGAATCTGTGACTCAATCCCAAGATCAGTGGGTTCTAAATCCCCTAACTCCTGCCTAAGGGATGTAACACAGTGTCAAATTGTGTCCATGTTACAACATACAGCCCAGATTTTGGATTATGTTAATTTCTGTATGGTTTGGACTACTTTACCTTTCTTGAAGCATTCGTTCCCCTTCTCCTTTTCTTGTAGAGACAATTCTGGGTTGATATATGCTAATTTTTCTCTCTCTTTGATCAATTTTTCAACCTGACAAATCAGAAAGCAAGTTAGTACACACCATACACATGCTATACACAATACATCCACATGCTATACACAATATATACACATGATTCATACACATGCTATACATACCAAAGATATACACATTACATACACATGAATTACATGATATATACACGATATACATGATACAAACACATGATATACATGATACATACACATGTTATACACGATAAATACACCCAATACATACACACCATACACCCGATACATACACACCATACACCCCATACATACACACCATACACCCAATACATGCACACCATACACCTGATACATGCACACCATACACCCGATACATACACACCATACACCCGATACATACACATCATACACCCGATACATACACACCATACACCCGATACATGCACACCATACACCCGATACATACACATCATACACCCGATACATACACATCATACACCCAATACATACACACCATACACCCGATACATACACACCATACACCCTGATACATACACATCATACACCTAATACATACACACCATACACCTGATACATACACACCATACACCCTGATACATACACACCATACACCCGATACATACACACCATACACCCGATACATACACATCATACACCCAATACATACACACCATACACCCGATACATACACACCATACACCTGATACATACACACCATACACTGGACCGCATAATACACCATACACAATAATACCCGATACATACACACCATATACCCGATACATACACATCATACACCCAATACATACACACCATACACCTGATACATACACATCATACACCCCATACATACACACCATACACCTGATACATACACATCATACACCCTGATACATACACACCATACACCTGATACATACACATCATACACCCAATACATACACACCATACACCCGATACATACACATCATACACCCGATACATACACACCATACACCCGATACATCTACACCATACACCCAATACATGCAGACCATACACCTGATACATGCACACCATACACCCGATACATACACCCGATACATGCACACAATAATACACCTGATACATACACACCATACACCCGATGCATACACCCGATACATACACCATACACCTGATACATACACACCATACACCCTGATACATGCACACCATACAACTGATACATACCACACAATACAATCTAATACATACACACCATACACCCGAGACATACACACCCATACAACTGATACATATACATATATAATAATCATACACCCTATACATACACATACATACACCCGATACATACACCATACAATCTGATACATACACACCATACAACCTGGATACATACACACCATATTAACCTGATACATACACACCATACACCTGATACATACACACCATACACCATACATACACACCATACACCATACACCTGATATACACACCATACTGATATATACACATATATACACCATACACACCATACACCTGACATACATACATACACACTGATACACCTATCACCATACATACACACCCATACAACCTGATACATACACACCATACAATCTGATACATACACACCATACACCTGATACATACACATATACAATCATACATACACCTACATATACATACACACATACACCTGATACATACACACATACACACCATACACCATACATACACACCATACACCTGATACATACACACATACATACACCATACACCCGATACATACACACCATACACCTGATATATACACACCATACACCTGATACATACACACCATACACCCGATACATACACACCATACACCCTGATACATACACACCATACACCTGATACATACACACCATACACCTGATACATACACACCATACACCCTGATACATACACACCATACACCTGATACATACACACCATACACCTGATACATACACACCATACACCTGATACATACACACCATACACCTGATACATACACACCATACACCTGATACATACACACCATACACCTGATACATACACACCATACACCTGATACATACACACCATACACCATATACACCTGATACATACACACCATACACCTGATACATACACACCATACACCCGATACATACACACCATACACCTGATACATACACATCATACACTGATACATACACACCATACACCTGATACATACACATATACAATCTGATACATACACACCATACACTGATACATACAATCACACCATACACTGATACATACACCATACACCACACACATACACCCATAATAATCTGATACATACACACCATACAACTGGATATACACACCATACACACCATACACTGATACATACACACCATACACCTGATACATACACACCATACACTGATACATACACACCATACAATCTGATATACACACCATACAATCCAATACATACACACCATACACCATACATTATACATGCACACACACCATACACCTGATACATACACATCATACAATCTGATACATACACACCATACACCCGGATACATGCACACCATACACCTGATACATACACACCATACACCTGATACATGCACACCATACACCCGATACATACACACCATACACCCGAAATATACACCATACACCCGATACATGCACACGATACACCCCATACATACACACCATACACCCGATACATACACACCATACACCTGATACATACACACCATACACCCTATACATACACACCCTAATACATACACACCATAATAACTGATACATACACATCATACATACACCCCATACATACATATCATACACCTGATACATACACTATACACATACACATACCATACACCTGATACATACACACCATACACCTGACATACACACCATACACCCATACATACACATCATACAACTATATACACCATACACACCATATAACATGATACATACATACATACATACATACACACCATACATACACTGATACATACACACCATACAATCTGATACATACACATCATACACATACTGATACATACACCTGATACATACACACCATACGATACATACACATCATACACCTACATACATACACCTGATACATACACCTGATACATACATACATATACATACACACACATACATACACACATCATACATACATACACCATACACCATACATACACACCATACACTCATACATACACACCATACACACCTGATACATACACACCATACACCTGATACATACACACCATACACCTGATACATACACATACATACACCCATACATACATAATACACACATACACCTGATACACATCATATTAATTCGGATACATACATACCATACATACACCTGATATATACACATACATACATACACTGCACACCATACTGATACATACACACCATACAACTGATACATACATACACATCATACACTGATACATACACACCATACACCGATACATACACACTCATACACCCATATACATACACACCATACAACTGATACATACACACCATACACCTGATACATACACACTGATACACAATAATCTGATACATACATATCATACACCTGATACATACACACCATACCTGATACATACACACCATACACCCGATACATACACATCATACACCCTATATACATACACACCATACACTGATACATACACATACATACACACCATATACATACACACCATACATACACACCATACACCCGATATACACCATACAACTGACACACCTGATACATACACACCATACACCTGATACATACACACCATACACCTGATACATACACATACATACATACATACATACACACCATACAAACTGATACATACACACCATACACCCACCATACAATCTATACATACACACCATACACCCATACATAATGCATACACCATACACCCGGATACATACAACCATACCATACACCTGATATATACACACCATACACCCGATACATACACACCATACACCCAATACATACACACCATACACCCGATGCATACACCATACACCCGATACATACACACCATACACCTGATATATACACACCAGTTCAAATCCCTTCAACCTTCTTTGTTTAACCTTTTTTTCCAAACAGACTTATATGTTACCTTTGGTGACAATGAGATATGTCAGACATACCGAAACATACACTTGACATATGAGAATCATGCCCGTAGAGAACATCCCTATATGATACAGTTCCAAGGCAACCATAGGCAACATACCTCATTTGCTTTCTTCACTACGTCTGGGACTCGATGCTCTGATAAAGATTTGTTGAAAAATGCCAATGCATTTGTCAAATCCTCCTTTTTTATATATGCATTACCTATACGATAGCATGCTCTGCAAACATAAGAAACACATGTAATCAATGCTATATTAAATACACACAACACAAAGCATCAATGTGATGTTGATCCCCAGGTCAGAGGCTACAGAGACTTGTTTCTATTATACACTGGGATAATGTTTTTGCTGTTTTATATCAAATGAAAGTTAGCCAGGGGAATATGTGAATCACGAACACTGTGATGGCATTTGTTGTATCTACATCCACTTCATAACATTTCTAAAGATAAAAGGAAAAATTATTATCACATCTCACAACTGAGCCAATTCTGAAAGCTTCAACGTTCAAAGGAACATCAAACCTCATATAGCATAAATGATTTGCTCCTTGTGAACACCTGCTGCAGACATAGCACAGTTAAATTTCATTGTGAATGTTTTACTATACCATTACATTTGATAACCTGTTAGCCACAGTGATCCAGTTGAGTACATTGGAAACACAATGTTGATGTACAAAACCAAATGTTTCTAGTGTTATTAAGCGATGAAGTTGGGTATGCTTGTGACAGCTGTCTGGAGACATCATGGCTGTCAGTGGAATGGTGGAGGAAAGATGGAAATGAAGCAGGTCCCAGATGTTCCGTCCCAAACCCATGACAATAACCAGAACTGGAGATACAGGCCAGTGGAAGAAACGTGATAATTTTACTTAATCAACATGATCTGTTGTGTCTTACTTGGCTATCAATTTATAGTCGGCTCTGTGTTCTCGTCCTAGTTCAATTGCTGCCTTACATTCCTCTATACACACGTCGTCGTACTTGGCTTGTTCAAAATACACGGCTGGAACAGACAAGAAGGAAGGTGAAGGACACAGCAGATAACAGTCAGGACAACTCAAGGTGTAGTCTAAATATTCTACAAAGTCATATTAGATTTTTACTTCCTGAATATTTGAAACAACCTGTTAAAGTATCTGGACTATTTAAATCAAGGGTAGCAACATAATTAAGCCAGCTGATTGATGAATGACATTATTGTTGAAGTGGTGCTGCAACACATCGCAACATGAGATTATAACAGCAATAATCACAGAGAGCATCCTCATTTGGTCAGAGGGTGATGTAAGATTATGTTGTTTTCTCATGTAAGGGCTAGAGGAGGTTCATAGGTACTAGTATAGGTTCTGCAGGCCCAGTGGAGATTCTTCGGGCTGGTGAAGGTTCATCAAAGCTGATAGAGGTTCTTCAAGGCCAGTGGAGGTTCATTAGGGCCAGTGGAGGTTTATCAGGGCTAATATATGTTCATCAGTACTAAAGGAGGTTCGTCAGGGCCAGTGGAGGTTCATCAGGGCCAGTGGAGGTTCATCAGGGCTAATATATGTTCATCAGTACTAGAGGAGGTTCATCAGGGCCAGTGGAGGTTCATCAGGGCCAGTGGAAGTTTATCAGGGCTAATATATGTTCATCAGTACTAAAGGAGGTTCGTCAGGGCCAGTGGAGGTTCATCAGGGCCAGTGGAGGTTTATCAGGGCTAATATATGTTCATCAGTACTAAAGGAGGTTCATCAGGGCCAGTGGAGGTTCATCAGGGCTAATATATGTTCATCAGTACTAGAGGAGGTTCGTCAGGGCCAGTGGAGGTTCATCAGGGCCAGTGGAGGTTATCAGGGCTAATATATGTTGATCAGTACTAAAGGAGGTTCATCAGGGCCAGTGGAGGTTCATCAGGGCTAATATATGTTCATCATCAGTACTCAGGGCTGATATAGGAGGTTCATCAGGGCCAGTGGAGGTTCATCAGGGCCAGTGGAGGTTCATCAGGGCTAATATATGTTCATCAGTACTAGAGGAGGTTCGTCAGGGCCAGTGGAGGTTCATCAGGGCCAGTGGAGGTTTATCAGGGCTAATATATGTTCATCAGTACTAGAGGAGGTTCGTCAGGGCCAGTGGAGGTTCATCAGGGCCAGTGGAGGTTCATCAGGGCCAGTGGAGGTTATCAGGGCTAATATATGTTGATCAGTACTAAAGGAGGTTCGTCAGGGCCAGTGGAGGTTCATCAGGGCCAGTGGAGGTTTATCAGGGCTAATATATGTTCATCAGTACTAAAGGAGGTTCGTCAGGGCCAGTGGAGGTTCATCAGGGCCAGTGGAGGTTCATCAGGGCCAGTGGAGGTTTATCAGGGCTAATATATGTTCATCAGTACAAAAGGAGGTTCATCAGGGCCAGTGGAGGTTCATCAGGGCCAGTGGAGGTTCATCAGGGCTAATATATGTTCATCAGTACTAGAGGAGGTTCGTCAGGGCCAGTGGAGGTTCAGAAGTGGAAGGTTAGAAGATCAAGAAGTCGATCATCAGCGCTAGTGGTTTATCATTTACATGGAGGTTCATCAATACTATGGGGGTTCATCAATACTATGGGGGTTCATCAATACTATGGGGGTTCATCAATACTATGGAGGTTCATCAATACTATGGGAGTTCATCAATACTATGGGGGTTCATCAATACTATGGGGGTTCATCAATACTATGGGGGTTCATCAATACTATGGGGGTTCATCAATACTATGGAGGTTCATCAATACTATGGAGGTTCATCATTTACATGGAGGTTCATCAATACTATGGAGGTTCATCAATACTATGGGGGTTCATCAATACTATGGAGGTTCATCAATACTATGGGGGTTCATCAATACTATGGAGGTTCATCAATACTATGGGGGTTCATCAATACTATGGGGGTTCATCAATACTATGGAGGTTCATCAATACTATGGAGGTTCATCAATACTATGGGGGTTCATCAATACTATGGAGGTTCATCAATACTATGGAGGTTCATCAATACTATGGAGGTTCATCAATACTATGGGGGTTCATCAATACTATGGAGGTTCATCAATACTATGGAGGTTCATCAATACTATGGGGGTTCATCAATACTATGGAGGTTCATCAATACTATGGGGTTCATCAATACTATGGGGGTTCATCAATACTATGGAGGTTCATCAATACTATTGGGGTTCATCAATACTATGGGGGTTCATCAATACTATGGAGGTTCATCAATACTATTGGGGTTCATCAATACTATGGAGGTTCATCAATACTATGGAGGTTCATCAATACTATTGGGGTTCATCAATACTATGGAGGTTCATCAATACTATGGAGGCTCATCAATACTATGGAGGTTCATCATTTACATGGAGGTTCATCAATACTATGGGAGTTCATCAATACTATTGGGGTTCATCAATACTATGGAGGTTCATCAATACTATGGAGGTTCATCAATACTATGGGGGTTCATCAATACTATGGGAGTTCATCAATACTATGGAGGTTCATCAATACTATGGAGGTTCATCAATACTATTGGGGTTCATCAATACTATGGGGGTTCATCAGATGAAGTAGTGGATCATCATGGCTAGTGGATGTACATCTTAACCTGGTGATCTATCATGGCTAGTGGATGTTCATCTTAACCTGGTGGTCTATCATGGCTAGTGGATGTTCATCTAAACCTGGTGGTCTATCATGGCTAATGGATGTTCATCTTAACCTGGTGGTCTATCATGGCTAGTGGATGTTCATCTTAACCTGGTGGTTTATCATGGCTAGTGGATGTTCATCTTAACCTGGTGGTCTATCATGGCTAGTGGATGTTCATCTTAACCTGGTGGTTTATCATGGCTAGTGGATGTTCATCTAAACCTGGTGGTCTATCATGGCTAGTGGATGTTCATCTAAACCTGGTGGTCTATCATGGCTAGTGGATG
The DNA here is from genome assembly GCF_003918875.1 of Haliotis rubra. Lineage (NCBI taxonomy): Eukaryota > Metazoa > Mollusca > Gastropoda > Lepetellida > Haliotidae > Haliotis > Haliotis rubra. Next base: position 933,424 of record NW_025766558.1, on the reverse strand, counting down.
TTCATCTAAACCTGGTGGTCTATCATGGCTAGTGGATGTTCATCTAAACCTGGTGGTTTATCATGGCTAGTGGATGTTCATCTTAACCTGGTGGTTTATCATGGCTAGTGGATGTTCATCTAAACCTGGTGGTCTATCATGGCTAGTGGATGTTCATCTAAACCTGGTGGTCTATCATGGCTAGTGGATGTTCATCTAAACCTGGTGGTCTATCATGGCTAGTGGATGTTCATCTTAACCTGGTGGTTTATCATGGCTAGTGGATGTTCATCTTAACCTGGTGGTTTATCATGGCTAGTGGATGTTCATCTTAACCTGGTGGTCTATCATGGCTAGTGGATGTTCATCTAAACCTGGTGGTTTATCATGGCTAGTGGATGTTCATCTAAACCTGGTGGTCTATCATGGCTAGTGGATGTTCATCTAAACCTGGTGGTCTATCATGGCTAGTGGATGTTCATCTTAACCTGGTGGTTTATCATGGCTAGTGGATGTTCATCTAAACCTGGTGGTCTATCATGGCTAGTGGATGTACATCTAAACCTGGTGGTCTATCATGGCTAGTGGATGTTCATCTAAACCTGGTGGTTTATCATGGCTAGTGGATGTTCATCTAAACCTGGGGGTTTATCATGGCTAGTGGATGTTCATCTTAACCTGGTGGTTTATCATGGCTAGTGGATGTTCATCTAAACCTGGTGGTCTATCATGGCTAGTGGATGTTCATCTAAACCGGGTGGTTTATCATGGCTAGTGGATGTTCATCTAAACCTGGTGGTCTATCATGGCTAGTGGATGTTCATCTAAACCTGGTGGTCTATCATGGCTAGTGGATGTTCATCTTAACCTGGTGGTTTATCATGGCTAGTGGATGTTCATCTTAACCTGGTGGTCTATCATGGCAAGTGGATGTTCATCTAAACCTGGTGGTCTATCATGGCTAGTGGATGTTCATCTTAACCTGGTGGTCTATCATGGCTAGTGGATGTTCATCTAAACCTGGTGGTTTATCATGGCTAGTGGATGTTCATCTAAACCTGGTGGTCTATCATGGCTAGTGGATGTACATCTAAACCTGGTGGTCTATCATGGCTAGTGGATGTTCATCTAAACCTGGTGGTCTATCATGGCTAGTGGATGTACATCTAAACCTGGTGGTCTATCATGGCTAGTGGATGTTCATCTTAACCTGGTGGTTTATCATGGCTAGTGGATGTTCATCTAAACCTGGTGGTCTATCATGGCTAGTGGATGTTCATCTAAACCTGGTGGTCTATCATGGCTAGTGGATGTACATCTAAACCTGGTGGTCTATCATGGCTAGTGGATGTTCATCTTAACCTGGTGGTCTATCATGGCTAGTGGATGTACATCTAAACCTGGTGGTCTATCATGGCTAGTGGATGTACATCTAAACCTGGTGGTCTATCATGGCTAGTGGATGTTCATCTAAACCTGGTGGTCTATCATGGCTAGTGGATGTTCATCTTAACCTGGTGGTTTATCATGGCTAGTGGATGTTCATCTAAACCTGGTGGTCTATCATGGCTAGTGGATGTTCATCTAAACCTGGTGGTTTATCATGGCTAATGGATGTTCATCTAAACCTGGTGGTCTATCATGGCTAGTGGATGTTCATCTAAACCTGGTGGTTTATCATGGCTAGTGGCTGTTCATCTTAACCTGGTGGTTTATCATGGCTAGTGGATGTTCATCTTAACCTGGTGGTCTATCATGGCTAGTGGATGTTCATCTAAACCTGGTGGTCTATCATGGCTAGTGGATGTTCATCTAAACCTGGTGGTCTATCATGGCTAGTGGATGTTCATCTTAACCTGGTGGTCTATCATGGCTAGTGGATGTTCATCTTAACCTGGTGGTTTATCATGGCTAGTGGATGTTCATCTAAACCTGGTGGTCTATCATGGCTAGTGGATGTACATCTAAACCTGGTGGTCTATCATGGCTAGTGGATGTACATCTAAACCTGGTGGTTTATCATGGCTAGTTGATGTTCATCTAAACCTGGGGGTTTATCATGGCTAGTGGATGTTCATCTTAACCTGGTGGTTTATCATGGCTAGTGGATGTTCATCTAAACCTGGTGGTCTATCATGGCTAGTGGATGTTCATCTTAACCTGGTGGTCTATCATGGCTAGTGGATGTTCATCTTAACCTGGTGGTCTATCATGGCTAGTGGATGTTCATCTTAACCTGGTGGTCTATCATGGCTAGTGGATGTTCATCTTAACCTGGTGGTCTATCATGGCTAGTGGATGTTCATCTAAACCTGGTGGTCTATCATGGCTAGTGGATGTTCATCTAAACCTGGTGGTCTATCATGGCTAGTGGATGTTCATCTAAACCTGGTGGTCTATCATGGCTAGTGGATGTTCATCTAAACCTGGGGGTTTATCATGGCTAGTGGATGTTCATCTTAACCTGGTGGTTTATCATGGCTAGTGGATGTACATCTAAACCGGGTGGTTTATCATGGCTAGTGGATGTTCATCTAAACCTGGTGGTCTATCATGGCTAGTGGATGTTCATCTAAACCTGGTGGTCTATCATGGCTAGTGGATGTTCATCTAAACCTGGTGGTTTATCATGGCTAGTGGATGTTCATCTAAACCTGGTGGTCTATCATGGCTAGTGGATGTTCATCTAAACCTGGTGGTCTATCATGGCTAGTGGATGTTCATCTTAACCTGGTGGTCTATCATGGCTAGTGGATGTTCATCTAAACCTGGTGGTTTATCATGGCTAGTGGATGTTCATCTAAACCTGGTGGTCTATCATGGCTAGTGGATGTTCATCTTAACCTGGTGGTCTATCATGGCTAGTGGATGTTCATCTTAACCTGGTGGTCTATCATGGCTAGTGGATGTTCATCTTAACCTGGTGGTCTATCATGGCTAGTGGATGTTCATCTTAACCTGGTGGTCTATCATGGCTAGTGGATGTTCATCTAAACCTGGTGGTCTATCATGGCTAGTGGATGTTCATCTAAACCTGGTGGTCTATCATGGCTAGTGGATGTTCATCTAAACCTGGTGGTCTATCATGGCTAGTGGATGTACATCTAAACCGGGTTGTTTATCATGGCTAGTGGATGTTCATCTAAACCTGGTGGTTTATCATGGCTAGTGGATGTTCATCTTAACCTGGTGGTTTATCATGGCTAGTGGATGTTCATCTAAACCTGGTGGTCTATCATGGCTAGTGGATGTTCATCTAAACCTGGTGGTCTATCATGGCTAGTGGATGTTCATCTAAACCTGGTGGTTTATCATGGCTAGTGGATGTTCATCTAAACCTGGTGGTCTATCATGGCTAGTGGATGTTCATCTAAACCTGGTGGTCTATCATGGCTAGTGGATGTTCATCTAAACCTGGTGGTCTATCATGGCTAGTGGCTGTTCATCTTAACCTGGTGGTTTATCATGGCTAGTGGATGTTCATCTAAACCTGGTGGTCTATCATGGCTAGTGGATGTTCATCTAAACCTGGTGATCTATCATGGCTAGTGGATGTTCATCTTAACCTGGTGGTCTATCATGGCTAGTGGATGTTCATCATGACAATAAGCAATATGTTCTGACTGCTAAAACGGTAGCATGACTAATGAAGCTGGAACTTCTCGTTTGTTGCTAGTACATTCGTCAGACTGACCTGCCCTGTTAGTGAGGATGGTGATGTTTGCGGGGTCGAGGTCCGCAGCCTTCTGGTAGTGCTCCAGTGCAGCAGCAAAGTCCTTCTTCTTGTAAGCTGCATTCCCCTTATCTTTCTCCTCCAAGGCCTGAAACAAGTCAACCATGTAACCATACTTCTCCCTACGTCTCCCTATCTAGCCTTCCAACACAAAGAACATCTTTCTACAGAATATTGAACCAAACACAAATCTCACTACAGAATCTTTACCCTCCCAGCAATAATGTGTCCCCATTCAGACATTGCATAACCGTGTGTGTTCAAAATTATAAACAAATATAGCAAGGGAAGTAACTCCGAGACAAAATGTTTTGGCACCAGTTTTTGAACAGACATGATTCTCCACCTGTTTCTGATTTGAGGATAAAGACTTGTCTTCTGATTTGGTCGGCTGTTTGTTGTTTCTGGGTGAGGCTTGCTCTTGTTTCCGGGGTGGCATTGGATCCTCACGATCATCACCCATAGTTTCAAATCCAAACAAGACACCAAGTGTTGCGATGATACGTGGATCTTGAATATTTCTGGAAATCATGTTGAAATAAAATAAGAACAAATCTGTTTGCAACTAGCAAATACACAAACAGAAGCAGCCCGTATAATGTAATGCTGAATGTGACAAAACTTTCCTGCCAGAAACCGTTCTGACTTCACGTCATCGCTCATCTATCTACATTCATCTTTGATCCTTACTGTTGTTTCAGGCAGTTCAACTTAGTCTTATGTCTTTTGTTCCCGTCAGAAATTTTTTTAAGCACTTCCTGTTTAATAACATCACTTCCTAATCTTGGAGAACACATACCGAGTGCAGTGCAACCTGAAGACAAGAAGTTTGCCTGATGCTGCATCAAGTCAAAAGCAGGAGACAAAGCTGCTGCAGAGGGTTTATCAAGTTTTCCACACGGGAACTCTACTAGGTGCCCATGTTGACCACTCACTGTAAACTGTTAGGGTTCTTCTGTAGGGCTTCCATCATCAGTCGGTAGTCCGGCTGTTTCAGGAACTCCCGTGTCTTCGGATTGGCTTCCAGCTTAACAAACAAATCCGGCATTGCAAAGGGATTTGTCACTGGCTGACTCCCAGCAGGGCCTGAAAGAAAGAAATGGTGTGACTGATTGAACTGGGTGTCGAGGTGACACCAACTGGTGTGACTGGGACACGTACAGCTGAGGGCTACATCAAGGGGTATGTTACTGATGGCACAACCGGTCAAGACCTTTCTTACCAGTAAGATGCTTCTTGGCATCATCCAGACCATCTAGAAGCTGCTGATTTTTGGGATCCAGCTTCAGGCCCTCTTCATAGACCTCCAATGCTTCTTGATACCTCTCCAGGTAACATAGTGCAGCACCTTTACGTGAATAGCCCTGAAATCACACCAATCAACATTCCAGTATTTCACACAAAACTACAACTACTGGCACAAAATAATGTGAATAATGAACCAGCTTCATATAAAAATTACTGTCTGACTCTCGGCCCTTGCCTGAAAGAACAACCAGTCTGTGACTTTAGACACAGTATCCTGCTATTGACTAGGTTTTCAATATGCTCTGGTGCAGGTTGTAAATAGTAGGGCTGCACAATAAACGATATGTATTGCGATACGCTGATCGAAAACCGGTATTTTGACATGCATTCGGAAAACTTTGTAACACTCGGAAATCTTCGGATATATCCGTTATTTTAATTGTTCTTTTCCCTGTTTCATTAGTGTCAAATGTTACTTACATTTTTATTTTGTCATGATTAAAAGTTTTTATAAAAGGTTAATCAATCATAGTGATTTTGTTGTGTTTTGCTTTATAATCAAGCATTAACTTGATTATAAGTAGTTTTTATTAAAAAAATAATCCTTGCAATATATTGCAATACACATCGCAATATATGCTTCCACATCGCAATATATCGCAATATGAAAATTCTCTGCAATACCCACCCCAAGTAAATAGCGAAATCGGACCCTGCTCTGCAAGAAGTATTACTGGTGCCTGGGATAGGGGCACCCATTACCCCTTCTGTACATGAATTCCCAAACATGTCAGTAATACAAGCATGGATGGATGAAATCAGGATATCTTAGACAACTGACAAGTCACACACAAAATCCATGAGAAATTTAATCACCTTTCCCCAGTCAGGTTTAATTTCCACTGTCTTATCTGCATCCCCCAGGGCCTCGAGGTACTTGCCACACTTGAGTAGTGCTGCCGAGCGGTTGCTGTAGAGGACGTGGTTACCATCGTCCAGCTTGATAGCCTCGCTGTAACATCGTACAGCCTCCTCTGTATTCCCCTGCTCCAAAGCTTTGTTTCCTTGAAGCTTCAGCTCTGCTGCCTGCATTGGAAAACACAGGTACTGTAGTTTATCACACATTTCAGGCCAAATATTTGCCACAAAAGGACTTTGCCACTAATCGAAGATATGCTTCAGTTTGGCAGAGTTGTTGGACACAAGTACTTTTATCAACACTGACTTTCACAAGTGTGACTACAGGAATGGAATGTTTATTCAAAGAAATGACAAAATGCCTGATGACAATACATCTCTTCAGACCAGTTTCCTATGTTTTCAGAAAGGTAGTTTACCTCAGTTTTCCTGTACCAGTTCCACATTATGGGGAGTAAAAACAATCACATCAGTCAATCAGTGAAAGTAATTCATTATAACTGTCTCAAATTCACAAGCATGAGTAATAACTCAAAATTTCTAATGGTACTTGCTTCTGACTAAAATGAACATTATCATTCAACACAAACATTACTGACTTCAAGCAGCCTTAGGGACCGTTCATAATTTATGGCTAGGCTGGGGTGGGGGGGAAGAGAACGATGATTTTTATGGAGAAGCATGTACAATGTGAATGACCCCCTAAAATTTGTGTACCAAATAAGCGTCACCCCTCTGCATGTCATGTACAAAATCAATGACCCCCTCCCCTTCCCATAATTTCTTAGCAGAATTTTTAACATAGTTTTATGTACAAAATTTTTTCCCTCCCCCATATGCAGTGTACAAAATTTGTGACCCCCAGATCGCCAGCACAAATGGGTGACCCCTTAAAATCATCATTCTCTTCTCCAAAAAACCACCCAAAAAAAAAAAATCCATTAATTATGAACGGTTGCTTATTAACCATGTACATACAACTATGAAACACCTGAAGGATTTTAAAACTGCTCCCTCAAACGGAAACAGCCTGTTCACCACCAGTTCAGTGCATTTTCCTCAAAATATTCTCATGTAATACACTTCCAGTCCAAACACATTACTCCCTGACCTTGACCATAACATGTTAAATACAAGACCCAACATTTATCCAAGTATTACTGACACAAAACAGATGATACAATCAGGTTTTATAACAACCTTATAGAATGGCCATGACCTTTCATAAGACATATGAAACTCAAAAATTTTACATGGAAGGATTAGTCCAGATGTATGCAACCCTAATGATTCATGCCTGTGGAAGTAACCATGACAACCATAGTGTACCAAACCTTGAATGCCAACCTTGACCTTTCTAAAGTAAAGGTAAATGCATCAATTTCTTTTGACAAAGTGTAATCACAATCCTTTTTGTGACATTTTTTTTAATCCTTGGATGTTAATATTTTGCTACTGAAAGAAAACTGACTTCAGGTGAAAAACAGAATACTGAGGAACAAGCCTGCAGAAGTGACAAAAATAACAAGATGGACAGCGATTGAATGATGGCTATTCATGAATTTTTATGAAACATGAAATAAGAATAGTAAGATACAATGATCTTATAAGACCCAGTGTTACGGTTTTTAATAAATACAGATTTCTAGTACAATGCAATTGAGTCACAAATCTAAAGTTTTGAGTCACAAATATAAAATGTCAACTCACCACGAGCCTTGATAATTATAAGGAGATCAGATATTCTAAATGAAGTTTGGTTATGATGAGAGCAGTCAGGCAAGAAGTATCAGGGTCAGACGACGTTGACGAAGGCAAACAACGATGGTGACGAAAGACGACGGTAACTCCAGTGATATCGAAAGTCCCGTGTAATTCCGTGTGTTAGTCCGTGTGTCAGTCCTTGTGTCGCACCACACAACAGTCAGCCTTTATATATACTGACACAGACTCTCGAACTTTCCAGCAAGGCATGGCTGTATCATTAACCAGTTCAAACGGTGGAAGTCAACAAGATAAACAAAAGACTCTGAAGGGCAGGTAACTCTGGAGCGCTATCATAAAGGCGTACCGCTAAAAACAGCACCATTACCGAACAAACATGATGCAAAATGTGACCCACAAGCAACACTCAAAACTTTAAACATTGTGACTCATAATAATTATTACCTAACCAATGTTTTTACAAAGTACAAAAAACACACTCTCGTAACACCAGAATAATTACATCATAATGATGTCCAGAATAATCCATGTAAAACAAGTGTTTGCCACTGATATGGCAATGTCCCCCGCCGCTAAAGAATGGAATATCTATATTTACTACTTTTTATTTTTGGTCACATAAAAGATGCCTAAAATTACTGGTGTCTGCATAATCACCCAATGTAGGCTGTCAACATAATTGAAAACATTGGGTGCAATGTTTTATGAGATATCGCGCTTAAATAAGTTTGAAAAGCGGTCAAAGTGTCATGGTGACCTTGAAGATAAGGTCAAGGTCACCCAAATCAACTGGTGTCTGTGTAATCCCCCAATATAGGCCGTCACCAAATTTGAAGACACTGGGTACAACAGTCCATGAGATATTGCGTTAACAAGAGTTTGAAAAGTGGTCAAAGTGTCGTGGTGACCTTGAAAATAAGGCCAAGGTCACCCAAATCGACTGGTTTCTGCGTAATCCCCCAATGTAGGCTGTCCCCAAATTTGAAGACATTGGGTACAACAGTCCATGAGATATCGCGTTAACAAGAGTTAAAAGTGAGCAAAGTGTGGTGGTGACCTTGAAGATAAGGTCATGGTCACCAAAATCAACTGGTGTCTGCATAATCCCTCAATGTAGGCTGTCACCAAATTTGAAGACATTGGGTATAACAGTTCATGAAATATCGCGTTAACAAGAGTTAAAAGTGAGCAAATTGTGGTGGTGACCTTGAAGATAAGGTCATGGTCACCAAAATCAACTGGTGTCTGCGTAATCCCCCAATGTAGGCTGTCACCAAATTTGAAGACATTGGGTATAACAGTTCATGAAATATCGCGTTAACAAGAATCGGGACGTACGTACGCCGCTGAATACATAGTCCCCCGTTCCGCGTTGCAGCGGGGGACAAAAATCACCTCCAGCATTGAACATTATTTAATTTTGAACAGCAGGTGCAACCTGTTTTGTCAGAGCAACAAGGGTATTGCCGAAGGCTGCACTGGGTGCAAGTAGGTTTCATTTCCTTAAATTGAGCCCTGGTATCTCATGACCTTGACCTTTACGTAACTAAGATTTCCCTAGGGACCTGTTCCATAAGGTGAACATAGCAATATGACAGCAACAAGTCTATGTAAAAGTACTGGTATCATGAACACCTTACTGTATGACAGCAACAAGTCTATGTAAAAGTACTGGTATCATGAACACCTTACTGTATGACAGCAACAAGTCTATGTACAAGTACTGGTATCATGAACACCTTACTGTATGACAGCAACAAGTCTATGTACAAGTACTGGTATCATGAACACCTTACTGTATGACAGCAACAAGTCTATGTACAAGTACTGGTATCATGAACACCTTACTGTATGACAGCTTTGCGGAATGGACCCCAAGGTTACTTATCTTTATGTAGTTAGAAACAAAAATCACCAGTTTAGAGTCAAACAGCCAAGCTTCAGCATGTGTTCATGGGACTGCTATAGTCAGAAACAAACAATCACCAATTTAGAGTCAAACAGCCAAGCATCAGCATGTGTTCATGGGACTGCTATAGTCAGAAACAAACAATCACCAATTTAGAGTCAAACAGCCAAGCATCAGCATGTGTTCGTGGGACTGCTAATGAAATCTCATATCAAAGAGTATGTTAGGTATTTAAGCCACCGTATTCTTGAACACGATACACCAGTCTGGTTGACATTTTGCCTGTCCAACCAGGTTAAGCAACCACAGCAAACTATCTTGTAAAAGAACTTCAAATAAGCTCCTTCTGTGTCATGTTTACTTGTGTCAGTGGTTACATAACGTAGACAAGGCCAACCAGTCATGTATCAACCCAAGTTCTGAACACAGTCTACATATAGACCATTCTTAGCCAATATGCATGACCTCGGGGTCAAATTGAAAGCGAGGCTTAAATAGGTTGACCCAACCTTGAAAATGGCGACCTCGAAAAAGAAAGATTACTGCTGTGTGCCTTTGCGTTGGAGTGATGCCCGTAAGGATTTTACGGTATCTTTTCACCATATTCCCAAGAATAAGATCAGAAGGAGGCAGTGGTTGACGAAAATACGGAGAGATCCTGGAAACTGATTCATAGTAAGTACAAAATAATTAAGGCAAATGGCACATTATAGATCTGCCGGGAAATGTACACACTGTTCACTATGCATGGTTTTAATATTAGGGGCACATGTACAATGTGAATGTCACACACACACACACAGAGACACATTAACACACACACACACACACACACACACACACACACACACACACACACAGAGACACATTAACACACACACACACACACACAGAGACACATTAACACACACACACACACACACACACACACCACACACATTGTCATGTTCAAAATCAGTGACCAGCCCCCTAGTTCATATGTACACAATTGGCCCCTCCCCCTGCCTCCCAAAACAAACTAGGAGACACCCCAACCCCCGCACCTAAAATCATCATCACCCCCCTAGTCATAAATTATGAACGGTCTAATATATTAAAAAAAATTAAGCATATGGACATATGGAGAAACTCTTGTCATGATGGCAAGGGAATTTTAATTGCAAATATTCTGTATCAGTGAAATTAGATTGGTTGGAAATCAAAGTAACATTTCAAGTACATGTATATGCAGGACACGCACATGCTGCTAAAAAAATCTGAAATATGTACTTTCAAAATTACTGCATACTGACCAGTACTTCAGGGATACAGGAAATATTACTGGACAATCTAATCATAACAACTGAAATATATTTGTGTTCAAATATCCATTTCAGATGCTGCTAATTAAGAGTCAGAGAGCATGTCACCAGCTGAAGAACCTCCCATAAGGAATCTACCACAGTCACCATCTCAGATACAGTAAGAATGTCAGATCATATTAAGTTAATTTTGCCAACTGGCATGGTTTTAAAGAATTTATTACAACTGAACTTTGACCTATATGCTATATTATTTACATATAAAAATATTGATTGCCCATACTGTCTAAAATATGAAATGATTATAGCCTCTATTCCTTGATGTATATTTGTAATTCCAGAGATATATTTATTGTTGGTGTGGTCGAAGAGATAATAGTGATGCTTTACAATGCTTATATTACAGTGAAGCAGAGAGTGATACAGCAGCCACTGACCCCCAGTCCAACATAGAACAACTCCATCAGAAATTACATGAACAGGAGAGGCAACTCAAGGAAAAGGTTGACAAAATAGAAAAATTGAGCAGAAAACTTGAACTTGAAAAGTTTGGAGTTTGTAAATTCATGTATGATGATAAAAATTGATTGAACATTTTACAGTATTCCGTCATTTCAAACATTGGCACTGATTAGCTGTAACTTTTTCATTTGTTGAATATCTTCCCAGGTTTTGTGATGTACCTTGCCCATACAGCACAACATTGACAGACATGAATGTAAATGAAATTGTTTCATGCTTTTGTGTTGTGTAAATGATGGATGAAAAAAGAGACAGCTGTAATACATACACATAGATGAATAATAGAAAGGTCTTTCATAATGGCATAGTTGTAGATGTAACTCATTTGCTGCTGTTTAATTAATAATTGATGAAAAATAATTTATTTCATCCTGTTTGAAAAGATTTAGTTGGGAATCAGAAAAAAAAATCATTCATAGGTAAGAGATTATGAGAATGTGTAAGGGGAGAAAACTATGATAAATTATGAATTGATCCAGCTGTAATTGTTGTCATTCATGTCAGACTAATCTAAAAAGATATTTCTATCAACATAAATACTGCACTTAATATATTTTTAATTTGCATCCTCTGAAAATTTTATTGTGTTACAGTCGGAAGCTATTGTGAATGTGTCTATTGTTATTGGACTTTTAAGACACCATTTCAGAATAGATTTTTATTAACTGCACTCCATGTGTTCGTTATTTATTTAGGTTACTAATTGTTTGCTGTAGTGTGAATCCTGTTATGTTAATCTGATATGTTCTCCTGAAAAAGGTCTTCAGTTACAGTGGTACAGAATAAATACACCAGATCTACAATAAATCAATTTTGTGGTATAGTAACACAGTATTAAAAATGTTCCAAATATTCCCCTTGCAGGTACCATAAGTCCATTTAGGTAAAATAATTATTCACCACCAAATCAGTCAAGAAAGAACTTGAAAAAAATTATCCAGTTTTGTCTTGCACTTTGTGTCGCACTCATGTTGATTGAAATAAATAGTTTCTACATGATGATGTGGCGATTCGTTGTTCCTCTGCGATTGTAACATGTAGTTATGCGCACATCGCCATCACCAGTAGGTACAACTGAAAATATGTGCGTGAATAAATACCCAAAATCTATAAACAGAGTCGATAGGACAAAACATTTTAAACAGAAAAAATACCAAACAAATAATTTCATCACATGAATAATACAATTGTGTTTGGTCCAGATCCACTCGAGGAGAGCTATCTACATATTACTTATAATCTTGATTATCCAGCTCAAGAATTAACAACACTACTCCCATGTGGAAGTGGATGATTTGAATCCAGGTCAGGAAATACGTTGAGTCCTTTGCTTTGTTCATATGTTGATAAAGTAAACGTAATTGACTTCCCTTGGTAATATTTCCACTATTGTGACTTTAGAGTAGCTTCCCTTCATAAATGCTGCGCAACATGGTAAACGTTAACCTAGATATCTAGGTCATATGACTTATCGTGATGTGTCGTGAAGACGAAGTACAGTAATTATTCACCCTTCAATCCGTGGATATTCTACAGAAACATTTTTGTAGCCCTTTCCCATTTCTCTGCGATTTCCCTGAACTACTGGACACTTTCGTATTGTACCGTTCAAGGGAAACTTGAAACCAGGAAGTATACATTGAGATTTGTCGCCATTATGCGATTGTGTCCTTGCCCAATTTAGCCTCGTTTTGGTACAGATATGAATATTCATGAGGCCTCATTAAGAATGGTCTATACATGTACCAAGTATCACTGAAAGAGGAAGTCTCGTGTAGTGGAGCACTGTAATCTAAGATGTCGGAATTGGCTCAGCAGTGTTATGTGCCTGGGTTCAATCCCACCCTTCCAAGATGATTCTGGGTTTGTCCAGAGCTCCAGATAAGATTTAGCTCATGTGGGTATTGTACCCACTCTATTTTGTTAGAGTGGGTATTATGAATGTTGAGTGGGTATTTCATTTTCTGTTACCCACTGCTTTCAAATATTACTCACCTATGTTGAGTAAGTTTACTAAGCAGGTATGTTCTGCCTTATGTCATACCTACCGTATATTACCGTCTATAAGCCGAATTTTGAGGACCAAAAAAAGCAGTCTGCAGAAGGGGGTCGTCTTATCCATGGGTTACGCTTTCGTCAAACTTTTTTTCCAGGGGTAAGAAAACAACATTGTATCACTTCGCGTGAACAAACAACAGAAGACGACTTTGTCAGTAGAGACGTCAAATTTGCAATTAAACATCACCAGACAAGATTATTTACCTTTTAAGTTCTAAGTTGTTTTTGCTGGGAATTATATTATTTGCAGGCATTAAGATTACCGTGTGTATCTGAGCCAGAAATAGCAATCAGCTGTGCACATGCTTCCCGGTGATCAAATTTCAAATATGCACAATAATATAACGGAACGAATTCTGACGCAGTCATCAGTAAAATATAATACAGAATACTATTATTTAACCCAAAGAAATATATCCTAGCATTGTGTAATTTTAATTTTTTTTATATGTAAAATATATATAACCAACACTAAGGTTATACGGACCCTCATGAATGTGGTAAGCAGAAGTTGTACGCACATGGAATGGGGTAAAATACGGAAGCCATTTAAATTCACACATTTTGACTGATGTTACTGTAAACTAGCAGTCAATGGAAAACGAGGCGGTAATCAAAACCAACTTAAATATAATGGAAATGATTTCATAAAAAATCACTCATCCTATACTAACAGTACAACTTGATAGCAATCAATGTCTTTTTCATTACGCAAGCGATTTTGATAAATATATTCCGTACGCATTTGTTTTAAACTTTCTGAGTATCTAACATTTTAAATGCGTAATTGGTACGCAACAATTATTTTGCAATGCGTAATTCTATGCGTATTTTACCCGGATACGCAGCTTATCTGGGCCTCTGGTTTGTCAGCACTATACCCATGCTGCTGGGGTTCAATCGGTGCTCAACATCCGAGACCTGCTCCCTTCAGGCTCGAATCACACCCTAAGCTTGAATCCCGGGATAAGATGACAACAAAACTTTACACAGCAGTGCTAACCAAATGCCCTCACTCACTCATGCTGTTGTTTTCTTTAAGTTTCTTAGAGTAGCCAAGGCTAAATGTTGGATGCATGGCTTGGAGAACGTAAAAAGCCAAATAAACAAACAAATAGTCGAATGTCAACACAAAGCTTACGTTTCTGTCATACTTTCATGTGAAACCAGGGTTAGCCTGAGAAATGGGAGGCATCGCATGGACTGACTGACTGAGTTTAGTTTTACCGCTTTTAGCAATATTCCAGCAATATCACGGCAGGGGACACCAGAAATGGCATCGCATGGATATGTAAATTGTAACTGAACACCTAACCCATTGCTCACACAACATACACAATCGAAAAAGTAAGAATGATCTACAGGTTGCATATTCTGCATTTGTTTTACTCCAAGTGAGGAAAATAACTCGGTTATTCCTACCACTAGATAAACAGAGAACCTTTGTAATAATGTTTAACATGTCTAAAAAGCGTATTCTACCATGTCATCCTTTACTCAAATCTTTCCATGGTTAGATCGTATTTTGCTGAGTGAAGATGGAAGAACACTTAGCCATGATCTTGTCAAGTAATGAGAATGGTTTATGTATATCAGATCTCAATGTATTCCACATAGTAACAATATTTAGCATAACGGATTCCTGCAGCAGCACCATCGACATGTTCATTGATACAGAATATGACTTCAGTTAAACAAATTTCAGGGCCATCATAAAACCTGGTAATAGAGGAAAAGGTTTAAATCAGGTAAATATCTGAAAGTTAGTGACAGAAAAATTATTGAACACTATCACCATATAATGTGAATCTAATCTGGTTCTTCGGCATGACAAGCAAATAGTGTAACTTCCATGTTCAGAGTCACATAACCTTTTAAGCACACTATGAAATGGAAAATGGACTCTTCCTTGTCTACCCATCTGTCTAGTGATTTTGGCTAGAGTGCATTTCTGTATACAGAAGTATTATATGCATAGAGAAACAAAGGAACACAGGAAAATTCAATCCTTCCTTTATTATTTTCAATTTTTCATCACCAAAGCGCTATTCAAACCTGGTGATGAAAACTAGAAAATATTTAAGGAACGCTTGAATTTTCCTGTGTTCCTTTATTTGTTTCTCTACGTGTATATCTATCTATCTATCTATCTGTATTACCATGAGTACCATTTCCAACAACCCTTCGGACACACTTTCTGTACAAATGACATTATGTCCACACAACAACAACCATGCACATAGCTGGAAGCAGGATTGCAGAGCGAAAGAAAGCATGAAATCGTGTGCATTTGTGTATGTTGTCAATTGCAAAATAGAATTCACTAACTTCACTTTTGATTGTTGTCTCCAAAGGCTGTTCATGTGAATTAAACCCCATTTGTAGTTGAATTATACATAGATTTAAGATTCAATTATAGATCTACATTTTCACTTAGCATAGTTAGTGACCACTGGGAACATATATTTGTATACATACAACGCAAAACTGCCCTTTTACATATGCAATAATCCTATATTTAACGATTGACGCGGAACGAGAATTGTTGTGGGGGAGTTTCTCCGAAGCCCTGAACAAACGCAAGAACTACTCGAGAAAAGGTCCATTTCATGAAGAGAAAGAGCTGGGATGGATACACATCAAAGATACAAAGGAAAGTTTGTTCAAATAGAGTGGTGGAGAAAGTTGTTTACTCCTGAACGATATCCGTAAATCAGAAATGTCTTGTAATCACTGATGCCGCTAGGTTTCAACTTGAAACTGTCCAAGACAAGGTCTTTTTGAATAGGCACGTGGTTTATGAATGCTCCTTTTACTACCGATTGAGCCATAATTTGTTAATCTAAACAAGACAATAATGTTTGGTATTGATATCAAGCAAGAAAAGTTAGTTTCTCCAATGATTACCCTGAAGTATTACCTTAGCCTTGTTGTCGTCCGCCATCTTGATCGATGATGAAGAAACTTCTAGCAAACCACGCTTTCAGATACATGTAGGAAATTAGAGTTACCTCCCTTCCTGTGCGATAGCTCGAAGCGTCTGGTCCTTTCTAGAATGTTCGTCAACAAACACATGTAATGGAACAGCTCAATGGAATACACAAAATGTGTTTGTATTCAATGTATCCATATGGTACCCCATTAAATAATCACTAGAATGGACTATCAACAACCAGCATTATTTTTCAAATTGGTTTGGCTGCACTTCTTGTAACCACATCCAGGAGGCGATTGCCAGGCAGGAACATAAACACATCGGGACATATTTCATTTAGATTTAAGTTGTACAGTTATTTTTCCTCGGATGAGTTAATACAGCAAACCAAATCCTGAATATGACACTTTCGAATTTTCTGAATATGACTTGGTGGTAGAGCGAACTGTATTTCTTTTCTAAGATGCCAAATGTAATACTTTCTAAGGATAACCAGGGAGACTATATAAGGTTGTAGAGTATCCCTGGGATAACTACGATTAATCTGATGCAGAAAACAAACGGCGGTGTCGGTGACCTAAATTAAGAATCCTCTAACAGGGCTAACTGGCACGCTGTTCTATTGACGTGTCTGCCCAACCCCCATAAGTGAAAACTTATCAAAAGTGACCCCGGATATTTTACTAGTTTTAATTTTTTTTGGACTGAAAGAGACTCGAACCAGCACTGAGAAGAAAAAGTGAGTATACTCTGAATAAAAGTGGTATAAAACAACATCATAACAGATTGGGAAACGTTAATAGATCGCAGTTTGCGCATTGGATGGAGGCATTAAGACGAGCCTTACCAGCAAAACACATGATAAACAGTTTCATGACGGTTTACGCTCGGGTTAAATATCTTCTATAAATTACTTTAATTACATCTGTGATTTACGTAAACCATATGGGGCAATATGAACGTCGTATTTCTACTACCAACGTAAGTTTAGATCAGTACATCCAGATGAAGCTGAGTGGTCAAGCAACGTTCCGAGATTGCATTGTGGGACTGTAAACAATGCGAACGTTACCGTGTCGCTGTAAAATTGTGATTCGAACTGAGACATTTTATCCGTCAGAAAACATAAACGTAATGTTTCCGCCAGTGATGTTAGCCGCCGAGTGAAGCAACTGCAAACCAAGAAACGGCATGCAACAGTGTATTTTGCTGTAGGAGGCTGCACGGGGCGACGACAACTGACATGCATCGTGACGTCGCTTACATTGTGACGTAATGCAAAAGTGTTCGATTACGAGGGGGCAGACTAGAATGGCGCAGTGACGCCAATACATTGTGACGTAATGCAAAAGGTGCACATTATCGTCTGAAAAAGTACTGTCGGCGCCTTTGATCTTTCAGCGTAGCATCTTAGAGAGCAAACAAATCCTGAATATGACACTTTCCAATGGCCATTGTGAAGAAATCCTCAATACAAACAATCGAAAGACAATGCCAGCATAGGTGCTGCGTATAAATAGATGGCTTGGACTTCGTGTAAGCGCCCGGCTCTAACATGATAACAGACCTGCCAGGAATGGCATGTTTGCAAGTGTTTTCTTTGTGGCATATGTGTGCCTAGTCTGTCTCACAGTCCCTGAACCACATTAATTTCCCTACTGCTAAGCCCTCTCTGCAGTACTAAAGCCCTAAATAAAGCAAGTCTAGATTTCCTCAGGCTCTGAATCTCTGGTCTCCCTAGGGCTCCTTTTCAATATAAATGGGCTTGTTTGTTACTATCAAAATTATATATATTCAGAGACTAAGCCTTAGTCTAATGTGTGGCATGCATATTAGGCTTTCGTTAAGAAAGAAACTATCTTATGCAGTTTCTAGGGAGAATGCGAGCTATAACGAATTTTTATTTAAAATCTGCTGAAGGTCGACCGTTTGTACAATTTTTTGCCTGAATCTGCTGAAAACTATAACAACACATAGTAGATTTGTATACAAAATCAAATTTGTTACTGTATCTAGACAAGAAATACAATACAGTTTCACCAGAAATTATTGAGAAAATCTTTGTTTCTTAATACTGATAATAGAATTGTAAAATAGGTGTTACATTATGTAGTAAGATACTCAACATGGGAGGCAACTCTTGTAGGCTTAAGAATGAACCTTATCTCCCTTGGTGTAGCAGACGGCTTCTTTGTTGCCGTGCCAGATTTCTCAGCAAAAGAGAAAAGAGCTGATTCTAGATGAGTTTGATAGGGGTGTGACTAATGCAAAAGAGTTAGCTGGTAGACATGACATTCCTCTGTCTACAGTTTACAGAACCTTGAAGAATATTCAGTCAGGAGTTGAGACTGAACACAAGATAGGGGCAGGGAGGCCAAGGAAGTTCATTACTACGGATCGACGGCGACTTGGTCAGATTGTGTGTAGGAGAAAGTTGAAAAGCGTTGAGAATATCAAAAAAGAAATGATTAATAGAGGAAGTCCTCAGGTATGTAATGAAACCCTTAGATAAGGATTACAAAGACTTAACTGGGTGAAAAAGCGCGGAATTCCCTCACCTTTGATGAAAGATGCACAAATAGAAAGAAACTGGTGTAGGGCTGAAGAAAATCAAGATTGGGATAATGTTTTTTTATTTTTCTGATGAAAGTTCTGTCTGACTTTTTCCGAACTGTGTGAAAATTTGGACAAAAGATATTGTGAAACCTATCTAAGAACGCCCAAACCATAGCCTGGAAATTTGACGAATATGTTGACATCTTACATGGTCACCTCCTTCTAACTGCCCGAACACTGTATGAAGATAATTGGATTTTCAAGCATCATAACGATGCTGCGGGCTACACAAAACAGTGGTTGTCGGACGAAAATGACTGGCCCAGCTACAGCCCAGATCTTAATCCTATTGAGATGGTGGGGACCAAATGATGGACAGAATAAACCAAAAAGGACCTAGAAATATTGAGGATATGAAGAAAGAAGTGGTCGAATATTGGGATAAGCTGTCAACTTTGATCGGTAGTTTACCTACAGGGCAAGGTCTCACAAAGTACTGAAAAGACACTTAGCCTGTATGAGAATCATATCTCAACATATTCATTTAAGTAAAACTTCTATAGTTTAGATACATGTATCGGACATTTGCCGAAACAACTGTCTCAATAATTTCTGGGAATACTATACTTTTAATAAGAGATCACAAATCGATTCGTGGCCAAGTTGATTGTGAGTCATCATAGTCCGATGAGGTGGTCAGCTCTGTGGTCTGGTTGACTGTGGGTCATCGTATTCTGATGACATGGGAAGGTAATCATTTCATCAAACACTGGTCAGTTTTCCCAAGACACGATTATTTGGAGCCACACTATAGATGGAATATTGCTGACTGCGGAACTAAACAACTAGTAAACAAAGAACAGTGAAATGAAGCGAAATGATGCACGAATTGTTTCCGATCTAGGATGAACACAAACAACTGGAATAAAGCAACTATTTGATGTTATGCCAGTTTTTATGCAAAAAGATAATAACATGATTTGTGGTGTTTTCCTTAATCACTGTTTTACTGTTGACAGGATACTATCGAAATCTATATGATTTGAGACTAGGCATCGTGACACGCCCTTGTGTCGTGTCAAAAGTCAGTTCACAAATTTAGTATCGCGTGTGTCCACCATTGGCGTTGATGCAGGCTTGACAACTACGACGCATAACGACACTTAGCTATTGAAGAATACTTGGGGAATATCGTTCCATGTCTGAACCAACGCATGTCCCAATTCAGCTAACGTCAATGGCTGATTCTGGGCTTGACGTAAACGTCTTTTCATTTGACCCTAAGCGTGCTCGATAGGGGACAGGTCCGGAGAAATGTAGCTGGCAATGGGAGTACCGGAATGTTCTGCTGTCTCGGGAAATCTGTCACAACACGAGCGACATGTGGCCGGGCATTGTCTTGGTGAAGCGTGAACTTACGACCCAGTGATCTCATCCCAGTATCGTTGCCCTGCCATCTGAGCTGTTCAGATGAAATCCTGACTCGTCAGTGAACAAAACACCATCCCAATCTTGTCTGCCGTACCGTACCGTACATGCTGTCTGTGCCTGTCAGTGACGCTGGAACAAAATTGGACGTATTGCAGGCCGTCTAGACTAAGGCTTAGTCTCTGAATATATATAATTTTGATAGTAACAAACAAGCCCATTTATATTGAAAAGGAGCCCTAGGGAGAACCTGAGGAAATCTAGACTTGCTTTATTTAGGGCTTTAGCACTGCAGAGAGGGCTTGGCAGTAGGGAAATTAATGTGGTTCAGGGACTGTGAGACAGACTACAGGCCGTCGTGTGTTATTGTTACTAGCCATATTTCAGCCCTAGTTGCTACCACCGGAACAGTGGACAGAATTCTTGCAGAGGGGCTAGTCAGTAATTATGTTGAATAAGTCAAATTCTTTCAAGATTCGGAATCACATTTATCAGATATAAATCCGTCAGTGTAATATGGAGCATGTTCGAGGAATATTGAACCCTGATTCAGACGTGTGTTACTTTATCTTTACCTCGAAATTCGACAAATTCGAATTGGACTCAAACCGGATCTGTGATAGTTAATATTGGTTGGAGCTATAACGTTTTGGACAATCGACGATGTATGTGCATGTATAGACAGAAAATGAACTGTTTACGTTTGGAGTCAATTTAACATTATATCTGAAGCAAGTTACATCGTATTTGCAGGGAGGTCCTTAACCGGTAAGTGTTTGTATTTCCTTGTGTCATTACATGGGGTCAATACTCACTTACCTACAACGATATTTACCGTATAGGAGTTGAGTGAGTGAGTTATTATTTAACGTCACATCGGCAACATTTCAGCCATATCGCATATAGGAGTTGATGCACGTTCGTAAGATACTTGAAGTAATCCTTATTTCTGTCATATCACGACCCCAAACAAAACAGGTCGTTTACCGCTTTTGTGGAAAGATGCACGAGAATAGGGATGCCTGCGAATAGCAGATCCTTGAATCGCTAAGGGAGGCAAATCTGTTCTTAAGGTGTCGTTGCATTAACGCCAGGTTTTCCGTCACGATTATATGTAATGTACCGACAATATTTACCTGCTGACGCTCCTGGAGAATTGTTGCTGAAGACGTTTTGTGGACTGTGCCATAGATGTGTTGTCGTAAAAATGCTTCTTTAGTTACAACTCATACAGAGGAAGCTGTCAAAACCGGCAGTTGTCCAATCCGGCAAGTTGTCAACACCGGCATAAAATCTCAGACCCGTCCGTGACTAGTGGAATTGTCACCATTTAAAAGCTCTGCAATCCGGCAGCTGTCAATTCCGAATCAAAGGATTAATTACAAAAATGCCACAGAATTCGAAAGCATGTTCATTTGGTTTCTATACGATTAAACCAAATGACAATAAAGCCTCCTGTTGGATTAAATCATACGCAGGTTAGACGTCATGTGCAGACAGGGCAGAATTATGTGAAATATCGCTTTCTTGCTCTATCGCTTTCTCGCTCTATCGCTTTCTCGCTATATCGCTTTCTCGCCTTGGTATATCGCTTTCTCACCTTAAAATTCGGAGGCGAGAAAGCGATATCACGAGACGAGAAAGCGATAACACGAGACGAGAAAGCGATAGTACGAGACGAGAAAGCGACAGCACGAGACGAGAAAGCGATAGCGCGAGACGAGAAAGCGATAACGCGAGACGAGAAAGCAATAACACGAGACGAGAAAGCGATAGCACGAGACGAGAAAGCGATACCATTACGGCGAGAAAGCGATAGAGCGAGAAAGCGACAGAGCGAGAAAGCGACAGAGCGAGAAAGCGATATACCAAGGCGAGAAAGCGATATAGCGAGAAAGCGATATACCAAGGCGAGAAAGCGATATTTCACATAATTCTGCCCTGTCTGCACATGACGTCTAACCTGCGTATGATTTAATCCAACAGGAGGCTTTATTGTCATTTGGTTTAATCGTATAGAAACCAAATGAACATGCTTTCGAATTCTGTGGCATTTTTGTAATTAATCCTTTGACTTGTCCAAACAATAATCCAACAATAACACCAGAAACCGAGTGTGTTTTCGTTGAAATAAATGAGCGCTCTTAAAATGTCTGTAAAAAGGATAACAACCATTTAATTTATCACTAATCACTAATTAGGTCTGGATTAATTCCTGGCTTGCATTTCTTTATTGTCATTTCCCTTGTTAAATGCTAACATTGTTATCTCATTATTCATGCCGGGATTAACAATCCCTGGCTTCCATTTGTCCATCCACCCTACCAATTTAGCGTTAATTAAGTACTGGCTTCCCTTGTTTTCTTAGCACTGTTGTTTCAAATGTACGTCTTTAGCTTTCTCTTCCTAGTTTCTAGTCTCTTCATTTACCTGATGAAGGATAAGAATATACTCCGTAACATCGTGTTTCAGTCCGGTGTTAAACAACAAACCAACCAAACGAACTCCCGTCGGGCTTTATTGTATCAGTGATGGAATTTCATACACCCTGTGCCTTTCATCTGGTCTTTTTACGTGTGCCTATTTCCACTATTATGTGAAAAAGGTATTGTTCTAAATGTATGTGCCATCGTCTCCCATACTTCTACAAGAATGGCTTGTCTACATACTTATATGTCTGTCTGTCCCAATATCCCAACTATCTACTTGAGACAGTGCCACAAGTCATCGACCGACGTGATAGGTGTGTTTAACAAAAACGTAATATAATTATTACTTGGGGAATAAAGCACTGTATCGTAAAACACCTGTATATTGAAGATAATTTAGTTTAGATGGGGAGTTGAGAAGTTGGACGTAAGAGGGTTGGGAACTTGATTGCGTATAAGTTCAACTAAGTAAGTAGTGTAAAGTATATTGTGACTTATTGTGCAGAACAGTTCAACTGTTGCTGATAAGCTAATAAGGAGTCTACTAAATAGATGAAAAGGGGTTAAATGTTAAAACGTAGGGCTGGGGAGGCAGGGTACGGTGTTTATGTTTTGGTTGTAAAACGTGCGGTGTGTGGCCTTGACATTGTGAGTTAGTCTGGATAATCGACTTTACACTGTAATGTGTGGCTGGATAGGGATGTTTTAAAGGGTTTATTCTGAATTTAAGGGTGCCTAATTTTGTTTGGTGTTTTGATATTTTGTTTTCAGACCCAGTCTGGTAGTTATTGAGTAATTTGGTTTCTTCTAGTAACTGCTATCTAGTAGGTACTAGTCTTTGCACCTATGGCATTTTTTATATATTGTAAGGAGTTTAGTTGGGGATGAAGAAGGACGGGAACCACTCACTCCAGTGTGTACATGATAAATGTTTTGTAGATGTGTAGGAGGGTTTATTTGGCTGCAGTGACCTCAATGCTCACAAATATGAAAGATACATTTTAGAAAGTCCGATATGCTCATGTGGACTAGCAAAATGAGGATAGTTTTCACTTTTTCTTTACTTGTCCAATATATACTGTAACTCGAAATAACATGTACTTTTACCAAAAGGGATATACATTAGACTCAGTACTATTCGGAAATGCCCATGCAACTGCACCTGTAAATATGCAGATTCTTGAATCTGTTCATTTATATATATCGTAAAATCAGGCAGATTTGACGCCCTTTTCTCATTTGTCTGTCTGCATCCCAGTGAATGTCACCTATTGCTCTCATTCGATTTGAATCGTTTTGACATGAGTTGACCAAATTATAATTAAGATGATACAGGTAGATAGTTCCATGTATTGAACGAGTTTCAAGTCCTCCTCTGGAAACGAAAATGTTACGAAAGGTTAATTGGATACACGCGTAACCAATCACTTTTTCAAAACCTATGCGACCACGTCCAGCTGTAGCCTTTACTTTACTTTTATTCTCAATAGACAACCAATAGTGGTATAAGAGTACATATCACACACATCAATTATTACATACAGTCAAAATGGCGGCGGAGGGTAACAATATATTGTAGAAAACCTGTTGGTATAACATGTCTATTATCTAACTTTTGTCAGAAGAAAACATGGCGGAAAAAATGGGTTTTGATAGATATTTTGATGGCAGAACAGGTTTGAAATTGGCGGACCAAAGTGTCGCTTACATTATAATAATTGGCGGACCAAAGTGTCGCTTACATTATAATAAAGGAGTTGTATATCCATATAACTTTCCCCGTCGTTAAGCACACCAGCTTCTAAATGCCATCCAAAGATGTTCACTATATATGGCTAGACCAGCGTTTAACTGCGTACTATTTTCAGCTTTGATTAGACGAACGTTTGACTGCATCCTTTTATTTGCTTAGATTACACCATTGACTGTGGAATGGTTCTGTTACTACATTGAGGTACCAAGGTGCTTTAATGTCACGTGCGTCTCCTCCATCTTTGGGTAGGAGCGAATTGGGTTCATGTAGGTGAAGTTCTTCAGTTAATAAATTTCATCGTCTTTTTTAATTCAAAGAAACTACAGCTGTATTTTGATCACCCTGCAATACAATAAAGTGACATAAACATAAATGGTTAAGTTCCCATGCCTCATTTCTAATTCCTTCACTTATAACCAAACAGCGAGAACAGATAATTATTTTTGAATTGTCTACATACGGCTCATTTATAGTGTCACATACTTCAAAACTCTCTGAATGTGATGTATATGTAATGAACTGAGCTGCAAAAGAAACGCAATCTCCAATTTGTTTGAAATGTAAGTGTAACTCACCATTCCATTAAGTTGGAATTGAACTGGTGGCGTACAATAAGGCGTCACAAAACCATCAACAATGAACCTAAAACATGAATATTGCTCTTAGGCGACATATATTTCAATTCACACACTCACTCAGTGATTTTATTTTAGGATGATGGTTTGGATGTGGTTGATTGTCTTAGTGCTGGCCACTCATGGTGGAAATCGCCATGAAAATATACTCGTCACAATGCCTTATTTGTCATAGGTCCCTCCCGTTCATCTGGCACTTCCGACACATTTCTCACACAACATCATAATTCAAAGAAAACCATAGAAAAGAACCAGTCAGACTAGACAATTCGGAAACTTTTGGAAGCAGTACACATCAAGAAGATACGATCCGCTCTCAACAGAGATGAAGGATAGTACATTCCCAATGCCTACCATCACTTGATAAAGTAATCAATAATATTTCTTGTGTACATTATCTGTTTCAATTCAACTATGTACATCAAACCCATCTTTTGTATATACATCCACCTGGCCTCCTATAAATTCTAATTCAGTCCTTGTAGATGACCCTTCTGGCTTCCAATCAACTTACTCAATCTCTTCTACAAGCGTTGTACATCAACCTCATTTATTGTATAAACAACGCATTCCCTATCTACTGTAATAACAACTCCTGTATATATTCTCTCAATTTGTTACTCATGTATCACTTGCTTGACA
This sequence comes from Haliotis rubra, assembly GCF_003918875.1. Lineage (NCBI taxonomy): Eukaryota > Metazoa > Mollusca > Gastropoda > Lepetellida > Haliotidae > Haliotis > Haliotis rubra. Next base: position 907,653 of record NW_025766558.1, on the reverse strand, counting down.
ACGACATTAGAACCTATGTCGAAACATCGCCTCCACAGAATAAAAGAAGTTGTATATCCAATATAATTGTCATTATATTTCATCAACTCAACTTCTAAAATGCCCATCAAAGAAACAATTCAATTGGTTGGTGTGATTAAGTTGGTTAAGACAATTCGAATCCAGTCATGTCATAAAATATGTAATTCCTGAAGTCACATCACAAAATGAACGTTTCCGTTTTTTCACGATATGACTATTGCATAAGTGCAAATTACATGTCAAAGGAAAGTCTACATCTCTATTATATATTCTCTAAACGTCAAGTCATACACCGCCATTCGTGGGCAAGAACATTACTGAAAACCATTTAATACTATCCAGAAATTACGATGGCGACTGAGCTCCCGTTTGTAGTCGATCATGCGCAGACAGCACTGAATTGTGGGTAATATAGCTTTCTCGCTTTCTCGCTCTATCGCGCAATGATATCCCTTTCTCGTCTCGTGCTCTCGCTTTCTCGTCTCGTGTTATCGCTTTCTCGTCTCGCGTTATCGCTTTCTCGTCTCGCGCTATCGCTTTCTCGTCTCGTGTTATCGCTTTCTCGCCTCGTGCTATCGCTTTCTCGTCTCGTGATATCGCTTTCTCGCCTCCGAATTTTAAGGCGAGAAAGCGATGGCCCTAATCAGCCACCATAGATCTCGGCATGAAATGAGCCGCCCGAATATACTGTAATCAGCGCTGTCTAATCCGGCGCGTGGCGAGGATTTGGCTGGATGTGTATTGTCACCAATTAAGCCTGCGTTGAAACTACATGGTTGTCGACAAAGACATTTTAATCTTAGTGCAGCATGGGTATACATGTACATGTAACTGGTGAGTTGACATGTTTTATTGTGATAGAACAATGTATATGAGAGTGACAAAGCTTGTTCACTTCTAGTCGGTAGTAACCGTGTCATCTGTACAATCCGGCGCGCTGTCTAAACCGGATTATTTCTTTAGTCCCGATATAACATACAACCTTGAGGAAATCCAAAAGCTTCTCTAGCTACGAAATATGTCTGTGAGGCAAGCCACAGCGCTTCTTCAGGGTAACACCTCTTTGCTTCGCTAGCTATATAGTCCACGTCTATGACGTTACCGACGATGCTGCTTTAGCTGTAATATACGTCTATGACGAAATCCACAACGATTTCTAGCCTTAACACACGTCTTTGACGAAATCCACAACGAATTCTAGCCTTAACACACGTCTGTGACGAAATCCACAACGTTTTCTAGCCTTAACACACGTCTATGACGAAATCCACAACGATTTCTAGCCTTAACACACGTCTATGACGAAATCCACAACGATTTCTAGCCTTAACACACGTCTATGACGAAATCCACAACGTTTTCTAGCCTTAACACACGTTTATGACGAAATCCACAACGTTTTCTAGCCTTAACACACGTCTATGACGAAATCCACAACGATTTCTAGCCTTACCACACGTCTTTGACGAAATCCACAACGTTTTCTAGCCTTAACACACGTCTATGACGAAATCCACAACGTTTTCTAGCCTTAACACACGTCTATGGCGAAATCCACAACGTTTTCTAGCCTTAACACACGTCTATGACGAAATCCACAACGATTTCTAGCCTTACCACACGTCTATGACGAAATCCACAACGTTTTCTAGCCTTAACACACGTCTATGACGAAATCCACAACGTTTTCTAGCCTTAACACACGTCTATGACGAAATCCACAACGATTTCTAGCCTTAACACACGTCTTTGACGAAATCCACAACGCTTTTTAACCATAACGCACGTCTATGATGTAATCCATAACACTTTTTAGCCTTAGTATACGTCTATATGGCGAACTCCACAAAGCTATGAGACAATCTACATTTCTGTTTTAGCTATAACACGATGCAGTTCACCAAGCTGAAGCTATTGCTTGACGACTTGCATTTATCATTGTGCATAAATGGGACGTTACTAGTTAGAAAATAGGTTACAATTAATCCAACTAGCCTAGAACGAAATGACCAGGCTTGATAGGCCAGCTGTATACAGTTGGATTGTACTTTTTATTTTGTATATTTAAATTTTGAAATACGATGACTTTATGACTAAATGTTAATGTAACAGCAGTACCTTCGCTGACGACAAGTAGGTGTTTCAGTGGAAGACACGGGCACGTACACTGTGTCAGGAGGGGCTGGATTGTAGGATTGGGGAGGGAAGTGGAGGGGGTGTTTCGGTAGAATTCGACCTTGGCAGCTGCACTGTGCTGATCGCACCACGGGCCATACATTGAAACTCATCCCCACAGGTTGCTATGGCAACTCGCGCAATTCCGGTAAAAATAGTAAACTGTGGTCGAGTCCTTCTACCAGTGGCCCACACATACGCCCCATAGCTAACTTAGTCAGACAGCTTCCTTGAACTAGTTAGGCGGGATTTGCTGCCTCTCTCCTCGACACTTTTCACTTACTGCTAGCAAGATGGCGAATTTTATGGCTGCCTCGATGTATTTGAAGATTGCCTTGGTATGCCTGCTGGTGGGGCTGTTGTTGTATATAATCGGCTTCTCCACCGTGTCTTGGATGGTCACCGCTTACACCAGATGGGAAGCCCGTGGTGTATGGAGAGTCTACTCATGCAGAGTGGCTGCCTTCTGCACATATCTGCCCTACGGTGCTTGGAATTACTTTGGACGCAGTGATCTAGGTGGGTAAATCATTTTATTTAATTCCCAAAAACTGATGATAATTGATTCTTGGTCAAATTTGTTCTTGCATGTGTGGGGAAGAGAGTTTCGCTAATGTTTCGTTAATGCTCAAGAGCCCCGATGTTTACAAGCACCATTTCTACACCTACGTGCATCTTCTTATAAATTCATACTTTTAGAGAGCAGTTTGACTGCATTTTATCCTCAGGGCCAGTGTTCCATCTGGGAATGTTTGTATACGCTTGGGTCCCCGCCCGTCCCACGACCAGCATTCCTCGGCAGTGGTTATCGATATGACGCCTGTCTCCCCCATCCCCATCACAGCCCCTCCCCTTCCTCCTCCTTCCGTTCTCAGTTCCCCGGATTCCACGATATCTGATACTGCAGTGCTGCCGTCTCATACCTTATACAAAGGCAGCGGGGGTTGCCGAGTTCAGGTAGTGCCGGCAGAGGGCTGAGATGCAGAGGTCGGGGGGCTGTTGCAGGGCTAGGTTTGATTCCGTCTTCTTACGGTGTCCTTTGTTTATTGTTTTTATGAACTAATCAGTCGAAACAGAATGTATGGCGTAGTTCTGTGATCTTTATAACCTGTTCACGATATTGCAATACAACCTTCCGTTACCATAGTTACCATGTCGCAATTCCCCAAACGTACCGCCCTGAATGTGTCTTTCCCATGGGGACTGGCCGCTGCGAGAGCCTATGTATGAAGACAATGTATTTATTCAAAAGAAAAACTGACCTATGTACTTGGTTTCTTGCTCTGCGCCTAGGCATACCTACATACATATCAGTCACTCATACCTACATACATATCACTCACTCACTCGTACCTACATAAATATCACTCACTCATACCTACATACATATCACTCACTCATACCTACATACATATCACTCACTCATACCTACATACATATATCACTCACTCATACCTACATACATATCACTTACTCATACCTACATACATATCACTTACTCATACCTACATACATATCACTTACTCATACCTACATACATATCACTCACTCATACCTACATACATACATAAATATCACTCACTCATACCTACATACATATCACTTACTCATACCTACATACATATCACTCACTCATACCTACATACATACGTATCACTTACTCATACCTACATACATATCACTCACTCATACCTACATACATATCATCACTTACTCATACCTACATACATATCACTCACTCATACCTACATACATACGTATCACTTACTCATACCTACATACATATCAGTCACTCGTACCTACATACATACGTATCACTTACTCATACTCATACCTACATACATATCACTCACTACATACATACAATACACTACTCATACATACATACGTATCACTTCTCATACCTACATACATATCACTCACTCATACCTACATACATATCATATCACTCACTCATACCTACATACATATCACTCACTCATACCTACATACATATCACTCACTCATACCTACATACATATCATATCACTCATACCTCATACATATCACTTTACTCATACCTCACATACCTATATCACTCACTCATACCTACATACATATCACTCACTCATACCTACATACATATCACTTACTCATACCTACATACATATCACTCATACTCTCATACCTACATACATATCACTTACTCATACCTACATACATATTATATCATCCTACATACTCATACCTACCTACATACATATCACTTACTCATACCTACATACATATCACATACATATCACCTACCTACATACACATCACTTCACTCATACCTACATACATATCACCCACTCATACCTACATACATATCACCCACTATCATACATATCACTCTCATACCTACATACACATCACTCCCACTCATACCTACATACATATCACTCACTCATACCTACATACATATCACTCACTCATACCTACATACATATCACCCACTCATACATACATACATATCACTCACTCATCACCATACCTACATACATATCACCCACTCATACCTACATACATATCACTCACTCATACATACACATCACCCACTCATACCTACATACATATTACCCACTCATACATACACATCACCCACTCATACCTACATACATATCACTCACTCATACCTACTTACATAAATATCACTCACTCATACATACATACATATCACTCACTCATACCTACATACATATCACTCACTCATACTTACATACATATCACTTACTCATACTTACATACATATCACTCACTCATACCTACTTACATAAATATCACTCACTCATACACTACATACATATCACTCACTCATACCTACATACATATCATAAATATCACTCACATACATATCACTCACTCATACCTACTTACATAAATATCACTCACTCATACCTACATACATATCACTTACTCAAACCTACATACACATCACTTACTCATACCTACATACATATCACTTACTCATACCTACATACATATCACTCACTCATACCTACATACATACATATCACCCACTCATACATACATACATATCACTCACTCATACCTACATACACATCACTCACTCATACATACATACATATCACCCACTCATACCTACATACATATCACCCACTCATACCTACATACATATCACTCACTCATACCTACATACACATCACCCACTCATACCTACATACATATCACTCACTCATACATACACATCACCCACTCATACCTACATACATATCACCCACTCATACATACACATCACTCACTCATACCTACATACACATCACCCACTCATACCTACATACATATCACTCACTCATACATACACATCACTCACTCATACCTACATACATATTACCCACTAATAGACATCACAACGACACAGAAAGTTCTGTTACTGGTTGCCACGTGTAACAGCATGTGTTCGGTGAAGAAAACTAACAAGTACGTAATTGACTGTGCAATATCAGGCAATTACCAATGCCCTTTACTGTTCATTAAGCCTAAGTACTGGCTGTCATTAGCACTGGCAATGTTGGAAATGTCGCTGGGACGTTTGAGTGTACAAACTCCCAGGTTGGTGGTTGGTTGGGGTGCGACTCTCCATATTGTACACAATGTTCGTGGCCTCCACAGAGGTCTCTATCCTTAGACTCACGTATGTAGGACCCTTTGTTTGGAAATCTCCGAACGGATCATGGCAATATATGTATGGCTTCGCATTTTTCAAACTTATTTAAGAGCAGCCTGTCTGTGATCAGGCAGCCCGAAGCCGCCCCGAACCCGAACTGTAGTGTCAGTAAGTGAGAACAGATGTCCGCCAGTTTTGCCAGTATATTCCACAAATATCGGGAAACGTCCACGCACTTTATTTGTGGGGAGGTAACTATTTGACCAGCAGACGATCACATCACCCCTGGAATTCACGGAGGGCATGAGTGCAGTTTATGAATCAGAGGAATATGAATATGGATGTGGCTGCGAGGATATTGATCGTCCCTAAATGGGCCCGTCATTACGATAACATTTACATTCGAAGACCTGTGGTTAGATATGATGTATATCTGCACGAGATGCTATGCCTTAGTTGATGTGGTTACGTCTTCATATGCGGCATATTCCAACCCAGATCCCTCAGACGAGGGACAAGTAACTACCTTGTGCTGATACCTGTTGGGAGTGGGTTACCGAGGCATATGAAGTGTTGCCGTCTTTTGAGCGCCTTTAACGACTATCTATGGTCCCAATGCCTGATTGTTACTTACAGCTGCAGAGTGGGTCATCGTCGGCCATTACGTCTATCACTGTCGGCCAGGACGTCTGCATTACGTCTATCACTGTCGGCCAGTACGTCTGTGTGACTTTAAATTTTAACTCACTCACTCCATTACGTCTGTTGAGGAGTGCCCCAGCGGCGGCCATTACGTCAGTTGAGTGCCCCAAAGTCGGCCAATGCGTCTATTGAGTGCCCCACCGTCGGCCATTACATCTGTTGAGGAGAGCCCCAGCCCCGGTGTTCTGGAACCGCCCCAATGGTGGTATCGGTCTCGCAGATCTACTGCTGCAATACAAAAATATCTCATTCTTTTACCTCACACTGTTATGGGTACAAATATTGTATACGAATTCTTTGCATTTGGTACATTCAAGTGAGTGGATCATTTGGGTTTCACGCCCCGTTGGAAAGGAGGCAACATTCAAACGATAATAATTCGTTGCAGGCATCAGTGAATTTCACCTGACATGAACTCTTATTACCAATGACCTGATCCCCAGTTTCCCAGAATTATAAATACCATGTTACTATCCTCAAGTATATACATGTACTTCCTTTAGGTTGTTTCATTATGAATGTGTAAGTCTGATCTCTACACCCACCTTTCCCCTGTTCTCTACACCCTTCCCGTTCTCTACACCTTTCCCCTGTTCTCTACACCCTTCCACTATTCTCTACACCCTTCCCCTGTTCTCTACACCCTTCCCCTGTTCTCTACACCCTTCCCCTATTCTCTACACCCTTCCCCTATTCTCTACACCCTTCCCCTGATCTCTACACCCTTCCACTATTCTCTACATCCTTCCCCTGTTCTCTACACCCTTCCCCTGTTCTCTACACCCTTCCACTTTTCTCTACACCCTTGCACTGTCAACCTTGTGACAGGTATACTTTCCGTTCCCTTACACCCTGGGCTGTCACCTTTCAAAGTAAACTGAATTCGATCCCTGTACACCTTTCTGTACAGTGTTTCTGCATAAACTGCCACGTCTGCATGTCTGTAACGACTGACAGGAAGTACAGAGACAGATGTGTCTGCTGTGATCATCAGGACAGCGCTGGCGCCCACACTCGTGGAATGCAGATGGATTCCATTTCAAGCAAGAGATACCGGTCCTGGAACCTGCCGATATGTGTGTGTAGAGTTGCCGGTGTTTACGGACTGGTTCGACGGCTGCTTATATGACCTTGACACTGAAGGCAGTGCTGACAGCTCTCGCGAGAGTTTGGGGCGTAGCTGTACGCGGTAGAAGGTTACCGTCTGACGTAACGCTTGTGCCAGCTTCTGCCATACACTCCCATGTTTATGGACCCGTCGTTGTGTAATACTTAATGGCGAAATGTGTATTCGTTTGGCCACGTTCCATCTGTGAGAGCAATAATTCTGCAACAATACCGTTTGACTCCTAGGAAGGCGCTCCTGGTATGTTAATGTCAAGTAGGTTGAAGGAACAACGCAACATAGAAATCTTGATATGTACACGTAGAGCCTCACAGGGTTAGAGTTGGTCTTCATAGAGTTGAATGGTGGGGTGCACCGTCGATTCAGACTTATTGCACTTGCTTAGCATCAGGCTAGTACTGTCTGGACTAATGTAACTATCATAGCTGTAACCCCGCTGACATGCGTGGATACCCCAAAAAGATACTGACAAGTATTTGATTCCATGGCGGGCGTCAGACAGGCTTACAACAAGTACCATCTCAATCTCACAACTCAACATGGGCGTGGCCATTTTGAATGCCATTGCGCAGAACCGGAAATCCCGTGCTGGGGTTTTGTAAGAATAGACAGAAATGACTCAATTGTTGTTTTAAGTTTAATTGATCATCAATAAGTATGGGGACACTTATTTTCACAATGGCACACGTAAAGTATCAGTCTGGTGCCCGATGACATATTTCTAGCCCTGGGCACACTTCTGCTGTCTGGACAGACTCAGTGTCCACTAGACCACCTGTCGAAAGTTGTGTGTAGTTTGTCGTGTTTATATAGTAACTCCACAAGCAGGCTAAGTGTTTTGTTTTTCTTTGTAGAAACACCGGTAGAACTCGTTAAGTCAGGAAACGACGCTCTTGTATAATGTGAAAAACCCCATGCGACCTGTCGTGCTTGTTGGTGTCCCCCGCCGTGGTACTGCTGGATAATTGCTAAAGGCGACGTAAAACTAAACTAACTCACTCACTCACTCCAGCTTGTATATTCTAGGTATTTATCTAAAGTACACTCAGAACAATTGTCAGTTTTTTTCTCGAAGGTAGTAAGTAAATGCGTAATTATTTAGCTAAACATTATGATTAATTGTTCAAAGTAAAGAATGTTTTCGAGGAGGACATACAAGAGTATAGTAATTAGAGCTGGCCTATACTCCGCTGCGTGTACTGTCATGCTGATGTATCATTACACCAAGTGGTTCCGCCCTTCCTTGATACGCCCGCCACTCGATGATATTGTTGTTACAACTGCAGTAGGATCCCAGTCGAGGAATCAGGATGGGCAAACTGACACCAGAGGGCGTGGCAATGAGTCACGCTTCCTCATGGTACATGTATGACATGCTTCGTCTATTTCTGGAAATATATTTTTATACCGGTTCTTGTGAAAATAATGTTAGATTAGATTTTGGAGCATTTTATTAGGCATAGCCATAACTGTATCCCCGGATTCCTGGCCTAGCGACTGAATACTATTAGGCAAGGTCCAGCCACTTCACCACTCAATCTGTGTTCCAGTCTCGCCCGCTTACATGAGGACATTAACTTTGTGCATAATTCAGAAGAATATCTGATGAGAAAAGTCTTCAAAAGCAGCACCAGCAAAACGTCCTCACAGTTGGCAATGCTTGTTAGTAAAGCCACTCGTTTCTGTTTTTCTGTTCTCGAGCGTTCAAACACACTTCCAAGCTTGGGTGGGGTGTGTTTCTGACATAGTCAAGTCGGCTTTCTAGGAACTTTTTGCGAACTGAAGTCAGCTAAAACACCGGTCTGGGCGGACGTCTCAGGTTGCTGTCGCAGGGAGAACATTTAAAAAATACCGTTGTGTTTTACTATGGTTTTAAGGGGCCTTGTTTTTACGAAGAATAACGTTCTAGAAGAGAAGTGACTTTTTAAAGATATGTGTGGCCCAGGGATGTTCTATTGAGAGTCCCCGAGGTTTCAGGAAGAGACACTTATGACGAGGATGGGGGTGTAGTCAGGAGGGGGGGGGGAGAGAGATTAAGATATTCAATCACGTTATCAACAGGCTTCAGTACATATCCAATCCGAACTAAACACCCCATGGTTTCACACTATACATCCAGTTCCGACACCCACTGAACATACGATCCCATTCCCAAAACTTTTCAATAAACATCCAAATCCTGATTCCACCCACGGCTGGCAATACGGGCATAGTGCCCCGTGAAGGGGAATCGATACTAAGGGCCTGGCGGTGTGCCTGGTATGGGAAGCGTGATTAATTCTCTCACCAAACACATGGCTCATAGCACGTGTGGCTATTGTCATAGATCAGAAACCAATCTGGCGTAACAGTCACAGTATCGATGTGTGTTGGCTTCGCTGGGCAGACGTCATCACTGGATCTAACTTTCTGTATTTGGGTTACACTTTCTCAGTAAAGTACAAAGTTCTAGTACTTTTGTTAGGTTTAGTCCCGTCCGGGATTCTAACCCTCACTCTCAGTGTCACCCACCTTATCGCCAGTACACAAAGTCAGCTACCGCAGTCTTAAACCCAACAAAAGTTACAGAATCTGTACTTTACTGAGAAAGGCTAATCCCACAACGTATGTTACATTGGCCCCTTTCTTTAATGACATTGTGTAGGGGCGCGGTGGGCGAGCTGGCTAAGGCGGAAGGCCAGTCAGGGGGTGGAAATAACCCATTGCCCGACGTCCGAGTCCAGTGTTTTTTTTCTGTCGGGCAAGCAAATTTGTATATCACACTGTACCGGTGTCAAGTTGACTTTCCAATGTTAATTATGTTGTTTATTTTAAAAAATCAGCAAGAAAACGGTCAGTATAGTGGGAATATTATCAGGGCAAGTGACTTTACATTTGCCACTGTACCGGAGTACACTATCAGTTTTAAAGTTATTTCCACCCCTGCTAGTGATCAAGCGATGTTGAGGTGTCGGGATCGAGCCCACCTGTGACCGGGTGTAAAAAACCTTGGAGTCAACTTTGTGTGCAGACCCTTTCAGTGTTGTCACAACCCCTAGTGTACAGTACACAACCCTGTGCACTTTAAAGAACCCACGAATCCGTTGGTATTTGACAGGATGGTGGCCACATGAATATGTGCAAACACCTAGTTGCGGGTACAGTTATGTGTCCCAGTCCACCCAGCTGTGAATGGATACCTCGTTAGGATGAGAAAGCCACAATAACTCGGTGCGCCTAGTGGCTGCAAGAGTTGTATACTCCCCAGGGAGTTGAGATTGATAATGCGATGTGCCGTTGAGATTTACATCCAGTGATCGAGGGAATACATACCAGCGTCTTGAGCATGCACTAGTTGCCTGGATATGTGCGCTATATAAATATCCTATAATACAAAATATCCTTTTCAATAATGAATAAAAAAAACCTGCTAAAAACGGCCATTGTATATATCATAAGCCTGTTTCTTGGGATCACTATTTGGGGCGGTGGGGTAGCCTAATGGTTAAAGCGTTGGCTCGTCACGCCGAAGATCCGGGTTCGAATCCCCACATGGGCACAATGTGTGAAGCCAATTTCTGGTGTCCCCCGCCGTGATGTTGCTGGAAAATTGCTAAAAGTGGGGTAAAACCAAACTCAGTCAGTCAGTCAGTGGGATCACTATGTACTTGTGATGGTATTTTCTGCCGCACCAGCACAAGGCAACTTGTGTTTTTTGTCCATGGGTTGTCCCACCACAGTATGGAGTAGCGTTCCCTGACCATGCACACAGCCTCCTACAGTCTGTAACCGAGGTTTCCCAGCAGAACATGTGTGTTGGACCCATGCATATGTTAGTCTTTAATTTTAAAATCAGGATTTGTCCTGGTTTGACAAGATTTGATTGTATGTTATCAGTGTTGTGTTACTGAATTAAACGACGATGTTATTATGTGGCGATCACACTTCACATTCAAGCGTAATATAGACTTGTTTACTGTCATGTATTACGATATTCCCTCTCAACATTTGCAGCGTTCGTGAGTGTATGCCAATGGTAAAGTCGCTTCAGTTTTCAGAAAGTGTCTCTTCCTTAGTACTTGCATACAGTGCAAGATCGGAGTGACAGTATTAAAGGGGAGGGGAGATCTCTACTGACACCTGTGGTTTCTCTGTTTCAGACTACGTGCGAGCTCCTACTGACACCTGTGGTTTCTCTGTTTCAGACTACGTGCGAGCTACCTTCAGACACGTGTGGTCTCTGTTTCAGACTACGTGCGAGCTTCCACTGACACCTGTGGTCTCTCTGTTTTAGAATACGTGCGAGCTTCCTACTGACACCTGTGGTCTCTGTTTCAGACTACGTGCGAGCTTCCTACTGACACCTGTGGTCTCTCTGTTTCAGACTACGTGCGAGCTTCCTACTGACACCTGTGGTCTCTGTTTCAGACTACGTGCGAGCTTCCACTGACACCTGTGGTCTCTCTGTTTTAGAATACGTGCGAGCTTCCTACTGACACCTGTTGTCTCTCTGTTTCAGACTATGTGCGAGCTATCTTCAGACACATGTGGTTTCTCTGTTTCAGACTACGTGCGAGCTTCCTACTGACACCTGTGGTCTCTGTTTCAGACTACGTGCGAGCTTCCTACTGACACCTGTGGTCTCTGTTTCAGACAATGTGCGAGCTTCCTACTGACACCTGTGGTCTCTGTTTCAGACTACGTGCGAGCTTCCTACCGACACCTGTTGTCTCTCTGTTTCAGACTACGTGCGAGCTATCTTCAGACACATGTGGTTTCTCTGTTTCAGACTACGTGCGAGCTTCCTACTGACACCTGTGGTCTCTGTTTCAGACTACCTGCGAGCTTCCTACTGACACCTGTTGTCTCTCTGTTTCAGACTACGTGCGAGCTTCCTACTGACACCTGTGGTCTCTGTTTCAGACTACGTGCGAGCTATCTTCAGACACATGTGGTTTCTCTGTTTCAGACTACGTGCGAGCTTCCTACTGACACCTGTTGTCTCTCTGTTTCAGACTACGTGCGAGCTTCCTACTGACACCTGTGGTCTCTGTTTCAGACTACGTGCGAGCTTCCTACCGACACCTGTTGTCTCTCTGTTTCAGACTACGTGCGAGCTATCTTCAGACACATGTGGTTTCTGTTTCAGACTACGTGCGAGCTATCTTCAGACACATGTGGTTTCTGTTTCAGACTACGTGCGAGCTATCTTCAGACACGTGTGGTTTCTCTGTTTCAGACTACGTGCGAGCTTCCTACTGACACCTGTTGTCTCTCTGTTTCAGACAACGTGCGAGCTTCCTACTGACACCTGTTGTCTCTCTGTTTCAGACTAACGTGCGAGCTTCCTACTGACACCTGTGGTCTCTCTGTTTCAGACTACGTGCGAGCTTCCTACTGACACCTGTGGTCTCTCTGTTTCAGACTACGTGCGAGCTACCCAGGCCTTGGAGTGTATTGGTTTCATCTTTGCCGTGGTGGCGTTCATTGTGCTGGTGCTGTACCTCCTCGTGGACAGCTGTCGGCGCAGGAACGCCCTCATTGCCTTCCTGGTCTGCGTGTTTGCTGCAGGTTAGTCTTTGAACGACGGAGTGAATGAGTCAATGAATGGGTGGGTGAGTGAATAAGTGAGGGTGTCAGTGAGTGAGTGGATGAGAAGGGGTATGCTAGCGAGTGAGTTAGTGGGTGAATGAGTAGATGCGTGAGAGAGTGGGTGAGTGAGTGAATGGGTGGATTGGTGAGTAAGAGGAGACGGATGGGTGGGTTAGTGAGGCTGCAGGCAGCAGAAGACTTTAGACACATCATCTCTGATTTGCCTTCAGACTGAAAGTGAGAGCTTTCACATCTTGACCAGCATTGTTATGTGAAGCGGAAACGATTCGTCCATGGTGCTTGGTGCCTGCTGACTATGAAGATATCACAAGCGTATAATGCACGTGTATGGTTCTGGGACCAGTATTTATCTGTAGAGACGGATGCTGGATCAATGCGTAATACCGACTCCGTCTGTAACAAATAACAACCCTCTCTAGACAATGTCGATAGGTCTGATGATTCAGATTATGGATTATTAGCTGACCAAATATAATCTCACTTTCTGTAATATTCTATCCTGTATGTATCCCTAGTTATAGTAGTTTGGGACGTAAGTGTTATTCCAGACATGAACGGTCTGAACGAAACTGGAGTTTATGCTATGCTGCGCCACACTGTGGGCTGCGGTCGGATTGCGAGACCATGTTGCTTCTCTGTATGCAAATGTAAAACTGGTGGCCGGTTGTGTTTCAGTGTTCTTCATCATTGTCGGTGTTGCCGTGTTCGCCACCAAGCATGGCGACCTTTACCGTGTCGGCTGGTCCATGGGCTTCGCCATCGTTGGCACCATCTTCATGTTCGTCTCCGGCATCATGGGCATCCTGCAATTGACTTGCCGGTAGTTTGGTCACGTGATAGACATTCTAACCAATCAGGGCTCGGGGACATGCTGTGGCGGTCACAGGACGGGACTGATGGTTTGCTCGCTCATGTCATTTGCTTTGACGGTGTACTCAGAAGCAAGGAGAGGAAAGTGCTCTTATAACATTTTTCCGTCAGTCACTATTTTACTATATTTATACTTTTTTCTGTTTTTCTATTGAATTTTATCTTTGTAGGCAACTTTTAATATGCGTTTTTTATCCAAAGATATGAAGTGAACATTCTATATTTTGCCAACTGAAAAAAAAACATTGTGGAGGTGAACGCGGGTACAATTTGAACCATGTTATTCCTCAAAGCATATGTGACCGTGAAGCAAAACTCACTGATTCATGTGTTTGAGTTTCAGGTCATTTGTTCACTGGTCTCGCCCCATGGTAAAAGTGACCTTTGGTATGGATAAATGTTATTCATTCAACGACAAATACTGAAGGCCTCGGGTTTGGGATTGTCTAAAGGAGGGCCCAGAACACGTTAGGTCCGAGAGTAATGCTAGAAATGGATTGCGGTATAATAAAATGAAACATGTGTTTCTGGGAAGTATATGGGGTGTGATGAACCGCAGGTCTTGTATTTATACTTAAATATTAAACAATCTTACGTCAGATTCGTTACAACAAAGACTATTATATTTTGTGAAGATTTTCAAAAGCGCACACATTTTCAAATATAAGTCGGAATATTATTAAATGGATTTTTAAAGCTATCATGATTCATTAATGTTTTGAAAATAGATCTGGTGTGATTTCAAAAACCAACGCGAATACAATGGTATCAATTTTCAAAAGCGCACACATTATCATAGATAAGTTGGAATATTATAAAATGGATTTTAAAATTATCAGGATTCATTGACGTTTTGAAAATAGATCTGGTGTGATTTCAAAAACCAACGCGAATACAATGGTATTAATTTTCAAAAGCGTACACATTATCATAGATAAGTTGGAATATTATAAAATGGATTTTAAAATTATCAGGATTCATTGACGTTTTGAAAATAGATCTGGTGTGATTTCAGTATTCAACGCGAATTAAATATTCACTTGTCTGGGGGCACGGTGGCCCTCGTCGTCCAAGAAACCATAATTCACTGTTCAGAGTTGCGTCCCTTTGGCACACCGGAAACCTATTCTTGTGGGTTCGAATCCCAGTTCGCAACGACTATGTTTCTAAGTGTATCGGCATCAGACCAGTGCCCGTGGGTTTCACTAAAGACATAAATGTCAGAGACCGGCATGGCGTCCCACAGTAAACTTACGCGCAGTTTATAACTGGAATACCGTCCACATTACTGTAGCGGGAAGACAACTGAAGGACATTGACAAAGACCGTTAACATAGTCATGTTAATTCTCTGTGCCTGTATTTAGGGTTACAACTAGTCTTAACACCAGATGTGCTTTAAGGCAGTAACATGTTGACTAGTTGAGACTATTTCTGTTTGTTATAATTATGTACACATTTTCACCGTTCTTCTTGAAAAACTTTTGTATTTTGTATTGTTATATCAGGATGTAAGTTTTTTCCGTTATATCGAGCCTGCTTGTATACTTTGCAATGGGTTTTGTTCTTCTATACATTTACAACTTGTTATACTCTGTCACTATACAAGGGCTGTCTCTATTCGTGATCTCGGTTCTAGCGGTTATTATTCTGTACTAGACGTTGCTAGTACTAGACGTTGTTAATACTAGACGTTGTTAGTACTAGACGTCAGTACTAGACGTTGTCAGTACTAGACGTTGCTAGTACTAGACGTTGTCAGTACTAGACGTTGTAAGTACTAGACGTTGCTAGTACTAGACGTTGTCAGTACTAGACGTTGCTAGTACTAGACGTTGTTAGTACTAGACGTCAGTACTAGACGTCAGTTCTAAACGTTGTCAGTACTAGACGTTTTCAGTTCTAAACGTTGTCAGTACTAGACGTTTTAAGTACTAGACGTTGCTAGTACTAGACGTTGTCAGTACTAGACGTTGCTAGTGCTAGACGTTGTTAGTGCTAGACGTTGTCAGTACTAGACATCAGTACTAGACGTTGTCAGTACTAGACGTTGCCAGTGCTAGACGTTGTCAGTACTAGACGTTGTCAGTACTAGACGTTGTCAGTACTAGACGTTGCTAGTACTAGACGTCAGTACTAGACGTTGCTAGTACTAGACGTTGTCAGTACTAGACGTTGTCAGTCAACGCAGATGTACAATTTGAAGTCGGCACTTGTCTCTCACCTTGCCATAGTTATTTAGATGTGGTGTTAATTAATAGCAACTGCTGTCCTAACCTTTGTGAGTTGAATAAATGTCTTTTGTAATAGTCAGCAATCGTGGTTATAGTTTGTGCTCATCCCACTTAAGGTCAGGCGAGTGCGTGGCGAGTGGTCAGTCTATCGTTTCACATTTCCGACATCTGCCCAAACCTACAAAGCTTATGGAGATGAGAATTGTAATAAAGATGTATCTCCAAACCGTGCGTCCATATTTGAAATACCAGTTTTGCCTAACACTCTGTGACTTTTCCGTATGTATGATTATGACACTGATGTTCAGCAAGTGTCAGGCCACAGACTAATTTATTATCTCTGTTTCACAATCCTTTGCGCCATAAGGTTGAAGCGACAACACGTTATATTGTTTTATCATAGGTCAGGTTAGCTTCAGAGCCTTGCGGTTCTCTGTTTGGGGATTTTAATATACCAAGCATATGAACAATGTAAAGAAAGCTGTAACCCCTCTGTGGTCTTGATGCAAATTGAGTAAGCTAACCCATGTGATTATGTAAACCGACCAACAATAGTGAATGCTGACCCCACGTCCAGTACCATCAACACCCCAACAATCAACACATGAGCGCTGACGTGCATATATAACCAACTAGCAACACCTGAGCGCTGATCCCACGTGCATATATAGCCAACTAACAATACCTGAGCGCTGATCCCACGTGCATGTATAGCCAACCATCAACACCTGAGAGCTGATCCCACGTGGCTATATAGCCAACTAGCAATACCTGAGCCAACTAGCAATACCTGAGCCAACTAGCAACACCTGAGCGCTGATCCCACGTGCATATATAGCCAACTAGCAATACCTGAGCGCTGATCCCACGTGCATGTATAGCCAACCATCAACACCTGAGAGCTGATCCCACGTGGCTATATAGCCAACTAGCAATACCTGAGCCAACTAGCAATACCTGAGCCAACTAGCAATACCTGAGCGCTGATCCCACGTGCATATATAGCCAACTATCAATACCTGAGCCAACTAGCAATACCTGAGCGTAGATCTCACGTGCATATAAACCAACCATCAACACCTGAGCACTGATTCCACGTGCATATATAGCCACCTAGCATTACCTGAGAGCTGATCCCACGTGCATATATAACCAACTAGCAATACCTGAGCGCTGATCCCACGTGCATATATAGCCAACCATCAACACCTGAGCGCTGATCCCACGTGCATATATAGCCAACTAGCAATACCTGAGCCAACTAGCAATACCTGAGCGCTGATCCCACGTGCATATATAGCCAACTAGCAATAGCTGAGCGCTGATCCCACGTGCATATATAGCCAACTAGCAATACCTGAGCGCTGATCCCACGTGCATATATAGCCAACCAATCCAACTAGCAATACCTGAGCGCTGATCCCACGTGCATATATAGCCAACCATCAATACCTGAGCGCTGATCCCACGTGCATATATAGCCAACTAGCAATACCTGAGCGCTGATCCCACGTGCATATATAGCCAACCATCAACACCTGAGCGCTGCCCAGGTGATCCCATCGTGCATATATATAGCCAACCATCAACACCTGAGCGCTGATCCCACGTGCATATATAGCCAACTAGCAATACCTGAGAGATGATCCCACGTGCATATATAGCCAACCATCAACACCTGAGCGCTGATCCCACGTGCATATATAGCCAACTACCAATACCTGAGCCAACTAGCAATACCTGAGCGCAGATCTCACGTGCATATAAAACCAACCATCAATACCTGAGCGCTGATCCCACGTGCATATAAAACCAACTACCAATACCTGAGCGCAAATCTCACGTGCATATAAACCAACCATCAACACCTGAGCGCTGATCCCACGTGCATATAAAACCAACTAGCAATACCTGAGCGCAGATCTCACGTGCATATAAAACCAACCATCAATACCTGAGCGCTGATCCCACGTGCATATAAAACCAACTACCAATACCTGAGCGCAAATCTCACGTGCATATAAAACCAGCAATACCTGAGCACTGATTCCACGTGCATATAAAACAACTCGGAATACCTGAGCGCAGATCACACGTGCATATAAACCAACCATCAACACCTGAGAGCTGATCCAACGTGCATATATAGCCAACTAGCAATACCTGAGCGCAGATATCACGCGCATATAAAACCAACCATCAATACCTGAGCGCTGATCCCACGTGCATATAAAGCCAACTCGGAAGACCTGAGCGCTGATCCCACGTGCAAATATAACCAGTCAGAAATACCTGAGCGCTGATCCCACGTGCAAATATAACCAGCCATCAATACGTGAGCGCTGATCCCACGTCATAAGACGGTACACACGCGTCACGACCTTCACGTTCACTGGGAAAACACCGTGAAATTCAATCACTTTTCACATGGAAGTCACAGAATTAACATCGTGTACGTTAAATACATGCCAGTGTCAACAGGAAACAGCATCGCGTGATCAGACCAAAGAGGGAAAAGATATCAACCTACATTGGGAATAAGTCAGCAAACTGTCAGACAAGTAAACGATGTAACCAAACATCTGTGCACACCAACGGATATACGGTACATGCTTGTACCTGCCTCAGTACCATGGCGAAGGTGCCGCCCATCTTCAGTGCGGTCAAGGGGACATAACTCTGCATGCCCTCCAGCACTACTCATCGTGTAAAGACTGATATATCTTCTCTCTGATATGAAAATTATACTCAAAGAAAACAGTTGCCAAGCTATCTTAATGAAGTATGATCAAATAGACGGAGCAGATTTTCATTTTCAGACCTAAACCGACAGTATTCTACATTTGCCAAACACCATACGCTTGCGTTTTCTGTGTAGACGATCTGTGTTTCAGATCCCCGTGGTTTCCATGCCGACGTTAATCATATCAGTCACGTTCTGTCCTGATGTGAAATCCGGCACGTGAATGAGATGTTAAATAGTTTGTCATTTGCGCAGGTCGGTCGAGAAACCAGTTGGAAGTCTGTATTTCTATACACTTTAGTCGGGTCTGCATCTGTTGGAAAATAGGTCAGTCAATTCGTCACAGTGAGTTCGTCACAGATTATCTACGGTTGAAACCATAGAATTAATTCATAGCCGGAACCATCTAACACCCTTCACCTCTGACTGTACTCTCACATAAAGCTAACACCCTTCACCTCTGACTGTACTCTCACATAAAGCTAACACCCTTCACTTCTGACTGTACTCTCACATAAAGCTAACACTCTTCACCTCTGACTGTACTCTCACATAAAGCTAACACCCTTCACCTCTGACTGTACTCTCACATAAAGCTCGTAGCTAAACCCGTCTAACACCCTTCACCTCTGACTGTACTCTCACATAAAGCTCATAGCTGAACCCGTCTAACACCCTTCACCTCTGACTGTACTCTCACATAAAGCTGACACCCTTCACCTCTGACTGTACTCTCACATAAAGCTAACACCCTTCACCTCTGACTGTACTCTCACATAAAGCTGACACCCTTCAGCTGACACCCTTCACCTCTGACTGTACTCTCACATAAAGCTCCCGTAGCTGAACCTCTGTCTAACACACCTTCACCTCTGACTGTACTCTCACATAAAGCTAACACCCTTCACCTCTGACTGTACTCTCACATAAAGCTCATAGCTGAACCCGTCTAACACCCTTCACCTCTGACTGTACTCTCACATAAAGCTGACACCCTTCACCTCTGACTGTACTCTCACATAAAGCTAACACCCTTCACCTCTGACTGTACTCTCACATAAAGCTCATAGCTGAACCCGTCTAACACCCTTCACCTCTGACTGTACTCTCACATAAAGCTAACACCCTTCACCTCTGACTGTACTCTCACATAAAGCTCATAGCTGAACCCGTCTAACACCATCACCTATGACTGTACTCTCACATAAAGCTAACGCCCTTCACCTCTGACTGTACTCTCACATAAAGCTCATAGCTGAACCCGTCTAACACCATCACCTCTGACTGTACTCTCACATAAAGCTAACACTCTTCACCTCTGACTCTACTCTCACATAAAGCTAACACCCTTCACCTCTGACTGTACTCTCACATAAAGCTCATAGCTGAACCCGTCTAACACCATCACCTCTGACTGTACTCTCACATAAAGCTAACACCCTTCACCTCTGACTGTACTCTCACATAAAGCTAACACTCTTCACCTCTCTACCGTACCTCTGACATACTCTCTAAAGCCCTTCACCTCTGACTGTACTCTCACATAAAGCTCATAGCTGAACCCGTCTAACACCATCACCTCTGACTGTACTCTCACATAAAGCTCATAAAGTCTAACACCCTTCACCTCTGACTGTACTCTCACATAAAGCTAACACTCTTCACCTCTGACTGTACTCTCACATAAAGCTAACACCCTTCACCTCTGACTGTACTCTCACATAAAGCTCATAGCTGAACCCGTCTAACACCCTTCACCTCTGACTGTACTCTCACATAAAGCTAACACCCTTCACCTCTGACTGTACTCTCACATAAAGCTAACATCCTTCACCTCTGACTGTACTCTCACATAAAGCTCATAGCTGAACCCGTCTAACACCCTTCACCTCTGACTGTACTCTCACATACAGCTAACGCCCTTCACCTCTGACTGTACTCTCACATAAAGCTAACATCCTTCACCTCTGACTGTCACTCTCACATGCTGAACCTGCTCATACACCTGACTGTAGACATACAGCTAAACGCCCTTCACCTCTGACTGTAATCTCACATGAAGCAAATACACATGACGTCCAACAGGTAGCTGTGGTCATCTACTGTACCCTAGCCGCTTGACTCCCGACATTTTGTCCAGAATAAACATAAAAGTACACGCAACTTCAGCGATATCATGCAGGTTCTCCAGGGTCCCACGTCAACATCACACCACAGTAGCCGTATCGCCGCGGGTACCCATGGCTGGCAGAATACAGTGTTTAATCCCAATAAAGCACGTTTACCCCACCCAAACACTCGCGCGATAGGCTCTCTGTATCCTTTATTTCCAATCCAAATCTGGTTTGTTAGTAAAACGTGTCCATACATTACATGGCTATACTACATGATCTCGTATAGAACTGTGACCATATAAAACAGGCTATACTACATGATCTCGTATAGAACTGTGACCATATAAAACAGGGCTATACTACATGATCTCGTGTAGAACTGTGTCCATATAAGACGGGGCTATACTATATGATCTCGTGCACAAATGTGTCCAATTAAAACATGGCTATACTACATGATCTCGTGTACAACCGTGCCAATACAATACAGGGCTATACCACATGGACTCGTGTCCATACAATACAGTCCTATACTCCATTGTCTCGTGTAGAACTGTGTCCATACAATACAGGGCTATACTGCACGGTCCCGTGTCCATACAATACAGGGCTATACTGCATGGTCCCGTGTCCATACAATATAGGGCGATACTGCACGGTCTCGTGTCCATGCAATACAGGGATATACTACATGGTCTCGTGTACAACTGTGTTCATACTATACAGGGCTAGACTGCATGGTCTCGTGTACAACTGTGTTCATACTATACAGGGCTATACTGCAGGGTCTCGTGTACAACTGTGTTCATACTATACAGGGCTAGACTGCATGGTCTCGAGTCCATACAAAACAGGGCTATACTGCATGGTCTCGTGTACAACTGTGTTCATACTATACAGGGCTATACTGCATGGTCTCGTGTACAACTGTGTTCATACTATACAGGGCTAGACTGCATGGTCCCCTATACAACCGTGTTCATACTATACAGGGCTATACTGCATGGTCTCGTGTACAACTGTGTTCATACTATACAGGGCTAGACTGCATGGTCCCCTGTACAACCGTGTTCATACTATACAGGGCTATACTACATGGTGTCGTGTACAACTGTGTTCATACTATACAGGGCTAGAATGCATGGTCCCCTGTACAACCGTGTTCATACTATACAGGGCTATACTACATGGTCCCCTGTACAACCGTGTTCATACTATACAGGGCTATACTGCATGGTCTCGTGTACAACTGTGTTCATACTATACAGGGCTAGACTGCATGGTCCCCTATACAACCGTGTTCATACTATACAGGGCTATACTGCATGGTCTCGTGTACAACTGTGTTCATACTATACAGGGCTAGACTGCATGGTCCCCTGTACAACCGTGTTCATACTATACAGGGCTATACTACATGGTCTCGTGTACAACTGTGTTCATACTATACAGGGCTAGAATGCATGGTCCCCTGTACAACCGTGTCCGTGTTCATACTATACAGGGCTATACTACATGGTCCCCTGTACAACCGTGTTCATACTATACAGGGCTAGACTGCATGGTCCCCTGTACAACCGTGTTCATACTATACAGGGCTAGACTGCATGGTCCCCAGTACAACTGCGTTCATACTATACAGGGCTAGACTGCATGGTCCCCTGTACAACTGTGTCTATACTATACAGGGCTAGACTGCATGGTCTCGTGTACAACTGTGTCTATACTATACAGGGCTATACTGCATGGTCTCGTGTACAACTGTGTCTATACTATACAGGGCTATACTGCATGGTCCCCTGTACAACCGTGTTCATACTATACAGGGCTATACTACATGGTCTCGTGTACAACTGTGTTCATACTATACAGGGCTATACTACATGGTCCCATGTACAACCGTGTTCATACTATACAGGGCTAGACTGCATGGTCTCGTGTACAACTGTGTCTATACTATACAGGGCTATACTGCATGGTCTCGTGTACAACTGTGTTCATACTATACAGGGCTATACTACATGGTCCCATGTACAACCGTGTTCATACTATACAGGGCTAGACTGCATGGTCTCGTGTACAACTGTGTTCATACTATACAGGGCTATACTACATGGTCCCATGTACAACCGTGTTCATACTATACAGGGCTAGACTGCATGGTCTCGTGTACAACTGTGTCTATACTATACAGGGCTATACTGCATGGTCTCGTGTACAACTGTGTCTATACTATACAGGGCTATACTGCATGGTCTCGTGTACAACTGTGTCTATACTATACAGGGCTATACTGCATGGTCTCGTGTACAACTGTGTTCATACTATACAGGGCTATACTGCATGGTCTCGTGTACAACTGTGTTCATACTATACAGGGCTAGACTGCATGGTCTCGTGTACAACTGTGTCTATACTATACAGGGCTAGACTGCATGGTCCCCTGTACAACCGTGTTCATACTATACAGGGCTATACTGCATGGTCTCGTGTACAACTGTGTTCATACTATACAGGGCTATACTGCATGGTCTCGTGCACAACTGTGTTCATACTATACAGGGCTAGACTGCATGGTCTCGTGTACAACTGTGTTCATACTATACAGGGCTATACTACATGGTCTCGTGTACAACCGTGTTCATACAATACAGGGCTATACTGC
The DNA here is from genome assembly GCF_003918875.1 of Haliotis rubra. Classification (NCBI taxonomy): domain Eukaryota; kingdom Metazoa; phylum Mollusca; class Gastropoda; order Lepetellida; family Haliotidae; genus Haliotis; species Haliotis rubra. Next base: position 883,766 of record NW_025766558.1, on the reverse strand, counting down.
ATGGTCTCGTGTACAACTGTGTTCATACTATACAGGGCTAGACTGCATGGTCCCCTGTACAACCGTGTTCATACAATACAGGGCTAGACTGCATGGTCCCCTGTACAACCGTGTTAATACAATACAGGGCTAGACTGCATGGTCTCGTGTACAACTGTGTTCATACTATACAGGGCTAGACTGCATGGTCCCCTGTAGAACCGTGTTCATACTATACAGGGCTAGACTGCATGGTCTCGTGTACAACTGTGTATATACTATACAGGGCTATACTGCATGGTCTCGTGTACAACCGTGTTCATACTATACAGGGCTAGACTGCATGGTCCCCTGTACAACCGTGTTCATACTATACAGGGCTATACTGCATGGTCTCGTGTCCATGGAACCAGGGGGTGTTGAGTAATGACACACAAGTCGGGTTTGAGTTTCAAGGATTTATTTGCGAGTCGGAGTCAGAACAAACGCTCCTGTGGGTTTTGCTGGGGCGCTACATGGTCTCGTGTACAAATGCGTCAATACAATACAGGGCTATACTGCATGGTCTCGTGTCCATACAAAACAGGGCTATACTGCGCGGTCCCGTGTCCATACAATACAGGGCTATACTACATGGTCTCGTGTAGAACTGTGTCAATACAATACAGGGATGTACTACTGAAAAGATGCCATTAATACAGCTACTGGACAGAAGGAAGTGTTCAGAATTGCCAACAGCTTGTTGTTTAAACGGAACTCTCTTGTTCTCCCATCTCACACATCTATTGATGAACTTGCTGATCGGTTTTCGGGCTTCTTCACTGACAAGATCAACATCATACGCCAATCCTTCAAATATCACCATGATGCCGCGAAAGTTCCAGTAATCACGAACTCCCTTCCTTTGTCCTCGTTTAGATCTGTGACGGAAGATGAAATGTCCAAACTTGTCTCCAAATGTCCAGCGAAATCATGTTTGCTTGACCCATTACCAACGTGGCTCTTGAAACAAACCATTCAATCTCTTCTTCCTATCTGGACGTATATCACCAACAGTTCGCTAAGCCAAGGTGTAATGCCTGATCAACTGAAGACAGCAATTATCACTCCCCTCATAAAGAAGAAGAATCTCGATCACGAATTGTTAAAACACTACAGACCAATATCCAATTTGACATTCATTTCTAAGCTGATTGAGCGCATTGTTGCTTCTCAATTCAGAGACCATATGAGCAGAAACAGCTTCTATGAAGAGTGCCAATCTGCCTACCGATCCTTCCACAGTACGGAAACTGCGTTGCTGAAGGTTCAGAACGACATCCTAAGAGGCATAGACACCGATGGAGCGGCCATTCTTGTATTGCTGGATCTCTCAGCTGCTTTTGACACTGTTGACCATTCTGTGCTACTCTCTACCCTTGAAAACAGGTTCAACGTCAAAGATCTTGCATTAAGGTGGTTTGTCTCCTACTTAACAGACCGGAGGCAGGCAGTTGTCATCCAGGGTGAAAGGTCAGAGGCAACGTACTTGAAGTTTGGAGTGCCTCAGGGCTCCGTCCTAGGCCCCCCTACTTTTCACATGCTACACATCTTCCCTCGGTGATATTGTAAGGTCCTACAACTTAAGTATGCACCTCTATGCTGATGACACGCAAGTCTACTTATCCTTCAAGCCATCTGACGCATCTTCAACCAAGTTCTCCTTTTCAAGAGTAGAAGAATGTGTTGATTGTATCAAGAGTTGGATGTCATCGAAATATCTTAAATTAAATGATGATAAAACTGAGCTCATTGTGTTCCACCCTCTTCGACTTCAGAAAAAGCTTCTGCTTCCACAGTTTTGCATCGGTGAATCTGCAATAAAAGTGCGGCCACATATTCGCAATCTTGGTGTAATCTTTGACTCTGCCCTCAGCATGGAACCCCATGTTCGCAATGTCTGTCGCCAATGTTATTTCCATCTGCGCAACATTGGTTTGATCCGTCGATACTTGGATGTGAAATCTGCACAAGCTCTAGTTCAAGCATATGTAACATCCCGCTTGGATTATTGTAACTCTTTGCTGTCTGGTGTGCCAAAACAAGTCCTCTACAGGCTACAGAAGGCACAAAATTCAGCCGCACGATTGATCTGTCAAATTAAAAGGACTGAACACGTCTCTCCTGCCCTCAAAACCCTACATTGGCTTCCAATTCGCTTCAGAATCGACTACAAAATCCTGCTCCTTGTTTTCAAGTGTCTAAACGGTCTAGCTCCAAAATACCTCTCGGATCTCCTTACACCATATCACCCAACTAGATCACTCCGCTCAAGGGACCAGTCTCTCCTTGAAATACCACAAACTAGAACTAAGTCATATGGGGACAGGTCTTTCTCTAGAGCAGGACCCTTCCTCTGGAACAATTTACCATCCATCCTTCGTTCCGAAACAGAACTGTCAAATTTTAAAAGTGGACTCAAGACGCACCTATTCACCTCTGCACATGGATAAGGTGGACTCAGATAGCGCTTTTGAGCAATTAGATTGATAAAAAGCGCTTTACAAATATTTGTATGTATGTATGTGTATGTACATGGTCTCGTGTACATACAATACAGGGCTATACTACATGGTCTCGTGTACAATTTCGCCCATACAATACCGGGCTGTACTACATGGTCCCGTGTACATACAATACAGGGCTATACTGCATGGTCTTGTGTACAACTGTGTCAATATAAAATAGGCATTTCTACATGGTCGCGTGTACAAATGCGTCAATACAATACAGGGCTATACTGCATGGTCTCTTGTCCATACAATACAGGGCTATACTGCGCGGTCCCGTGTCCATACAAAACAGGGCTATACTACCTGGTCTCGTGTAGAACTGTGTCAATACAATACAGGGCTATACTGCATGATCTCGCGTACAATTGTGCCCATACAATACCGGGCTGTACTACATGGTCTCGTGTACATACAATACAGGGCTATACTGCATGGTCTTGTGTACAACTGTGTCAATATAAAACAGGCATTTCTACATGGTTTCGTGTCCATGTAACCGGGGAGTGTTCAGTAATGACACACAGGTTGGGTTTGAGTTTCAATGATTTATTTGGGAGTCAGTGTCAGAACAAACGCTCCTGTGGGTTGTACTGGGGCGCGGACTGACTGCACCTGTTGATTATACCAACTGCATTCATTCTCAAGGACAGAAATAGGAAAGTGAAAAGATGACGTTTATGTGAATTAAATTATGAATAGATTTACTGTTTTATTTAATTAATGTAGATAATATTAAAACATAATTTGGAAAGATTACCGCCCGTAGCCCCCGTATTTCTTTTTAATCAATCTATGCCTAAGAATATAGGCCTATGTTTTTGTTTCATAAAAAGCCTAAGCCTTAACATAAACCCTAACCATAAACCTAAACCCTTCGAAATAATCCCAATAAATAGAATACATTTCAAGCGGGGGAACTCTTGCCTATGATTTTACTATAAATGATTAAGTACATAATTGTAAAAACATACAAAGTACATAACTTACCTGTAGGAACGTCTGGTCAGTCTCAGTCTACAGTGGCTTGTGTGCTGTGCTGGTGGAGTGCTCAACATTAGTATTTTAAACAAGGCCAATCAGGCGTGAGCTGTCTTAAACAAAGGAGTGACCCAAGCTGTACAATCTTACCCCACAGCTACCCAAAGGCAGTTAAATAATATTAAAGCTGAATTAAAGACAAGTCAACCAGGAGCTGAGTAGAAAGCAAGTTTATTTATTCTGTACATCATGGTAAAAGCTGTATTATTATTTCATTACAATATGATATATACACAAATAAAGTATAGACATACATGTATATGCAGCACTGCTACATGGCCTTGTGTACAACTGTGTACACACAATACAGGGCTACACTACATGGTCTCGCGTATCTGTATACTATACAGAGGTATATTGCAGGACCTCGGTCCAGCTGTGGAGCAATCCCAGGTTGAGTTTGTGAGGAAGGTTTCCATCACCACACTGTCAGTTATAATCTTACAGGACACACGGACATACAAGAGCGGATTAGCCATTCTGTGCCTTCACCATTGTAGATGTAACCAAAGCATTAGAATCAGTCAGGTGGTCTTTCTGTTGATCTTGGCTTTAAAGTGTGCTCAAAACAAGCACCTAGACCGGGTAATCATGTGCCACTTTCTCATCCACAAGGTACAGCTGAACACTTCTCTACGTCCGTATTAAGGGAGCTGGTAACAATGGAGTACTGTAAGCTTTAACAGCTCCTTGAAACGTCGGGGTATTATCCTGGAGGGTACTCTGCACTGATCAGGACAGATCTTTGTGGATTGAGGAAAAGAAGTCAGAAAGTGTCTCCCCACCCATTCCACATCACAGGTCTTTCTGGTAGGGAGGGGAGGACATCGTGACGCTGCATTCCAGTACAGGTTTGTTGGGGTAAGGCGTTCTGTGACTGAGTCAAAACTAGAGACCTTTGGGAATCTGATCGAACTACAGGTAACATCAGTTGAGCATGGTTACCTGTGACAAACTTAGGGTCTTTTAGGTTTTGGGAGATCCACATATTCGGCCTAGTGCAGCTCCTTAGAACTAGACTAATGCTTAGTCTCTGAATATATATTAATTTTGATAGTAACAAACAAACCCATTTAAATTGAAAAGGATCCCCAGGGAGACCAGAGATTCAGAACCTGAGGAAATCTAGACTTGCATTATTTAAGGCTGACAGACTAACTTGGAGCCACCGAGCTGTTCTCCACACTGGTGACACCAGATGCGTCGTGAAGCTAAGTTGTCACTGGAGGAAGCCGCGTGTGCTTCACGGATCTGTTGCTTATGGGGTGTATCAAGTAGAGCTGTCCGTCTGTCTTGGGTATTCTTTCGCATTTTATTCCAACTAGGTCGATGTTTCTGCTGGACGATTAAAGTCACCGATTTCCAACACAAGCTCAGTAGCATATGTAAGTATGCTAAATCAACTATAAAAGAAACGTTTGGGTCGAGACGTTAACACTGACCCCTAGTGTGTTGTTGAAACAAAATCTACTTCCCAAACGTGTTGCTTTACTTATAAGCATCGTAATCTCTAAGCTTCTACACGCCAGTCATAATTCATCGTGACCTTGAAACGAAACATATCAGTGGGACATATATACAAGATACCTGAAAATGTCTGATAATAACAGGTGTTCGCGAATAGGGACTAAATTTCTGCTGAAAGCTGGGTTCATTGTACTAGCATTTGCCTGTGAATCACTGTCAAAAATAATGTAACCATGTGTTGGTCAAAAGGTGAGAATATCCTGTCTCCTCGTCACAAACACTCGCAAAGAATATAAAACACGGGAATCTGTGGCAGAAGTCGCAATAAGGAATGACGTCCGACATTATTCCCGTCATCAGTCCGACAATCTGGAAATGTCCTCCAACTGCTCACCATAAAACCTATTTAAAAGTTTACTGAATCCTTAAATGTAGAAACTTTGATCAAGCAACGTTAGAGCTAGAGTCGCATCATATTCTTTGAAATCTGTGTTGAAAGGGTATGCCTAGTTAATCACTTTACAGATTTAAATTGCTCAATGCGGAGGGTGCGGGTGATCTTGGCACAGCCATGCTGGTGAAGCTCACCATCAGTTCAGGGTCCTTGCACTCTTTATACGCAGCACAGACAGCGAATGCAACTTCTCCCAGGAAGCGCTGCCTTCTCGAAATTACAAGAACTTTCCTAAAGAATAAGGAGACTCCCCAACACTGCCGGATTCTGCTCTACGTAGAGTGTCAGAAGGGGTGTGCTCCCAATGGAGAACCCAGGCTTACTCCTAATCTGCGCCAAGAGATCAGGAGGTACCCAAGGCTTCAATAGGAACCTGAGGACAGTGTACTTGGGATGCAAGCGAGACATTACAAAGGCGAGGTCCGCATATTTGCATGTTAAATCAATACGTTATCTACTTTCTATGTTTCCATTTGGCGTAAAATCACACCTTGACGGTGAAGATGTTGACAGTGTTAGAACCTACACCGAAACGTACGTCGCTCTCATTTGTAATAAAGAAGTTGTTCACATATATATATATATAGTGTTATCCATCATTACCTAAGCGAGATGTGCATCGGGTGCAGGATATTACATTTGTTGAGTCCACAAGACATGAAATATATGTATCAAAATGGTTTCATTAATAACTGAATCAGTACCTAGAATGAGTTATGTTACTATGAACTGTGACGTCATTTGAGTACCGTACCCCAAGGGTTAAGTAGTTATAGACTAGCTACAACCGAAGCATGACGTCAGTCAGTTAACATCAGTTTTGTTTTCGTTCGCTTACGGCACGTAACGTCCTCATGAGACCTACAGTACAACCAGAAATTATGGAGAATTTAAGATTGTAATTTTTTTAAAAGAAATTTCACTCATTACTCACGTATTAAATGTGAATATTACCGGAACATAACTCCAGATTCAAAGACAAGTGAACAGTTAGTATTTTGTCAAGTCACCATGGGCAGCAATGCTGGCTTCAATGCGGCGGGGCATACTACTGATCAAAGACGTCGTGGTCCATGCTGTCCCAATATCGGACCACCTCTTCTTTCATTTCAGCAATATTTGTCAGAGTTTTCTTATTGACACTTTCCTTCATAAGTCTCCAAACATATTCTAGTCTGTCATATTTTGGGTCTGAAACCAGGCCAGTGAATGCTTTGAATGATGTTTTGGGTCGTTGTCCTGCTGGAAAATCCAAAAGTTTCCATAGAACACGTGAGTAGATGGAAGTAAATGTCCCTCGAGAATATCTGTGTACTGCTAACCGTTCATATTCCCTTTAAATACATAGAGCGGCGTTGCCCCTAACACAGATATTTTCAGTTTTTCAGTTTGTTTGGTCCAGAATTTCGGTGTATTAGGGAACAGCCACACAGAACTTTCATCTGAGAAAATCACATTGTCCCAGTTCAAATTTCTATGCTGTAAGCACCAGTTCTACCTTCGCTCCTTTTGTTCAGGTTTCATGATCGGTGATGGAATTCCTCGACTTTTCTGCCAACCCATTGCATGCAGCTCAGTTCTAATTGTCTCCTTACAGACAGCCACAGTTCCTCTATCAATCATATCCAGCCTTAAGTTTTCTAAACTCCTTCGTTTGTTTTTAGAAACAAGAATACCAAGCCGCCTCCTGTCACCGACAGTCAATTTTCTGGGCCTACCTGCGCCTCCGTGGTGCTCAATGCCATATCCATTTGCAATATTTTTCAAAACACGATAAACAGTGGACAAAGGGATGCCTGCTCTACTTGAAATCACTTTAGCTGATCTGATGTCCTTGTTATAATACTCTAAAATCAACTTCCTCTTCTCTAAATCATCCATACTGAGGATCACTGAAAATGTCGTCTGCTAGCAAGTAAACAAAGGGGGATAACTGTTCACAAACTATTGAAAAAGGATTAATGGAGTTGTCTCTCTTGATTGAACCCAAGCACTTGATAGCTGGTCAAGGTTGTTTATACTAGAAATCCAATTAAACATATTCCTAAAATTCTCAATAATTTCTGGTCATACTATATAATCACTGTTGCAAATACATCTTCCCCGGTGTTTAAATTTCCATGTACTGTATTTCATGTGTTGGAAGGATGATAAAGTTGTTTGGTTTCGTTAGTTGCAAGGGTCGATTTCCTGTCAGAAACATTAAAACGAAAGAAATGACTGCTCCCTTGCAGGCAAAAATAATGGTAGATCCCTTGCTTCGAATTTCGCGTGATCTCAATCCACTCTAGCAGATTCTGGTGAAGCTATACACTAATCGATGTCCTTTTCATGTACTTTGTGAACAGTGTTTTGCAATAAATTAAAATCTCCACACAATCCTTTCAGATAAAGCATGACTCAAAAATACGAAAATAACAATATAGCTCTGTGTCACTCATTTCGTCACGTGACAAAAGCTGCAGCCATGATGGTGGGTGTGCTTCTTGTTTCGGGTACCTTATCAGACATTTTATTACCAGGTTTATAATATGTTGTGTAAGACTTTGATAAAAATGTGTTGTTGTTGTCTTTTAAGGACGGAATCGATGACAGTCCTGACCTCTTGGCAGAGGATCATGGAAACAAGGTACGTGTGAATGCCGGCAAAGGAGGGTAGCAACGCCTACCAGCGACCTAACTAGGAAATGGGATATGGAATAAGAGCTTATTCGCTTGTTGACAGCTGTATATTGTGATCCGCGTATTATAGGTAGATAATTAAAGATGAGGCCAGTTTTGCTGAGGTATATGAGTTATCAGTGACAGCTTGTGACTGGCTTATTGTATGAGGCATGACATTCGAGTTATCGGATCGTCACTGAAGTGGGTGTTTCTGAAGTGGAACATGGGTGACTGACAGTAATAATTATAAAATGGAAAAAGTGGAGGTTTGAGAGTCTTATTATAAACCATCATGCGGATTGTAAAAGTGCGAAGGGCTTTTGTTGTCACTCAAAAATTAAATCATAATATGATGCAAAATTAACATTTGCGCTTGTTGAATAATAACAATGGTAAGACTTCCGCCCGTATCCCCCATACATTTTAACGATGAGGAACAATTTCTTTCAGTGCCACTTGTGGAAGTTGGATATGTATTCAAGTATGTTCCGATACAATTAAAGAAACATATTAAAACTCATTTATTATTCCAACAAAAATTCACCTATCAGCTTTATATTGGGAAATAGATTGTTTGCAATACACGTATCAGTATTGTGATATGTTTTAAACTAAGTGTTTTATTACACATACAGATGTTATTTTCTACATACTAAAGCTCTGAAAATACATCTTACGTTTCTGATAAGTGATCTCAAAATTAGGTTGTATACATGGAGATTCTTCCTTTCCTTTTCATAAATATATATTGGGTAAAACTGAATTATTGTAAAACTGTATTCAACACTTTTGTGAATTGTGTTGATCAATGCTCATGCTGTTGATCACTGGTATGTCTGGTCCAGACTCGATTATTATCCCCACGGCATGTAATGCGGGGGGATATAGTCGTTGCCTAGTCTGTCTGTCTGTCCATCGTCCGTAATCATTTTATTTCCGGAGCATAACTCAAAGACCATTTGATATTTTTCAACAAAAATTGGTAGATATGTCAAACATAGCCTAAGGTGGTGCCTTTTGCTATTTACAGATTATTGTCATTTTTATTTTTCTCGGTTTCCATGGAAACGTTTTGGACTTAGTCTTAAAGAGGGGTGGGCTTCGTTTCCGGAGCATAACTCAAAAACGTTTCAATATTTTTCAAAAAGACTTGGTAGATATATCAAACAGAACCTTAAGTGGTGCCTTTTGCTATTTGCAGATTTTTGGCATTTTTATTTTTCCCGGTTTCCATGGAAACGATTTAGACTTAGTCTCTAAAGGGAGGGGTGGGTTTCGTTTCTGGAGCACAACTCAAGAACCGTTAAATATTTTTCAACAAAACTTGGTAGATATATCAAACAGAACGTTAAATGGTGCCTTTTGCTATTTGCAGATTTTTAGCTTTTTTTTTTCCCGGTTTCCATGGAAACAAATCGAACTTAGTCTGAAAAGGGAGGGGTGGGCTTCGTTTCCGGAGCTCGAACTCGAAAACTTCTTAATATCTTTCAGCAAAACTTGGCAGATACGTGAGGCAGATCCCCAAATGGTGCCTTTTGCTATTTACAGAGTTTTGTCTTTTTTATTTTTCTAGGTTTCCATGGAAACGATTTAGACTTAGTCTCTAAAGGGAGGGGTGGGTTTCGTTTCAAAAACTATGGCAAAACTTGGCAGCTATGTGAGGCAGATCTTGAAGTGGTGCCTTTTGCTATTTGCTGATTTTTGTCATTTATGTTTTTCATCATTTCCATAGAAACGATTTGCACTTAGTGTAAAATCAAGCTAGACTTTAAGTAACTGTCAGATGAATTGTTCTTTCAAAGATGTGGGGGCCGGGGGGATATGTCATCGTCTGTGTGATGTTAGACAACAATCCAACCAATGTTCTACTTTTAACTCAGTTTTCACAAAAGAAGAAAGATTTTGATTTGCTTTCAACAGTACCAGTGTGGACTGTTTCTCCCTGTCTTTGTTTCTGTCCATTGGCTCAGAATTCCATACAAGACCACTATTACTAGTTCCAGTGTTAATGCCATCTTCATTTTCACTCACCATATTCAATAATACAATCAGTTTTACTCTATTTTCTTTTCTGTGTGAAGAATAATAATTATTTACCATGATGTTCAGTAAAGTTAAATGGTCTGTCATACTCATGTCCTGAGCATGATTAGATCAATCCACTGCATACAGTAATAATATTCAACATCTTACAAGTGATGCCTACAAACCTCTAGACCAGACTACCTTCGAGTTGCTGACACAGAAGACTATGTTCCTGCTTGCGCTAGCCACGGCAGCTCGAATATCAGAGATACATGCGCTGGACTTTGTTCGAACCAGATTCGACACGGGGCAACATGCTGCAGTTCATCTAGGACTTAGATGGGACTTCATTGCTAAGAACCAACTACTTGGTCAGCCAGATAGACGTACCAGCGCTATCTACAATCCTCGGACCAGAGGATATAGAAGACCTATCCCTGTGTCTGGTCAGAGCCCTGAAGGTATATCTTCAAAAGACATAAGACAAGGAGAAGAAAATTCAAGCGCCTGTTCATCCCATTATCCACAGAGACATCAGCAGAAGTCTCAAGAACGACGATATCGTTTGGGATGAGAGCCGTCATATTGAGAACCTATAAAGCAGCAGGACTAGAACCTCCTGGAGCTTCCAACCCACACGAAGTCAGAGCACTGGCGTCAACACTGGCTCTGCACGGAAATTGCTCTATATCAGCAATTATGGAGGGCTGCTTTTGGAAATCGGACACGGTGTTTGCCAACCACTACCTCCGAGACATAGCCACCGAAGACATCTCAGGCATTCACCAATTTGGGCCTCTCGTTGTAGCACAGCAACTCTCACAGAAAATCTCACCCTTTATCATGTTGAGTTGTTGATAACTTTTACTAAGAAAAGTATTAGTTTGGAAGTCCATGCGCATAGTCTAGGACAGGCTTGCATGAGTGATTAACTTATTTATGATAAAATCTTATCATAATCTATGGGTTGTTATAAGATATCTACATACACACGCATGCACGTCGTCATATGAGCGAAATATTCTCAAGCACGACGTTAAACCCAATTTCACATCACACATATGAGATATCTAGTAATAAGAAAATACTAGTTTATCTGAAGCCACATGAATCAAGATGATTCAAGTTGTCTGAGATTGAAGTAAGACAAGAAGTGGTCCCCCCGAGTTATAACGGAAGTTGGAACAATAGGATCTCGGAAATGCCGCAACGCAGTTCCCATGGGGGGGATACAGGACGTATCTAAAGGACAGCTGATGAATCCAGGAAGTGGCCTGACCCACCACCAATCCGAAGGATTCTATAAGCAAAAGATCATGAGTCAGGATAAGAAAAAATATGTAATTTTTCAAGTAAAATTGATATTTTATACTTATCCTGACTCATGAGGTCAAGCCCTCCCGACCTCCCGCTCAAACACTTTGGATTGCACAGCAGATCCAGTGCTTGGGCAGAAAAATGAGGAGAGAGTGACATGTAAGGCTGGTCACATGACTGTTTACGTGGGAAAAGGGAGGTAACTCGTGGGTGAGTGTAGTTTTTACGTCCCCTTTGAGAACTTCAAGGGATTCAAGTGTTCCACTACCATTTGCAAGGGAAAGGGAGATAAGCAAAAGATCATGAGTCAGGATAAGTATAAAATATCAATTTTACTTGAAAAATTGCATTTTTCTAAAATAGGATTAGAACTACTGCAACAACATGTAATGAATTTCTTTTAATCTTACTTTTTTCTAAAAGTTTGGCCCTTTGACTTAAGTCTATGGCCCTTTTGACTTTCTGTTGACCCTTTTGACTTTTTTCAATTTTGTCCCTTTTGTCCTTTCGCCCTTTTGACCTGTTCCTGTTTCATGATGATTGGAAAACACGTGTTCAAGCAACTGTCTGAGCAAAGTCAGTTTACAGTCATCCATTGCAATAATGCCCTTTGCGATACTGCAGTCTCAGTTAAGCCACAGGGTAATCAGTGGATCCGACAACAGTTCTCCAGCAATCTTCACATGAACATAAATAGCATACCCCAGCAGATGCCATATAACGCGGGCTGTCATCCATGGATAACAAGGGATGACTATCATGAATAACACATACATTTCGGTTGGAATGATTTATATGGTAAATAGGGTTTTACTGAACTTCAAGATGTACAGTAAATATTAAGATGTCAAACAGCAAGATCAGTTATTCTGTTGTCATGGCTAGGCCTTCAAGGGAAGTAATTGAGTAAAATCTGCTGACTGCTTCTGTACACTGTTGGATACTGAAGCAGCTGGCTAGAATCCACCAGATGTTTACCTGTCACACTTGTCCTTATGTCCACACTTCTTGTGGCATCTAATTTCAACATGCTCAAATGTCATAGCAGGTCATTGTCAGACATGGCAAGTCATATGCATTAAAAACATTCTGGTCGTATGGACATGTTTATGTTTTTTTTTTCCAGGGTCGATCTGATACTGTGGACTTGACAGACACCTCGCTTGTTGTTGATATTTCGGATGCTCTGAGTGAGAGAGACAAAGTCAAGTTTACTGTTCACACAAAGGTTGGTAATGAACTTTTAGAAATGTGAGGTTTCAGATGTCAGGAAGAGCATGTTTGACTGTTTGTCCCCAAAGTGTGATGCATATTAACATTTCATACAGCCATCATGTTAATGTTTTGAATTTTTATGTGCATCTTAAAAAGCAAGCTGGGCAAATTAAATAGGCAGGTGGCAGTACTGGTCTAATTCTTGTTATTAGCTAAATATGAAGTATGAAATTAGGTTTTTGCTTGTTGAGGCATTTTTCTTCATCAGCAAATTTAAGAAAAGGAGATGTTGAGATTCAAACCTAGATTTGTTTAGTGGTAAAGTCATATCATGATTCTAAATACCAGTGAGCCAAGCTGACGTTTTGATAGCTTCTCTTAACGATTTGATTCAACCAAGAAAAAAGAAAAGTGAATATGATTTATTTCACTTGCAGACGACTTTGCAACAGTTCAGAAACCCTGAGTTTTCAGTTGTTCGTCAGCATGAAGAATTCATTTGGCTTCATGACAGATATGGCGAGAATGAAGAATATGCTGGCATCATTGTAAGTTTGTCTTTTTAGAACTTTTAATTTTGAAATGATTATTATTCTATGTTTAGAAAGTGCTACTCAGCACAGAAAGTGTAACTTCTTATTTCCTGATACAAACAAACATGACAAATACAGTCTTGATATTATTTTGTTTTAGCCACTGATGTGAAGTATCTTTAAATGCATTTGTAAGATGTTAGATAACTGAGTGCCATGATGTCTGGTGTAGATCCCGCCAGCGCCACCCAAGCCTGACTTTGATGCCTCACGAGAGAAGCTGCAGAGGTTGGGAGAGGGGGAGGGGACAATGACGAGGGAGGAGTTCACCAAAATGAAACAAGAACTAGAAGCGTAAGCAAACTGATGTGGTGACTTTAACAAATCATGTAGATCCATCAACACTGTCTGAATCCTAGGATTGTAAGAGGCAAGTGTATTATGACCTTACCAGTGGAGATGCTTGTATGAGGGGGCTGAAATTGGGATGCTTGTGGAAGGCACCTCAACTGGGGATCAACTGGTCACAGTGCTGTCTGATATGGCAGGAAGTTATGGACTGCAACCCAGTTATGTGTTGTCCCCGCCAACAAGTTGCTATTTCCTTCTGTATAAGACACTGGTTTAAGCACTACTTTTGTTACTGGAAAATCTCGCACTAACACATGGAACAAAAATACTAATGTGTCATACAAAATTTCAGTTTCAAGCATATTATAATGTAGGTAATCTCTCACGAAGGTATCTGCATTTTTTGCTGATCAAGATTATATAAGACAAAACATATTCTGCACAAAAGCTTTGTCATGTGTATGTTCTTGTGTTCTGTGAAGGCAGTGAGTGGTCAAGGACAGATAACTCTGATTAGTTACCATGGATCACCATGGATGAAATAGGGGCACTGTGTTCTGTGTTATATAATCAATATGAATGAGGAATGAGGGAATTTTGTTGTCTTAGGATAAGTATGCTGATATCATGAATGTCCAAGTTTGTAGGTCTTTACTTGTGATAATAATCACTTGAATGTCTGGTCCAGACTTGATTATTTCCTACTGTATCCATATATGGCTCGAATATTGTTGAATCTGGTGTTAAACAGCAAATACACAAACATTTTGAAATGATGCTGGGAATTTTTTTAAACCTATGATCAACTTTTGACTTAGTGAATGAGCTGCACAGACTGTACGTGTCAGCTGTGTAGATACTGACATGAAACGTGTATTACAGAGAGTACCTGGCTACATTCAAGAAGACCGTGGCCATGCATGAAGTGTTCCTGCAGAGGTTGGCAGCCCACCCGGCTCTCCGGAATGATGTCAACTTTGAGGTTTTCCTAGAGTTTGATGGGGATGTATGTGGAATTCTTTATGTAAAACTTTCCATTCATGTGTGTAACATACTCAGAGCACATGTTAATATTGTTAGTTGCACAGAGACAAAATAAGAAAATTCCGCCTCTAGTTTATACCAGTTTCAAGTATTTTCTTCAGCAAAACTGAAGCAGGCCATGTTCCTATTAGCTCTGTTTCATCATTTGTCATATTTGATTTACTCTAACACTAGAATATCCGTAACATGTATCATGTATTCACTAGAGGAGTGTGTATCCCTGTTTGTCTCGCTGCTGCATGTTTGGGTGTATTTCCAGCTCAGTGTACGGGGAAAGAACAAAAGAGAGAAATTAGGAGGATTTTTCAAAACTATAACAAAGTCGGCGGACGAGGTGCTGCTGTCATCCCAAAAGGTAAGGTGATTGTTGTCCATAGTCACTGGTGACTGTTGAACAGCCTCACTGGTTCTGAGGACTGATTGTGTTTAGTGGGAGATTGCTCATTACTTCAACCACTGGTTTATCTGGTCCATCATGCTATGGCTGAAATATTGCTTATGTTGAACGACCGACAAATAATTGTAAGAACTGCATAGATACACGTTCTTTCTACTTGCATGTACAAAAACTATAAAGTCATTTGTGTTTAGTACTTTCACAAGGAAACATTGTAGAATTTTTTTATCATTTTTTGCAGGATGTGGATGACTTTTTTGAAGCAGAAAAAGTATTTTTGGTGGACTACCACGTCAAGATCAAAGACAGCACTGGCAAGTCAGATAGAATGACAAGAACACATAAAAGTAAGTAGAGATAGAAGGCACTTTGCAGTCTGTTGGTGATTCACTGAAAGTGTACGCTGGCTTTATACTGACCTTGTAACTGTTCATGTTCCTGGCAGTTTACACTGACTCAGTGACTGAGTGTCTGAATATGCCGCTTATCATTGTGTCTGTGAATTTACACTGGTTTGTTGTGTCGTTTCTCTCACCCTGGGATTTTCACTGACCGTGCAGCTTTTCACTGACCGTGCAGCTTTTCACTGACCGTGCAGCCTTTCACTGACCGTGCAGCTTTTCACTTCCCCCCGTGGCTTTTTTCTGACCATGTGAATTTTTGTTGCCACCTACTGTCTTCCTGGGTGCCGTTGTAGAAAGTGATTTTAGCGCTAAGGTGACTGTAACTCCCATACCTTAACATAGACTTAAGGTAGTCTTAACGCTAAGGTTGTTTTGTACAGCAGCACCCTGATCGTCTTATAACCAAACAGTAGAAGGGGAAAAATTTGCATCCTTAATTATGACAAGAACAACAGATATGATCCCATAACCCAAGTCAGGAAGGCATCACCCTAGCTGCCATGAAAGAACAAGTTCGCTGTTGACCAGCTGGGTACCAGTGCTATATCTGTGAATATTTTGATTGATTTAGTAAAACATTTGTTGGGTGTATATTGTTTAGTCATTGTTTTGTGTTACTTATTTCAGATGTTGCTGACACATATATTCAAATATCATCTGGATTAGTGCAGCTAGCGACTATTGAAAATACTGAACTTAATAAGTAAGTCATGTAAACCTTTAATTCTTGTGATCTTCTGTAGATACCAACTCCGGAGGTTATCAAATGTAATTCAGTTGGTATGTTTGCCCCTCTTGTGTATTCGTAACAGCTAAGATCCACCCAATCTGTACATCATCCTTATAGTGGACACTTGACATCACATCAAAGTTGTGTTATCATGTGAATAATTTTGGGGCGTAGAGGGCGAGCTGGTAGCGGCGCCAGTCTAGTGATCCAGCGAGCATGAGGTGCTGGGATCGAGCCCACCTATGACTGGGTATAAAAACCTTGGAGTCAGCTCTTTCAGTGTTGTTTAAACCCCTAGTGTACAGTACACAGCCCTGTGCACTTAAAAGAACCCACGAATCTGTTGGTATATGACCAGATGGTGGCCAATTGAATACGTGCAAACACCTAACTTGGACAAAGTACTGTGACTATGTGTCCCAGTCCACCCAACTGTGAATGGGTACCTCGTAAGGATGGGAAAGCCGCAATAACTGGGTGGGCCTTGTGGCAGCAACAGTTGTATAATCCCCAGGGAGGTGAGATTGATAATAAGATGTGCCGTTGAGATTGACATCCAATGATCAAGGGAAAAAATACCAGCGCCTTGAGCATGCACTAGTGCGTGGATATGTGCGCTATATAAATATCCAATAATAGTAATATAATAATAAATAAAAATAATTTGCCTTTTCAGAATTTTCACAAAAGTAGCTGAAGCCTTGGAGAAAGCAAGGGTAAGTTGAGCATGACAGATGACTCTGTCATATCTGACTGCTGTAGGCTGCAGTTTGTGTAATTTAATCTTGACCAGACAATCTGGTGATTGACATGCTCATTTATCTGTGCCATTAGAATATGAGACATGCATGAACCAAGTAACTGAGTCTGAGTCATTTATCCAGCTGGTCATCTCTTGCTTCAATCGTGGGTTGCTGATGTCCAAATTTTCACAGGGTATACTATTAACACATTGGCTCTGGGTGTAAAAAATATTGCAAGGTGCGCATATAACCACCAAAGAGTCACAATCACATTAATGTGTTTCCCCGGTGTGAAAACGACACAAATTCACTCTACATGGTACATGTCTATACCTGTCTTTTGCAGAAACTAGAGGGTCGAGTGGCATCAGATGAAGATCTCAAGTTGAGTGATACACTGCGATATTACATGAGAGATTCCTCAGCAGCCAAAGACCTCTTGTACCGCCGCACACGCTCCCTTGCAGACTATGAAGCTGCCAACAAAGCTCTTGAGAAGGCCAGAACCAAGAACAAAGAAGTTCAACAGGTGTGTTCTCACTGTACATTGTCTTCAGGTCATTTAGGACTGTCACTGTACATTGTCTTCAGGTCATTTAGGACTGTCACTGTACATTGTCTTCAGGTCATTTGGGACACCCACTGTACATTGTCTGCAAGTCATTTAGGACACCCACTGTACATTGTCTGCAAGTCATTTAGGACACCCACTGTACATTGTCTGCAGGTCATTTAGGACACCCACTGTACATTGTCTGCAGGTCATTTAGGACACCCACTGTACATTGTCTGCAGGTCATTTAGGACACCCACTGTACATTGTCTGCAAGTCATTTAGGACACCCACTGTACATTGTCTGCAGGTCATTTAGGACACCCACTGTACATTGTCTGCAGGTCATTTAGGACACCCTCTGTACATTGTCTGCAGGTCATTTAGGACACCCACTGTACATTGTCTGCAAGTCATTTAGGACACCCACTGTACATTGTCTTCAGGTCATTTAGGACTCACTGTACATTGTCTCCAGGTTATTTAGGACACCCATTGTACATTGTCTGCAGGTCATTTAGGACACCCACTGTACATTGTCTGCAGGTCATTTAGGACACCCTCTGTACATTATCTGCAGGTCATTTCGGACTCTCACAGTACATTGTCTGCAAGTCATTTCGGACTCTCACTGTATATTGTCTGCAGGTCAATTAGGACACCCATTGTACATTGTTTCCAGGTCATTTAGGACACCCTCTGTACATTGTCTGCAGGTCATTTAGGACACCCACTGTACATTGTCTGCAAGTCATTTAGGACACCCACTGTACATTGTCTCCAGGTCATTTAGGACTCTCACTGTACCTTGTCTGCAGGTCATTTAGGACACCCACTGTACATTGTCTGCAAGTCATTTAGGACACCCACTATACATTGTCTCCAGGTCATTTAGGACTGTCACTGTACATTGTCTTCAGGTCATTTAGGACACCCACTGTACATTGTCTGCAGGTCATTTAGGACACCCACTGTACATTGTCACCAGGTCATTTAGGACTCTCACTGTACATTGTCTGCAGGTCATTTAGGACTCTCACTGTATATTGTCTGCAGGTCATTTAGGACACCCACTGTACATTGTCACCAGGTCATTTAGGACACCCTCTGTACATTGTCTTCAGGTCATTTAGGACTCTCACAGTACATTATCTGCAGGTCATTTAGGACTCTCACAGTACATTGTCTGCAAGTCATTTCGGACACTCACTGTACATTGTCTGCAGGTCAGTTAGGACACCCACTGTACATTGTCTCCAGGTCATTTAGGACACCCTCTGTACATTGTCTCCAGGTCATTTAGGACACCCTCTGTACATTGTCTGCAGGTCATTTAGGACACCCACTGTACACTGTCTTCAGGTCATTTAGGACACCCACTGTACATTGTCTACAGGTCATTTAGGACACCCATGGGTGTGTTTACCTTGTCTCCAGGCTGGGTGTGTTTACCTTGTCTCCAGGCTGGGTGTGTTTACCTTGTCTCCAGGCTGGGTGTGTTTTCGAGTACTTGTTGCTTGTCACGGTGTGTTCTCTGTTTTATCTTCAGGCAGAGAAAACACAGGAGACATGTTGCAAGAAGTTTGAGAAAATATCTGAGATGGCTAAGAAAGGTAGGTGTCTCTTCTAGTATGTCATATGAGAATGAACTCTTGTGGGGGTGTGGGGTAGCCTAGTTGTCAAAGCGTTCAATTGTCACGCCAAAGACCTGGGTTCGATTACACACATGGGCAAAATGTCGGAAGCCCATTTCTGGTGTACCCCGCCGTGATATTGCTGGAATATTGCTAAAAGTGGCGTAAAACCATACTCACTCACTCTTGCAGTATGTATCAGAATTGAAGTGTTCCAAATTGTGTCAGTATCATTCCAGTTCTTGGAGTGTTTTATTTTGCAAAATTATTAAGCTACTGTTGTGATTTGCAGAATTAACAGAGTTTAAGACACGGAGAATAGCATACTTTAGGAAAAACTTGGTGGACCTAGCAGAGTTGGAGATGAAACATGCGAAGGTAAGAGAACTTGGGGCCACTGGAAGTGTAGACCATGAGAATTATTCAGAAACTTCATGCACAGAAAGTGTAGATGTTGTAATTGAGAAGTCATGGGACGCTGTTGATTCTAGACACAGAGTCAGTTACCCCTGATTCTACTTCTGAACGCTACAGATGAGAGCAGTATTTCTGACTTTTATTTGTTACAACTGATATATAATTTGTGGAAAACCCAGTGAATTCTTGGCTCAGAATCAAATGCAATAACAATAGGGTGACCTCATCATAATGGTGTACCAAGTATAAAACACCTGTAATAACGTTAAGCACCACAGTTATAATTTGTAGGCTGTTAGGCCAGTGGTTGAGTGTTTGCCTCTCACATCGACAACCAGGGATTGATTCCCATGTGATAGTTAAGGCTCATACTTTATTTCATGTTGCCTAATGAGGACAGACTAAGTCCTTTACACTTCACTTTTGCTGGTTGATATACCATATATCCCTGTATGTTAGGCGTGAACCATGTGTTCTTTAATCTTATTGGTTGAAAAACATGATCGAATGGTAATCGATTCCCGGGAAATTGAAAGACTATTCACTGCGTATTGACACGTACAAATATCGCACACAGTTGTATTGTCGTGGCTTCATTCAAATCATATTGTGACGTAAAGTCAAAATGACGTCACAAACGAGCAGTTCCGGATGCTACCATGGGAACCAGCTGAAAGGCCAGCTGATGACACGTCACTGCTGTACTCGTACTCGATGTAAATTAATGCAGACAGTAAAACCCATGTGGGCCTTTTGATTTACTTTTGTGTTTACAATTTTGATAAACATCATGTGTTGGCCAATTTCCGGGTGTAATTGAGTATTTGAAGCACAGGAATATTTCATTTGATACATCCGGGCTAACGCCATCAGTACATGTATACGATTACTGTTCACTTGCTTTTTATGATCATAACTTCCACTGGTTTCTACTCTGCACAAACCACCAGTCATGTCTATTTTCACATGGTGTTTCCAGGCTCAAGTACAGCTACTGAAGAACTGTATCACAGCACTGAAAGAAGAAGCCCTGTGTTGACCTCCCTCAGTCATGGAGTCAACCTCCTTGTAGCTCCGGGATACCCTGGAGGAAGTGCTCATCTTGTGAACTCGATAATGAAGTCAGCAGCACTGCATGTTGCTGACTGTCCCTGTATATATTGTACATAGCCATCTGAATAGTAACAGCAAGTGCTGCTTCTGTCGACGATCGATCCTTTCTACTGTATCTGACAAAATAGCCTTACAACAAGGAGGTCCTCACACATGTAATGCCATCAAACTGCAGGTTCTGATGGCCAGATGTTAGCAGAGTTTTATCAGGCCAAAACATACATCTGGCTACAAGGCTTTCTCAGCTGGATTTTTATGAGTCCTAATGAGTGGAGGGTTAATATGAAACTGTTTTATTTGTTTGAATACAGTAAATATAACACTTTATTCCATTTAATACTGTTAATATTATGCACAATGCCTGGTAAAGCTGGGTAAACAGTGATCATGATCCATAGTTAATACAGTAAATATGGTCCTTATTTCCTATTCATACAGTAAATAAAATCTGTGTTGCCTATTGAGACACGAGTCCCTTGCATACAGCTTGAACTGTGAATATGGCCTCTCTGGCTGTGGATGTTTCTGTCTACTCATAACATGTTAATGTCACAACCCACAGGGACACCATGATAAGAACCAGAGTTTATGGGTAGCCTCTCTCTTGATTGATTGTGTCATGAAGTAGATAACTGACAGCAGAAAGTTATTGTATATAAATATATATATACTTACTCACAGCAAGTGGTCTGAATGTTTCTAGCTACATTTATGGGAAGCTGCCAGCAGCTCATGTTCCTTTGTATTGTGTATATTATGAAATGTTTGATAATGATGTCAAAATTGTACAGATGTCAGCTTGACACTGGTAGTAATTTTTAATGACAGTTGTTCATCGTATTTTGTATGGAATTGTTATAAAATATCTTGTGTATGAGTGGAATGAACATATTTCCATAAAAATGATCAACTTCTGACACATTTTCTCTTTGATGTGAACTGAGGGAAACCAGAGAGCTTCATCAATGCTTGGCTTGGCATTCACCAAGAACTGGGGGAGTGACCATTCAGAAAGCCTAAAGTTACTTAGACTTAGACCATCTCACTATTCCCATACACAGATGTCGTCTCACACGAGTTAGATGAAGGCATGTGAGAACTGACTGAGTGTTGGTTTGAATCACTGATTTGTCCTGGTCATACTCACTATATACCACACACGTGGGTTATGAAACCCATTCTTTGCATGAAGCGTTAGAGACCAGCTGGTAGTCTTGCATGTGTTGAACCTGTAAGTTTCCAACTCACTACATAAGAACCTTCACTTAATTTATGGTCCTGTTAACTGATATTAATTTGATGTCATTTTGTGATGAAAGTCATGTTTATAATGTGTGTATTTCGCTATGCAGTCGCTGCAAGGATAGACGCTGCAGTGAAGGCACTCATACTTACACATGACAGACACTGCTACTGCTGCTGAACATCACCCATGTCATGCATACACTCAGCTTAACAATACAGATGGGTCACGTCCAGGTAGCACAAGCCCAGGCTCATCTTCATCAGTATCAGGGTGTTGAACTTCAGTCCACAACAAGTAATCAGCTTTTGGATATGGTGGAAAGCTTGAGAAAGCTGCTTCCGATGCCCAGCCCTGATTGTAGGCACAAGATGACTTTCATGCTGTTCTCTAGGTACTGAATGATTTATATAATTTGGTGTGGGTCTATTTTCCACAACAGTATTTGTAGATGACTCTTGTATGCAAGATGTTGCCAGGTCCAGGATTATGCATGAATGTTTTGCAAGTGAGAACACTGAATATTATATGCATATATACGTAAGTGTGAGCATTCTTTCTCAGACATGTTTGTTTCTTGTTTCACCATACTGCAGCAGGTATAGTTACGTTCCCCTCGGATTATGGAGCTCAAGATTAACCTGAAACTGTCTCTTGGTTGTTCCATTATTCTTGGTAAGAGATTACAACATGTATTATTTCATTTATTGAATTATTGCAAGATGAATTGGTCTGTTTGGTGGCCATTATAATGAGTGGCACTGAGTATAACATGTTATTTTACCGTATCAGTAATTTTCCACGTACTTGCATTCATGGGGAAATGGAGTCATTAAGTTGTTGCTACATTTAACAATGCTTCAAGATGTCTTCATATGGACTCTGTCTCTCAGAAATGTCTTGTAGAGTAAGAGGTGGTTTTATCACTAACCTAAAAAGTCCAGGATGTAGAGAAGCCAATCATTCAATGCATGTCCTTTGAGAAACTATCTGGCTGGTGCCTGAGTTGGTCAGGACAAAACGTGATGAATCTGATCGACACGCATCGTTCAGCAGTAATACTGAACTATGTATCTTGTCAGCAGAGAGAATCGGGTTTAGAATCGGTGCCCAGGTAACCTATTTTGGTCTTTAAGAAGCAAGCAAACGATCCCAGTGGTAAAGCTTGTTGACAAAGTTTGCATGTTGTCGTACACCAGTGATGAGAATAGTTGCTCAAAATTTTAATCCCTGAATTGTCTGGTCCAGATTGTTTTCATGTGACCGTCATCTAACTGGAATATTGCTGAGTGTGGCATCAAATCACAAACAAACATTGTGGGGAGGGGGGAAGGGAGGGAGAAAATACTGTTTTGTATATATGTGACCATCAGCTGTGATTGACAAGAAGATTATATTTATATGGGGGATCATGTGAACTAGAATACATGCAGACTATCTGAGTTGTTCGGAGAAGACACTGTAGCGCCAACTATATCTGCTTTCTATCTCGTCATGTCAAGACACTTCTATAACTTGACTGTGTTGTGACGTTTCAGACTTCGGGAACAAATGAATTCAAGTCATGAATGTCAGGTACTCTTTACATCACAAATTATGTCATTATTGTAACATAAAGTATTTATATACTGAAGGCAATAAATGATGGTCATGATGTGTACAACTTGTTATGTGATGCTGTAGCCAACTTGGTGACTGTTGTCAAGGCAACCAGAGGAAGCTAATCATTACCTTTCCATTCACTTCTCCTTCATCACAGGCTTCCCACATGTTCATAGTCACACACTTTATAATCAACCATGAAAAATCAATAGCCTCATTTGTAATGATTATCAATAGAATGCTAATTAAAATATTGTGACCTAATTGATGTTAGATGTTACTAGATCATGGTGAAGCTGGCCCACGTTTTAATGATATTTCATATCAAAACACTCTTATCTAGTTATCATCCTTCATTTGTCAAAATTTTTCATTTTGTCAACAGAAAGCTTAAAAGGTACAGCTAAGCAGGTCAGGTGTCAGAGCGATGAGTGATGCCATGGTTTATTGCCAGTCTATTGTAGTGATATCCCTTTTCTTGAACTACATTCCAGATCACATGCTTGTTGTCTGTGGGTACTAGATTCCAGATCACATGCTTGTTGTCTGTGGGTACTACATTCCAGATCACATGCTTGTTGACTGTGGGTACTAGATTCCAGATCACATGCTTGTTGTCTGTGGGTACTACATTCCAGATCACATGCTTGTTGACTGTCGGTACTAGATTCCAGATCACATGCTTGTTATCTGTGGGTACTAGAATCCAGATCACATGCTTGTTGTCTGTGGGTACTAGATTCCAGATCACATGCTTGTTGTCTGTGGGTACTAGATTCCAGATCACATGCTTGTTGTCTGTGGGTACTACATTCCAGATCACATGCTTGTTGACTGTGGGTACTAGATTCCAGATCACATGCTTGTTGTCTGTGGGTACTAGATTCCAGATCACATGCTTGTTGACTGTGGGTACTAGATTCCAGATCACATGCTTGTTGTCTGTGGGTACTAGATTCCAGATCACATGCTTGTTGTCTGTGGGTACTAGATTCCAGATCACATGCTTGTTGACTGTGGGTACTACAT
This sequence comes from Haliotis rubra, assembly GCF_003918875.1. Taxonomy (NCBI): domain Eukaryota; kingdom Metazoa; phylum Mollusca; class Gastropoda; order Lepetellida; family Haliotidae; genus Haliotis; species Haliotis rubra. The sequence goes on along the minus strand of NW_025766558.1, from coordinate 859,262 downwards.
TCCAGATCACATGCTTGTTGTCTGTTGGTACTAGATTCCAGATCACATGCTTGTTGTCTGTTGGTACTAGATTCCAGATCACATGCTTGTTGTCCGTGGGTACTAGATTCCAGATCACATGCTTGTTGTCTGTGGGTACTACATTCCAGATCACATGCTTGTTGTCTGTGGGTACTAGATTCCAGATCACATGCTTGTTGTCTGTGGGTACTACATTCCAGATCACATGCTTGTTGTCTGTGGGTACTACATTCCAGATCACATGCTTGTTGTCTATGGGTACTAGATTCCAGATCACATGCTTGTTGTCTGTGGGTACAAGATTCCAGATCACATGCTTGTTGTCTGTTGGTACTACATTCCAGATCACATGCTTGTTGTCTGTGGGTACAAGATTCCAGATCACATGCTTGTTGTCTGTGGGTACTACATTCCAGATCACATGCTTGTTGTCTATGGGTACTAGATTCCAGATCACATGCTTGTTGTCTGTGGGTACTACATTCCAGATCACATGCTTGTTGTCTGTGGGTACTACATTCCAGATCACATGCTTGTTGTCTGTGGGTACTACATTCCAGATCACATGCTTGTTGTCTATGGGTACTACATTCCAGATCACATGCTTGTTGTCTGTGGGTACTAGATTCCAGATCACATGCTTGTTGTCTGTGGGTACTACATTCAGATCACATGCTTGTTGTCTGTGGGTACTAGATTCCAGATCACATGCTTGTTGTCTGTGGGTACTACATTCCAGATCACATGCTTGTTGTCTGTGGGTACTACATTCCAGATCACATGCTTGTTGTCTGTGGGTACTAGATTCCAGATCACATGCTTGTTGTCTGTGGGTACTAGATTCCAGATCACATGCTTGTTGTGTGTGGGTACTACATTCCAGATCACATGCTTGTTGTCTGTGGGTACTACATTCCAGATCACATGCTTGTTGTCTGTGGGTACTACATTCCAGATCACATGCTTGTTGTCTGTGGATACTACATTCCAGATCACATGCTTGTTGTCTGTGGGTACTACATTCCAGATCACATGCTTGTTGACTGTGGGTACTAGATTCCAGATCACATGCTTGTTGTCTTTGGGTACTAGATTCCAGATCACATGCTTGTTGTCTGTTGGTACTACATTCCAGATCACATGCTTGTTGTCTGTGGGTACAAGATTCCAGATCACATGCTTGTTGTCTGTGGGTACTACATTCCAGATCACATGCTTGTTGTCTATGGGTACTAGATTCCAGATCACATGCTTGTTGTCTGTGGGTACTACATTCCAGATCACATGCTTGTTGTCTGTGGGTACTACATTCCAGATCACATGCTTGTTGTCTGTGGGTACTACATTCCAGATCACATGCTTGTTGTCTATGGGTACTACATTCCAGATCACATGCTTGTTGTCTGTGGGTACTAGATTCCAGATCACATGCTTGTTGTCTGTGGGTACTACATTCCAGATCACATGCTTGTTGTCTGTGGGTACTAGATTCCAGATCACATGCTTGTTGTCTGTGGGTACTACATTCCAGATCACATGCTTGTTGTCTGTGGGTACTACATTCCAGATCACATGCTTGTTGTCTGTGGGTACTAGATTCCAGATCACATGCTTGTTGTCTGTGGGTACTAGATTCCAGATCACATGCTTGTTGTGTGTGGGTACTACATTCCAGATCACATGCTTGTTGTCTGTGGGTACTACATTCCAGATCACATGCTTGTTGTCTGTGGGTACTACATTCCAGATCACATGCTTGTTGTCTGTGGATACTACATTCCAGATCACATGCTTGTTGTCTGTGGGTACTACATTCCAGATCACATGCTTGTTGACTGTGGGTACTAGATTCCAGATCACATGCTTGTTGTCTTTGGGTACTAGATTCCAGATCACATGCTTGTTGTCTGTGGGTACTACATTCCAGATCACATGCTTGTTGTCTGTGGGTACTAGATTCCCGATAACCTTTGCCTGTCGTTACAATGATCCAGATAACATGTGCTTGTTATCTATGGTTACTTCTCTTTCATTTGTTTTTACAAATGATTGGATTTACGAAAAAACAATACAAACTGTCAGTTGAAGAGCCTTTTAGTGTTCCTGAAGTTACATTGCAACACAATATAAACATCCATGAATACAATATACATCTTATAATCTCTCAATAACTAGTAAATCACAGCTTAGCTTTAAGTATTTCTATGAAATTGTTCATGATTTGGCAGACTTAGGTGTTGTTACAACCCTGGTGGACCGAGGGGTTCTGAAGTTAGTTGTGCTTTTAGAGGCTGGTCTTGACCCTGAAGTGGTGGGTCGAGATGTCAGACTTTTCTCTGTGTTTGACTGGCGACTGGCTCTCAGGTCGAGACCCGGGGGATGTGGTGTCCCAGGTGACGCGAGATTTGCAGCGGCTACTGCTTCGACTGCGCTGTGAGCTCGATGGGTGCTGCCCGTCCCGGGTCTCCGGGCGCTGGCTTTGTTTGGTCGCAGGCCGCTTCTCGTTTCTGTAATGAAAGTTTCAGATAACATTAAGATAGCGATCGATGAGTTATCAACTGAAGATTAAATCTAACATATCTAGTTTGTAAAAGTAAATCAGATGACTTTTTCTGAGTAGATTCATATATCTATAGTGCCAACAATATTTACAAACATTTGAGCACAGCCAAGAAATAGAATTATTTATCTGTCATCAAATAATATCATGGCCTGGATCATATCATTCCTCATCTAAAGATTTATAAAATATTGCTACATGCAAGTTTTAAGTATTTGTGCTTATAGACTGCATATAATCTGCATATAATCCACATATAATCTGCATATAATCAAATGTATGTTAAATAAACACGAGGATGTACAGAAACTGAACAGATCATTTGTACGTACATCCAAAATAAAAATAAAACTTTTAAGATTAAGAACAAGTTGTCAACATTTGGGAGAGTAATTCCACCATACTTGTAGAATATACAGCAATAGATGTCCACGAGGGGCACCTCACTCCGATAGAAACAACACATTGTTTGATTATTACCAGAAAACTGTCAACCAGAGAAGCCACTGACCACCACTTAAAAAAGTTCCATAACATCCTGTTTGAGGAAACCTGTGTCTATTACAGACAGCTTAATCACAAACACAGCATATACTTCTCATTCAAAGTAGGCAAGCATGAGCTACTACTGACTCCATAAGATTGGTTTGACCTGTCGTATACAGTGGACTCTGTCAATACCGGCCTATGTAAACACCGGCACTCTGTCTATATCGGCACAAAGTTTCAGTCCGAAACTTATCATAAAGTAAGACCCTCTGTCAAAGACATTTTATTTGGTCCCACTGATGCATTGATCTGCATCGTGATTTGGTTGTAATGGCTTAAACATATCTGCAGGTAATGGCATATCAGTGAAAATGGCAAACATATTTTAGTAATCATCTCTGTGACCCTGACCTTGACCATCCCAGATTGCAGCTTTGCCTCACAGAACACGTACCAAAATTTCAGTGGCATACATCAAATGCTTTTACACTTTTTCAAATAACCTTTCTTAAGACAATGGCCAGAAGGATGACATTATCTTTGACATGACTGATACTTGTTTCCCAGTATTTCCCCATGGGGATGACATGATATCCCTGATGTGTCTAGAAACTCAGCGTGGATTCCAATACAAAGTACAGTAGTGGTGGAGGCAAACTCCTGACAAAACCTGAAAGAATCGGACATGGGGCTGCTTGATTACATATGCCTGAAAAATGTCATGGCTGTCATTAAAAGCGTGTTGAAGGAAATCGAAAATGGAATTAGAGTAAATTCATATTTGACCGTAGCGAGCATGTTTGTGAATAAACAATGATATTTCAAGCAACAAGCTGATCCATCACAAGCTGCTTCTTCACCTAAAATGTTACTTCAATGTTACTTCAGAGCTGAGTGAGCCTACCAACAAGATGTCTGAAGCATCCCAGGAATCAGCTAAACAATACACAAGGTCAGGAAATAAGACCAAGGGAGAAAACAGTTTTGTTTCTCATGCTACTTACTGATAAATGTGTAAAATGAACTTTTAATAAACCACGTGGCCCCTACTGGCCACAGACAATAGTTCCCCTGCAAGTCGGGCATATTATGGATTGCAGAAAGGGGAATCTGGAGCATGAACAAAATTAACTTGGAAAGTTGTTTCTTAACAATGCTTAAAGGTCACATGCAACCAAAAAATCAAACATAATTAAAACCCGATTATCACTTATTCGTGACATATAATATACATTGCTGGTTATGAAAAAACATATAAACAAAATTATAAGCGTACAATCGCAAATCAAAAGTGCAATATTGTGTACTTCGGTTTACTTCCCAAGAAACGAAGCAGCCGGGATACCGAACCCAGTCAGAGCGGGTGGGTGTGCACTCAAGTGTAACGGCTGGTTCATTTGCAGTATGCCCTCACGGCTTATTGTGTGTGTATATGTAGAGATGTTGGGTTTTGTAAATACATGCTCATTTTTTGTGTATAACATTTTGCAATCAACAGACATCATAACATGTCATGTGTTCAACTATCACACCTGCCTGTCTGTGTAATTACATAATGTGACAGAGACCGAACTCGGGACATAAATCAATGCATTTTGTTTATGGTGTATAGCCTGATTGGTGTTAAGTTCAAATTGCATGTGGTCAGTGATAGCAGCTGTGTATTGAATATTGTCATTAGCAGACAGGCAGGCAGACACACAGGTGTCAATAAAACAAGACATTGAGTTTTGTCTGTGACAAAGACATATCTATATCACAGTTAGAAATTCTGTCAACGCTAAATAATGACATTGCTTTTAAGTATCGAACTGAGAAAGTGACTCGGTAAGAAGAACGTGTGGTGAAATTATATAAACAGTTAATTTACTGTCATAACATATAAAAAGCTCGCGCCTGTGAGATATCAACAAAACATTAGAAAAATAGCTCACACCAAAGCCTTCCAAGCTACGCGAACCTATTTCACTGCGCACGTGCTATGAGCGCAGCCCCGCTGTTGAAACCTGTTTTCCCCAGAAAAGTCGGGGGAAAATTAGTGAAACGTTTGAACTCCGATTTCGCGTGTTTTTTTTCATCGCGTTATTTTTCAACTTTATAAGTTGAATTTGCATTTTTGACGATTTGTTTCGGTAAGTCCATACCCAAAGGTATCAGAATCTGCAAAGTTGTGTTTTACGTTGCATGTGACCTTTAACATTAAAGCTAATATTAGGGAGAAGACGGTTCTGAGAAACACGTAACTTAAACAGCTTAATAGTGAATGTAATAGAATGCACACCCACGCCTGACAGAAAACACTGTTATGAATACATAACACCATTTAGAAAATGATCAAATGTAACACATGTTATATTTGGGATTTCACTTTCTCGGATTCAAGTGCTTCTTACACACTGAGCTTTTAGTGCAAGTGAAGAATTGCCCTCATGCACTCAGTGTACTTAATTTGCTGCAAGACAACCAACATGGACAGTTAGGAGTGAGAAAACTGTCTGATATAAATGATGGAAGCGTTATCATTGCAAAAATCAAAGACCTTTACACATGTAGTTGTAGGGAGGGGTGGGCCAGGGCATGGGGAGGGGTGGGCCAGGGGATGGGAGTGGGGTGTTTGGGGCAGGGACTTCATAAAATGCATGAACCAAACAATTTTCTTTACACAATCCACTGTCTGTGTAAAACTTGAGTCCAAGTCTTTTGTAAGAAAATCCCAAACTCTCATGAATGTCAAATGGTCTGTCCTTAGAGCGTGATCAAGCCCCTTCACCACTCTCTCCAGGAATAAACATGGTCAAGTCTTGATATAGCATCTGTCACAATGACTTTAAAGTCCTACCTCTTGTATAGTAACAGAACCAATGGGTGACATAAATTAACAGAATAACAAGGTTATATTTAGTAACAGAACCAATGGTTGTAGAAAGAGAATCAAGTCACTGGGTACTGTAAAAGCAGCAAGGGGGTAGTGACAGAATGATGGGGTTGCAGGGTAAATAAACACACCAATAAACAGACAATGACAATGTTTATTCATAAAGAGTAACCAATAAATACAAAGTAAGAAACAAGCTTCAAAAGTGCCTTACCTTGAGATTCGCTGTTTGCCTGTTGTTAGTGCATAAGAAGGACATTAGTAGCAGGTGCATGCAACAAACACATGCAGGGTGCTGATCTATGTGCACACACATGGGAGGACTGTCCGCATGCACGCACACACACGGGAGGACTGTCAGCAAGCATGCACATGGGAAGACTGTCAGCACGCAAGCACGCACTCACACACACACGCACACATGGGAGGACTGTCAGTACGCACGCACGCATGCACACACATGTACACACGCAAGCATGCATGCATTCACACACTCTCATATGGGAGGACTGTCAGCATGCATGCACGCGCGCGCCCTCCCGCACACACGCATGCACACACACACACATGGGAGGACTGTCAGTATACACACACACAGAGGAGGACTCAGCATTCAAACACAGAGACATGTTTCCCATGCATATACTAACACATATTCAGGACTATCACACATGGGAGGACTGTCAGTATACACACACACAGAGGAGGACTCAGCATTCAAACACAGAGACATGTTTCCCATGCATACACTAACACACTGAGGACTATCACACATGGGAGGACTGTCAGTATACACACACACAGAGGAGGACTCAGCATTCAAACACAGAGACATGTTGCCCATGCATACACTAACACACTGAGGACTATCACACATGGGAGGACTGTCAGTATACACACACACAGAGGAGGACTCAGCATTCAAACACAGAGACATGTTTCCCATGCATATACTAACACATATTCAGGACTATCACACATGGGAGGACTGTCAGTATACACACACACAGAGGAGGACTCAGCATCCAAACACAGAGACATGTTTCCCATGCATATACTAACACACTGAGGACTATCACACATGGGAGGACTGTCAGTATACACACACACAGAGGCGGACTCAGCATCCAAACACAGAGACATGTTTCCCATGCATACACTAACACACTGAGGACTATCACACATGGGAGGACTGTCAGTATACACACACACAGAGGAGGACTCAGCATTCAAACACAGAGACATGTTTCCCATGCATATACTAACACACTGAGGACTATCACACATGGGAGGACTGTCAGTATACACACACACAGAGGAGGACTCAGCATTCAAACACAGAGACATGTTTCCCATGCATATACTAACACACACTCAGGACTATCACACATGGGAGGACTGTCAGTATACACACACACAGAGGCGGACTCAGCATCCAAACACAGAGACATGTTTCCAATGCATATACTAACACACTGAGGACTATCACACATGGGAGGACTGTCAGTATACATGCACAGAGAGGAGGACTCAGCATCCAAACACAGAGACATGTTGCCCATGCATACACTAACACATACTCAGGACTATCACACATGGGAGGACCAACAAACCAAGAGCAAGCATTAAAGTGACAGTTATTCTATACTACAGTGGAAGTGCTCTTCACATGCATATCAGATCATAAATTGTATTGCTGTGCAAGTTACACTTGGTCAAGGTGGAAAATAGTGGAGGGACATTATGTAAAACAATATATGTGTGCATTCTGGCCAAGTTACACAAAGTTGGTCTTATACCATGTCATGTTTCAGTCTGTAAGGAAATCAGTGTATGTCGTGTGTTTTCTCAGACATCAGTGACACACAGGTACATTTACTGACACAGTTAGCCTGTATACTCCGAGTGCTGCTGTGTAGCTATCTCCATAGATCAAGTTGAAGAGTTGTGATCATTCACTTCACCAGGTCTGGTTCACCATTACTGGTTAATGTCTGACCAATACTCACCTCGAGGTCGTCTACTGGACACATTGTCCAGAAAATTAGCCAGAACGGAAAGCTCATCCGTCAGTCGACCCGTCACATCAGAGATAGTGGTCTCGCGGTTCCCCGTCTTCTCCAGCAGACGCCCAAACGCTTCTACCGTCTCCTTGTCTCGGTTAGCAAACAACTGTGGGATCAAACGTGATAAGTTATCTTGGCTGTTACGATTGGGTGACAGGAATAGTTACAGGTTATTTGGCTGTTACGATTGGGTGACAGGAATAGTTACAGGTTATTTGGCTATTGTGATTGGGTGACAGGAATAGTTACAGGTTATTTGGCTATTGTGATTGGGTGACAGGAATAGTTACATTTGGCTTATTTGGCTATTTACAGTGATTGGGTGACAGGAATAGTTATAGGTTATTTTTGACAGCTGTTACAGGATTGGGTGACAGGAATAGTTATAGGTTATTTGGCTGTTACGATTGGGTGACAGGAATAGTTATAGGTTATTTGGCTGTTACGATTGGGTGACAGGAATAGTTATAGGTTATTTGGCTGTTGACGATTGGGTGACAGGAATAGTTATAGGTTATTTGGCTGTTACGATTGGGTGACAGGAATAGTTATAGGTTATTTGGCTGTTACGATTGGGTGACAGGAATAGTTACAGGTTATGTGGCTGTTACGATTGGGTGACAGGAATAGTTACAGGTTATTTGGCTATTGTGATTGGGTGACAGGAATAGTTACAGGTTATTTTGGTTCTTGCATCAATGTTCTGTTTTCGGAGAATTTATTGTAATATCTAAACCCTGTGATAAGTTCCAGATTTTCTCCTGACACATATTATGACCTACATCATCTGTCTGGTTTTACTTTCAGATGAAACTGACAACAGTAATTGTCTGGCCAAGTTTTGTTTGTGTTGCATGTCTGGCTAACCATACCTCCTGCATGACCCGGTCTGACTCCCAGCTGGTAACAAGGGCCTCTGTAAAATACAACATCACAATGACAGCTGATTTTTGATATTTTGTTTTGAATTGGAGATGACTAAAATCTAAAAAGTGCATATATAACCTTTCCTTCTGTTGCCCAATATGATGTATTTCTAACCAAGAAATTCACTGCACCTACCCATCTCTCCTCACCTCAGAAATGGGCAACCCCAACATCCTCAACCCATGCAGTGGCTAACACTACCACTCCCCACCCCAGTAGTGGTCTACCCCACCACTCCCCACCCCAGTCGTGGTCAACCCCACCACTCCCCACCCCAGTAGTGGTCAACCCCACCACTCCCCATCCCAGTAGTGGTCAACCCCACCACTCCCCACCCCAGTCGTGGTCTACCCCACCTCTCCCCACCCCAGTAGTGGTCAACCCCACCACTCCCCACCCCAGTAGTGGTCTACCCCACCATTCCCCACCCCAGTAGTGGTCTACCCCACCACTCCCCAATCCCAGTAGTGGTCAACCCCACCGCCCCCATCCCAGTAGTGGTCAACCCCACCCTCCCCACCTCAGTAGTGGTCAACCCCACCCCTCCCCATCCCAGTAGTGGTCAACCCCACCCTCAGTAGTGGTCAGCCCACCCCTCCCCATCCCAGTAGTGGTCAACCCCACCCCTCCCCATCCCAGTAGTGGTCAACCCCACCCTCCCCATCCCAGTAGTGGTCAACCCCACCCCTCCCCATCCCAGTAGTGGTCAACCCCACCGCTCCCCCACCCCCCCATCCCAGTAGTGGTCAACTCCACCACTCCCCATCCCAGTAGTGGTCAACCCCACCACTCCCCACCTCAGTAGTGGTCAACCCCACCATTCCCCACCCCAGTAGTGGTCAACCCCACCCCTCCCCCCCTCCCCCCAGTAGTGGTCCCCACCCTCCCCACCATTCCCCACCCCTCCCCATCCCAGTGGTGGTCAACCCCACCCCACCCCTCCCCATCCCAGTAGTGGTCTACTCCACCATTCCCCACCCCAGTAGTGGTCAACCCCACCACTCCCCACCTCAGTAGTGGTCTACCCACCATTCCCCACCCCAGTAGTGGTCAACCCCACCCCTCCCACCCCAGTAGTGGTCTACCCCACCATTCCCCACCCCAGTGTGGTCAACTCCACCGCTCCCCATCCCAGTAGTGGTCAACCCCAACATTCCCCACCCCAGTAGTGGTCTACCCCACCCTAGTAGTGGTCAACCCCACCCCTCCCCACCCCAGTAGTGGTCTACCCCACCATTCCCCACCCCAGTAGTGGTCAACCCCACCCCTCCCCACCTCAGTAGTGGTCAACCCCACCCCTCCCCATCCCAGTAGTGGTCAACCCCACCGCTCCCCACCCCAGTAGTGGTCAACCCCACCACCCCTCACTCCAGTAGTGGTCAACCCCACCCCTCCCCACCTCAGTAGTGGTCTACCCTACTGTTATCTCCAGTCCCTACCTTTAGACTTGACCAGTTCTTTCTGTAGCCGCATGGTGGCCTCCTCGTTCATCTCCATCTGAGACTGGATGTCCACAATGTCAGCCTCCAGCTTCTTGCAACTCTACAGGCAGACAGTCAGTGGTCCATCAATCTTTCCATGATTTTGAAAAGTCTTATAACAACATATGGGAGAGGAATACCAGAGAAGATGCAAGTCACAGTCACAACATATTCTAGTGGGCAATGGATCACAACAAGGGCAAGTCTGGGATTGAACACTTATAGAAACCTGCGACATCCACCTGGACAACCCTGACGCTCATCACTCACCTCCTGAAACCTGTGGTTCTCCTCCATGACCTTCTTCAGCTTACTGCCCTCCATGTAGATCTGTTCCTCCGTGGTCTGCATCAGCTGGCCCTGAGCCTTCATCTGTGTTAGGGACTCCCCTCGCAGCTGCTTCAGGTCCTCTCTTAGCTTGACCTGCACACAGTTGGCATTGTAGCATGTCATCTAGACATTTTATAGTGGTTATAACCATTTGACCTTGTTTTCTTCAAACAATGTAAAGCTATAGACTAAGTTGTCCAATCTGCGTAATAACAGGGTATGAAACTCCCCAAAAATTCAGCCAGACCACAGGGCTGGTTAGATGCAAAACCTGCCAGCCCTGACCAAAACTTACCTTCCCACAAAATTTCTTTATATACATGTCTAAATTTTAACCCGACCGTCAGACAGGTGAATTTGAGAATCTGTCAGTCCGTGTTGAAAATAACCTGTCCCCGGCGATCGGGCAGGCAGGTATTTCGAACTACTACTCAACTTGATAGTGATACTCAGATATCACTCCAGTTGTTCCTGTTTACTGTGTTTAGATGTGTACTCACCTGGGGCGCCGCCATGGCCTCCTTCTCTCGCTTGGACTTCATTATTGCATCTTCTAAACTCATTTTCTTGTTCTTCAAGCCTGAAGCAGGACACTCATTCATCAGTCATGACACAGTATATTAATCATGTCAGTGACAACAGAGTGGGTCCACAATGTCAATCATAACACAGGACATTCGTCATGTCAGTGACGACACAGTGGGTCTACAATGTCAATCATAACACAGGACATTCATCCGTCAGCAACAACACAGTGGGTCCCACGTCATGTCAGTGACGACACAGTGGGTCTACAATGTCAATCATAACACAGGACATTCATCATGTCAGCAACAACACAGTGGGTCCACAATGTCAATCATAACACAGGACATTCGTCATGTCAGTGACAACACAGTGGGTCTACAATGTCAATCATAACACAGGACATTCGTCATGTCAGTGACAACACAGTGGGTCCACAATGTCAATCATAACACAGGACATTCGTCATGTCAGTGACAACACAGTGGGTCTACAATGTCAATCATAACACAGGACATTCGTCATGTCAGTGACAACACAGTGGGTCCACAATGTCAATCATAACACAGGACATTCGGACATTCGTCATGTCAGTGACGACACAGTGGGTCTACAATGTCAATCATAACACAGGACATTCATCATGTCAGTGACAACACAGTGGGTCCACAATGTCAATCATAACACAGGACATTCGTCATGTCAGTGACGACACAGTGGGTCTACAATGTCAATCATAACACAGGACATTCATCATGTCAGTGACAACACAGTGGGTCCACAATGTCAATCATAACACAGGACATTCATCATGTCAGTGACAACACAGTGGGTCCACAATGTCAATCATAACACAGGACATTCATCATGTCAGTGACGACACAGTGGGTCCACAATGTCAATCATAACACAGGACATTCGTCATGTCAGTGACGACACAGTGGGTCCACAATGTCAATCATAACACAGGACATTCATCATGTCAGTGACAACACAGTGGGTCCACAATGTCAATCATAACACAGGACATTCGTCATGTCAGTGACGACACAGTGGGTCTACAATGTCAATCATAACACAGGACATTCATCATGTCAGCGACAACACAGTGGGTCCACAATGTCAATCATAACACAGGACATTCGTCATGTCAGTGACGACACAGTGGGTCTACAATGTCAATCATAACACAGGACATTCGTCATGTCAGTGACAACACAGTGGGTCCACAATGTCAATCATAACACAGGACATTCGTCATGTCAGTGACGACACAGTGGGTCCACAATGTCAATCATAACACAGGACATTCATCATGTCAGTGACAACACAGTGGGTCTACAATGTCAATCATAACACAGGGTCCACATTCATAACACAGGACATTCGTCATGTCATTCATGTCAGTGACGACACAGTGGGTCTACAATGTCAATCATAACACAGGACATTCATCATGTCAGTGACGACACAGTGGGTCCACAATGTCAATCATAACACAGGACATTCATCATGTCAGTGACAACACAGTGGGTCCACAATGTCAATCATAACACAGGACATTCATCATGTCAGCAACAACACAGTGGGTCTACAATGTCAATCATAACACAGGACATTCATCATGTCAGTGACAACACAGTGGGTCCACAATGTCAATCATAACACAGACGACACAGTGGGTCTACAATGTCAATCATAACACAGGACATTCATCATATCAGTGACAACACAGTGGGTCCACAATGTCAATCATAACACAGGACATTCGTCATGTCAGCGACAACACAGTGGGTCTACAATGTCAATCATAACACAGGACATTCATCATGTCAGCGACAACACAGTGGGTCCACAATGTCAATCATAACACAGGACACTCATCATGCCAATCATAACACAGGGTTTCAAAACGATGATCGCAAAACAGATTGTTCAAAATGTGTATCATAAAACAGGAAACTCCTTTGTCAACAGGTTTTAAAATGTATCATATGATACGTATTTATCATGAATTTTAAAACTATTTTTAGTCACAATATGGCTGCAATACTGCCACTGTGACTATAACTCACTCATGACGTCACACATACCGCAATTCAATTACCACGCCAGTCCTTAGATGAGACATTCATCATGTCAGTCATAAGACAGGGGTCATTACACACATTGGCTGTCTGTGCCAAAACGTTTTGAGTGTATTAACCAAAATATTGGCCATTGACATTGTTTTCAGGATATTTTATGTTAAAGTACAGAGTTAGGCTTCTAGTGTCTAAAAGCACTGAGTTTATGATGAAAATATTTTATAATGATATATTTGATAATGATATATTTGATAATGATATATTTGATAATGATATATTTGATAACGATATATTTTATAATGATATATTTTCAGTTAAAAAACAAACAAACAAACCAAACTGTATGATTCTGGTTAGCAGCTAACTTAGTTTAAGTCTGGGTGTAACCTGTGTTAACTAACTATTTACTGTATCTCTGAACATAAAACCAGTTCACAAAACATGATATGATCAGAAGAAGAAGAAATGCATGGCAGTGGTAGGGATATCAAACAGTAACATTTTAAAATATTGCTAAAAAAACATTACATATGATCATCTGCTCAGTTACATCACTGCTGTTGTTACAAATGATCAACTGCTTCGTTAAATAACCGCTGTTGTTACATATGATCATCTGGTCAGTTAAATAACCGCTGTTGTTACATATGATCATCTGCTTAGTTAAATCACTGTTGTTATTACATATGATCATCTGCTTCGTTAAATAACCGCTGTTATTACATATGATCATCTGTTCAGTTACATCACCGCTGTTGTTACATATGATCATCTGCTCAGTTACATCACTGTTGTCATTACATATGATCATCTGTTCAGTTACATCACCGCTGTTATTACATATGATCATATGTTCAGTTACATCACCGCTGTTATTACATATGATCATCTGTTCAATTACATCACCGCTGTTACATATGATCATATGTTCAGTTACATCACCACTGTTATTACATATGATCATATGTTCAGTTACATCACCGCTGTTATTACATATGATCATCTGTTCAGCTACATCACCGCTGTTATTACATATGATCATATGTTCAGTTACATCACCGCTGTTGTTACATATGATCATCTGTTCAGTTACATCACCGCTGTTATTACATATGATCATCTGTTCAGTTACATCACCGCTGTTGTTACATATGATCATCTGTTCAGTTACATCACCGCTGTTGTTACATATGATCATCTGTTCAGTTACATCACCGCTGTTGTTACATATGATCATCAGTTCAGTTACATCACTGTTGTTACATTACATATGATCATCTGTTCAGATTTCATCACACGCTCATATGATCTGTTGTTACATATGATCATATGTTCAGTTACATCACCTGCTGTTATTAGATATGATCATATGTTCAGTTACATCACCGCTGTTATTACATATGATCATCTGTTCAGTTACATCACCGCTGTTGTTACATATGATCATCTGTTCAGTTACATCACCACTGTTATTACATATGATCATATGTTCAGCTACATCACCGCTGTTATTACATATGATCATATGTTCAGTTACATCACCGCTGTTGTTACATATGATCATCTGTTCAGTTACATCACCGCTATTGTTACATATGATCATCTGTTCAGTTTCATCACCGCTGTTGTTACATATGATCATATGTTCAGTTACATCACCGCTGTTATTACATATGATCATATGTTCAGTTACATCACCGCTGTTATTACATATGATCATATGTTCAGTTACATCACCGCTGTTGTTACATATGATCATCTGTTCAGTTACATCACCACTGTTATTACATATGATCATATGTTCAGTTACATCACTGCTGTTATTACATATGATCATATGTTCAGTTACATCACCGCTGTTATTACATATGATCATCTGCTCCCACATATACTCCCCATGAAAAGTTGAGACTCACTAGTGTAAATGTAGCCACTTACTTCAGTCAACTGCTCTGAACTAAATTTTGCAAAATAATCCATACAGTTTAAAGGTACTGTCTACACATGAACTGATGTACTGTAAAACAAATTCGTGATGTTGAAAAGTTTATTGTCATGTGTTCAATAAATGATGAAACTCAGTGGAAAATGGCGATTTTTAAAAAAAACTTTACACCAAAACACAGCTGTTCACATGAACGATATTTGCACATGCTTCAGCAATTTGATGCATGATCCTAGTGCAATTAATCTGCATGAGGTTTGCAAATGTTTCCCCCAAGTTAGGGGAGAAATCCATCTTCGTTGTAACCATATGTACATACAATACATATAGTGATTGATCTAAGCAAGTCTAAGCTTTTGATGGGTAGTATCATTTCCATCCAAGTTGTCAGCCTCTCACCTACAACATCCTTCTTCATCTTGTCGTAGGCCGCTGACCTCTCTTCAAAGCTCACCTCCAGCTGCTGAAACACTGGCATCTGCTCACACACCTGCTGGGACTTGGTCACTTGGTCAGTCTCCATGGTAACAATCTCCTCCTGTAACATGAGTGAGTGATGCCTTTTTACAGATTGCCAGGAATGGACACACTGAACCCATGGCGAAGACAAACCTGGGTCTCTTGGCGTTGGTCAGTTATTGGGGGTAGGAGGATTGGGGAGGAGGAGGTTGGAGGTAAGTACTGTATCGTACATTGCCACCATCCAGCCACCCAGTTGATCCTGGACAAAACCAGGGTTATATGTTGGACTGCTTCATGTAAACCTGCTGTGAGTCTGTGTGTTTATAATTCAGTCACAGTCAAAAGACAATCTCATCAAACACTGGAGTATACCAGGATTACAAGATATCTTTAAGACAGCAACAATAATGATATTGCCATCATGTTTGATTCATGTCTAACAAGTTGTTTTACATACATGAACTTGACAATAATTGTTAGCTAGATCAGTTTCACAATTCACCAAAATGAAGCTTTGTTTAGTATGTCGGATTATACTGAGTTCATGTTGAGACACACAGTTGTCAAAGGTTACAGGAGTGATCAACGTTCGGACATGAAGTGTCATACCAAGATCTGTAGAGAGGACCCTACAGTCGACCTTTTGCTTCATTCCCAAACATAACAACCTGACAATCAACACACCAGATAAAGTGTTAGCAGCAAGAGCATATACTTCTGTTATACCTGTACCTTTGTTAAACCTGTCTATATGTGGCACATCTGTATCTTAATTGTTACATCCGTACCTTTGTGCTACATCTGTACCTTAATTGTTACATCTGTACCTTTGTTACATCTGTACCTTTGGGTTACATCTGTACCTTAATTGTTACATCTGTACCTTTGTTACATCTGTACCTTTGTGCTACATCTGTACCTTAATTGTTACATCTGTACCTTTGTTACATCTGTACCTTTGGGTTACATCTGTACCTTAATTGTTACATCTGTACCTTTGTTACATCTGTACCTTTGGGTTACATCTGTACCTTTGTGTTACATCGGTACCTTTGTGTTACAACTGTACCTTTGGGTTACATCTGTACCTTAATTGTTACATCTGTACCTTTGTTACATCTGTACCTTTGGGTTACAACTGTACCTTTGGGTTACATCTGTACCTTAATTGTTACATCTGTACCTTTGTTACATCTGTACCTTTGGGTTACATCTGTACCTTAATTGTTACATCTGTACCTTTGTTACATCTGTACCTTTGGGTTACATCTGTACCTTTGTGTTACATCGGTACCTTTGTGTTACAACTGTACCTTTGGGTTACATCTGTACCTTTACAACTGTACCTTTTGGTTACATCTGTACCTTTGTTACATCTGTACCTTTGGGTTACAACTGTACCTTTGGGTTACATCTGTACCTTAATTGTTACATCTGTACCTTTGTTACATCTGTACCTTTGGGTTACATCTGTACCTTTGTGTTACATCGGTACCTTTGGGTTACAACTGTACCTTTGGGTTACATCTGTACCTTAATTGTTACATCTGTACCTTTGTTACATCTGTACCTTTGGGTTACAACTGTACCTTTGGGTTACATCTGTACCTTTGTTACATCTGTACCTTTGGGTTACATCTGTACCTTTGGGTTACATCGGTACCTTTGTGTTACAACTGTACCTTTGGGTTACATCTGTACCTTAATTGTTACATCTGTACCTTTGGGTTACATCTGTACCTTTGGGTTACATCTGTACCTTTGTTACATCTGTACCTTTGGGTTACATCTGTACCTTAATTGTTACATCTGTACCTTTGTTACATCTGTACCTTTGGGTTACATCTGTACCTTAATTGTTACATCTGTACCTTTGTTACATCTGTACCTTTGGGTTACATCTGTACCTTTGTGTTACATCGGTACCTTTGTGTTACAACTGTACCTTTGGGTTACATCTGTACCTTAATTGTTACATCTGTACCTTTGTTACATCTGTACCTTTGGGTTACAACTGTACCTTTGGGTTACATCTGTACCTTGTATTGTTACATCTGTACCTTTGTTACATCTGTACCTTTGTTACATCTGTACCTTTATTGTTACATCTGTACCTTTGTTACATCTGTACCTTTTAGTTACATCGTTACATCGGTACCTTTGTGTTACATCTGTACCTTTGGGTTACATCTGTACCTTTAATTGTTACATCTGTACCTTTGTTACATCTGTACCTTTGGGTTACAACTGTACCTTTGGGTTACCTTAATTGTTACATGTACCTTTGTTACATCTGTACCTTTTGGTTACATCTGTACCTTAATTGTTACATCTGTACCTTTGTTACATCTGTACCTTTGGTTACATCTGTACCTTTGTGTTACATCGGTACCTTTGGGTTACAACTGTACCTTTGGGTTACATCTGTACCTTAATTGTTACATCTGTACCTTTGTTACATCTGTACCTTTGGGTTACAACTGTACCTTTGGGTTACATCTGTACCTTTGTTACATCTGTACCTTTGGGTTACATCTGTACCTTTGGGTTACATCGGTACCTTTGTGTTACAACTGTACCTTTGGGTTACATCTGTACCTTTGGGTTACATCTGTACCTTTGGGTTACATCTGTACCTTTGTTACATCTGTACCTTTGGGTTACATCTGTACCTTTGGGTTACATCTGTACCTTTGTGTTACAACTGTTAAACCAGTCTATATGTGGTACATCTGTATCTGATATTAAACCTGTACCTATATGTTACACCTCTCTGCTAGTTAGGCTGGATCCTCATGTTAAACCTGTACCTGATATTAAACTTGTTTCTTTGTGTTACACCTCTGTGTGTGTGTGTGTGTGTGTATGTGTTATGTAACCTGTATGATGTAAATGTGTTACACCTGAATGATATACATGTGTTATAAGTGTACAATACATTATTTGTATTCTACCTTAAAGACTTTGTTGTTATAACTTAGGCTATTCTTGTATTAAGTGCAATACATCTGTTTTAAAATACCTCCCTCTTACTCCCCATTATTGTTCATGTTGCTATAGATGTTTTTGTTTAGGTTACAGTTGTGTTACAGTGGTGTTACATTACGGTGGTGTTACATCCTGCTCCCAGTATTGTCCAGTTATAAACAATACACCACTGTTACCTAACCACCATCTTACCCTTAGTTCCTTGCCTTCTTCATATAAGTGTTCAGCTGTCTGTTATACACAGATAGAAATACATGTACAAGTTGGTTCTACAAGTGCAAGATGCGGATCAATCGATGTTTACACATATTTATATTCCTGTACCTCTAACACACCACTAATCTGTATTACAGACAACCTAGTGAGTGATATCAAGAGCATCAATCCCCTCAATTCAGATCCCAAATGAGTGGATCATGCTCATGCCGTCAATCACTGGATTCTCTGGAACAGACTTGATTATTTACAAACACACCAAAATGAGGCATTAAAACAAACAAATCATATGAAGAAATCCCAGTATGCGTTCCCTTGTTTGTTCCTGTTGTTTACTGATGAAACACAACAGTCCCACGCAACATTCCGGCTTCAGCCATGTTATCAAATATACATGCAACTAAAACTGCCCCTTGGTAGACATGAAACTGTCAGTGTCATTAACCGTCACCTGGGAATGATGGGTCACATAGGGTGAACACAGGCCAAAATGTCAACAGGTGTGATTATGTTGACCACTTGATGATTTAAGGATAAAGGTGATGGAGAAAGATACCCACACCACACGACCCAACACACCCTGGTGCGGAGCCCCTGTGTGTGCAATACATGACAAGGAGCAGTCATTGTGGGTATAAAATGTTTCAATACAGATGCAACTGAACTGCTCTCAAGGAACATGAAAATGTAACATTTTTATAGACTTTTATCTCTATCATCTGTGTGACCATCAGTAATGTTATACTGAGAATGATAGAGAACTTGTGGCTATAACAACGAGATATACACAGCACATAACACCAGAGTGTGTATACACCAGTGTTGTTCTGCCCACCAGTAGACATTCAGCCCCCACCTGTACACACATAATTACATCACATACATGCTGTTATTTGAATCAAGTACCAATTCCAGATTAGGAAATAAGCAATATATGTTATCAGATGCAGGTATTTGAATACTCACTATCTCCTGCAAATCTAAAAACACACGTCTGAAGACATTGCAAAACAGGAAAGTTATTTCTGTAATTTCTCTCTCTGTCACAGATGTGACAGGGGTGTATACGAACATCACTCTGGATCTCTACCACATCTGTCTGGCCAACACAGTATAGAGAACTGAAGTTGTTCTGTTTAATTTTGATCAAACTTGTTACATTAATAATGAAGAATCTGTTTAACCAGCCAAATTAGATGAGTATTTAGAAAGAAAATTATCCAAACTCCCATTATTTGAAATGCAAATGAGACATTGAGAAGAACAGTGTCTAAGACTGGTTACAGAGAGAGACAGACTCACTTCAACATTTGACATAGTTGTTAGGAGTGAGAGGTCCCTTGCACTCAGCCACAGCACTCTACCTCAATAAACAGCTGACACATACCGGCTCCGGCTGGTATACATCCTCCCTCATTAAATATAACCAACACCCTGATGACACCTGGTGATCCCTCGGTATACAAAGTTTCACCTACCTGTGTCGACGCATCCCTGACTTCAGCAGGTGTTTTGTCCTGAGAACACTATGTATTGTATGACACCTTCAGCTTACTGTTGACAGTACATCACCTCTGAGACAAGTCAATCGCCTTGTTCTAGGCCATATCTTTACTGACTGAATGTCCAGTGTAAAGTGCATCTAAACCTCATATCCTGCTTACATCAACATTACAGGACTAAGTAAACTCTAGCCAAGATCTAATAGTAACTGAACATATTTTTATTCTGCCTATTGTATTCCAAATGGCTGACATGATGTTGGGGGCAGAGAATGACCATACTCAACTGTTTCACAAGAACACTTATTGGCATGTATGATTCTCAGTGTCTTTAGATCGTGATGAATGGAGACAACTCCCAGCCAATGGTGGCTGCTACGCTGATCTACTAAGCATGATGTTGATCCTAAGTGACCTGCCAGGCTATAGAATGACCTGACCTTGACCTTACCTCCAAGGCCGTTGTCTTGCTGTGCATGGCGGAGAACATGTCTTTATACCTCTCCTCCAGCGTGCTCAACTCCGCTTGCAGTTTGTGAATCTCCTCCTCATCTTTACGTAGGTCCTTCTGAATCTGGGCACCCTGCAACAAACACACAATAAGAAAACAGAACACAACAGGACACCTCCTTGTCTGAACTTCCCATGGACATGGACCTAAGCAACTTCTGCTGATTGTAAGAGATGACCGAATGGACCTGGTGGTTGGACCAAGTGACTTGGTTTATTACCTCATTAGCGAGCTCCACGTGCTTTGTCTTCCCCTCCTGGATCTTCTGGTTGACAGACTGCATGAATCTCTGCTGTTCAGTCTTGAAGTCCTCCAGATCCTTCTGTACATGGTCCTTCTTACCTTGCATATCAAATCTGAGGACACAATCAAGATCAAGGTTAGTTTTCCTCAGTTGCTTACCAGCACAGCCTCCACTACACAAACCATCAGTGTGTGAACCGACACCTACATCAACACATAAAGGCAGCTACTGGCATCCACACAACTTCCGTGATCAGTACTTCATGGGTTTGTTATGACATGTACCCCTGCCATTGTGAATACATATAGCAGTTATACTGTGAGTGAGCTCTAGATTTTGCAAACAATTTTAGAAGTGAAAACATGCATCATGTGGTGAAGCCTTGTGCTACTGCTTCAATGTCTGGCAGTAACTAACCACATCCACACTTGACCTTCACCCCCAAACCACAACCCACACCACCTCCTACACCAACATCATTATCTACTTCAACCCACATCCAAACGCTTCACTCACCCCTACCACTTGCACGACCCACCTTCAACACCACACATTCCACCCCCAACCACAATCCACACCACCTCCTACACCAACATCATTATCTACTTCAACCCACATCCAAACCCTTCACTCACCCCCAACCCACCCGCACGACCCACCTTCAACACCATACATTCCACCACCAACCACAACCCACACCACCTCCTACACCAACATCATTATCTACTTCAACCCACATCCAAACCCTTCACTTACCCCCATTATCTACCACTCACCCCAACACCATTCCACCAACCACAATCCACACCTTCCTACACCAACATCATTATCTACTTCAACCCACATCCAAACCCTTCACTTACCCTCACCACAAACCTTCAACACCACACATTCCAGAACCAACCACAACCCACACCACCTCCTACACCAACCATAATTATCACTTCCAACCCACATCCAAACCCTTCACTCACCCCCACCATTCACAACTAGAGTCACCTAGTCACTTACTCAACACTCACACCCTTCAACACCACACATTCCACCCCACAACCTCAACAAAACACACCAAACATCAGCCAATACCTCCCACACCCATCACATCATCCTGACCCACGTCAACTCAACCACCACAACCAGAGTTACCTGTCCTTCCTCCACTCAACCACCACAACCAGAGTTACCTGTCCTTCCTCCACTCAACCACCACAACCAGTTACCTGTCCTTCCTCCACTCAACAACCACCACAACCAGAGTTACTTCCTCCTCCACACAACCACCACCACCAGAGTTACACAACCTGTCCTTCCTCCACTCAACCACCACAACCAGAGTTACCTGTCCTTCCTCCACTCAACCACCACAACCAGAGTTACCTGTCCTTCCTCCACACAACCACCACAACCAGAGTTACCTGTCCTTCCTCCACACTTCCTCCACTCACAACCACCACAACCAGAGTTACCTGTCCTTCCTCCACTCAACCACCACAACCAGAGTTACCTGTCCTTCCTCCACACAACCACCACAACCAGAGTTACCTGTTACCTGTCCTGTCCTTCCTCCACCAACCACCACAACCAGAGTTACCTGTCCTTCCTCCACTCAACCACCACAACCAGAGTTACCTGTCCTTCCTCCACTCAACCACCACAACCACCACAACCAGGTTACCTGTCCTTTCCTCAACCACCTGTCCTTCCTCCAAACCACCACAACCAGAGTTACCTGTCCTTCCTCCACTCAACTCAACCACCACAACCAGAGTTACCTGTCCTTCCTCCACTCAACCACCACCACAACCAGAGTTACCTGTCCTTCCTCCACTCAACCACCACAACCAGAGTTACCTGTCCTTCCTCCACTCAACCACCACAACCTAGAGTTACCTGTCCACACCACCCACTCACCACCACAACCAGAGTTACCTGTCCTTCCTCCACTCCAACCACCACAACCAGAGTTACCTGTCCTTCCTCCACTCAACCACCACAACCAGAGTTACCTGTCCTTCCTCCACTCAACCACCACAACCAGAGTTACTCTGTCCTTCCTCCACTCAACCACCCACACACCAGAGTTACCTGTCCTTCCTCCACACAACCACCACAACCAGAGTTACCTGTCCTTCCTCCACTCAACCACCACAACCAGAGTTACCTGTCCTTCCTCCACACAACCACCACAACCAGAGTTACCTGTCCTTCCTCCACTCAACCACCACAACCAGAGTTACCTGTCCTTCCTCCACTCAACCACCACAACCAGAGTTACCTGTCCTTCCTCCACTCAACCATAACCAGAGTTACCTTGTCCACCCACAAACCAGAGTTACCACAACCAGAGTTACCTGTCCTTCCTCCACTCAACCACCACAACCAGAGTTACCTGTCCTTCCTCCACTCAACCACCACAACCAGAGTTACCTGTCCTTCCTCCACTCAACCACCACAACCAGAGTTACCTGTCCTTCCTCCACTCAACCACCACAACCAGAGTTACCTGTCCTTCCTCTCATTGTTGAGCATCTCCCTGAACTCCTCCAGTTGCTTGTTGAGCTGCGCCACCACGGCCCTGTCACACAAAAAGTACAGTATAGTCACACAAACAGTACAATATAGTCACACAAACAGTACAACATAGTCACACAAACAGTACAATATAGTCACACAAACAGTACAATATAGTCACACAAACAGTACAATATAGTCACACAAACAGTACAATATAGTCACACAAACAGTACAATATAGTCACACAAACAGTACAATATAGTCACACAAACAGTACAATATAGTCACACAAACAAACAGTACAAAATATAGTCACACACAAACAGTACAAATATAGTCACACAAACAGTACAATAAAGTCACACAAACAGTACAACATAGTCACACAAACAGTACAACATAGTCACACAAACAGTACAATAAAGTCACACAAACAGTACAACATAGTCACACAAACAGTACAATATAGTCACACAAACAGTACAATATAGTCACACAAACAGTACAGTATAGTCACACAAACAGTACAATATAGTCACACAAACAGTACAATATAGTACAAACAGTACAACATAGTCACACAAACAGTACAGTTGGACGTACTTGTGAGATTCTGCCACGTTCTCTATCTCTTCAGTCATGTCGATGTTCTCTGCTTGCATGCGGCCCACATCTTCAGCCTTCATGGTCAAGTTTTGCTTTGCTGATTGTAATCTTCAAACAAAATTGGAACATGAAAATGTTAATATTTTGTTACAGGATTTTGTAAGGATGCAAAGTCACCTAATACACACTACTTACGTATTAACACCTAATACACATACTTCTCAAAGTCATCTCATACGCTCTACTCACAGTATGTCCACCTAATACACTCTACTCACAGTATGTCCATCTAATAAACTCTACTCACAATATGTCCATCTAATACACTCTACTCACAATATGTCCACCTCATACACTCTACTCACAGTTTGTCCACCTAATACACTCTACTCACAGTATGTCCACCTAATACACTCTACTCACAGTATGTCCACCTAATACACTCTACTCACAGTATGTCCACCTAATACACTCTACTCACAGTATGTCCATCTAATACACTCTACTCACAGTATGTCCACCTAATACACTCTACTCACAGTATGTCCACCTAATACACTCTACTCACAGTATGTCCACCTAATACGCTCTACTCACAGTATGTCCACCTAATACACACTACTCACAGTATGTCCACCTAATACACTCTACTCACAGTATGTCCACCTAATACACTCTACTCACAGTAAGTCCACCTAATACTCTACTCACAGTATCTCCACCTAATACACTCTACTCACAGTATGTCCACCTAATACACACTACTCACCATATGTCCACCTAATACACTCTACTCACAGTATGTCCACCTAAAACACTCTACTCACAATATGTCCATCTAATACACTCTACTCACAATATGTCCACCTAATACGCTCTACTCACAGTATGTCATACTGTGAGTAGAGTGCATAGAATTGGAACATTTGGAACACAATCTGGAATCTGGGCTACGTCCACCTAATACTCTCTACTCACAGTATGTCCACCTAATACACTCTACTCACAGTATGTCCACTTAATACACTCTACTCACAGTATGTCCACCTAATACTCTACTCACAGTATGTCCACCTAAAACACTCTACTCACAGTATGTCCACCTAATACACTTTACTCACAGTATGTCCACCTAATACACTCTACTCACAGTATGTCCACCTAATACACTCTACTCACAGTATGTCCACCTAATACACTCTACTCACAGTATGTCCACCTAATACACTCTACTCACAGTATGTCCACCTAATACACTCTACTCACAGTATGTCCACCTAATACACTCTACTCACAGTATGTCCACCTAATACACTCTACTCACAGTAAGTCCACCTAATACTCTACTCACAGTATCTCCACCTCATACACTCTACTCACAGTATGTCCACCTAATACACACTACTCACGATATGTCCACCTAATACACTCTACTCACAGTATGTCCACCTAAAACACTCTACTCACAATATGTCCATCTCATACACTCTACTCACAATATGTCCACCTAATACGCTCTACTCACAGTATGTCCACCTAATACACACTACTCACAATATGTCCACCTCATACACTCTACTCACAATTTGTCCACCTAATACACTCTACTCACAGTATGTCCACCTAATACACTCTACTCACAGTATGTCCACCTAATACTCTACTCACAGTATGTCCACCTAAAACACTCTACTCACAGTATGTCCACCTAATACACTCTACTCACAGTATGTCCACCTAATACACTCTACTCACAGTATGTCCACCTAATACTCTACTCACAGTATGTCCACCTAAAACACTCTACTTACAATATGTCCACCTAATACACTCTACTCACAGTATGTCCACCTAATACACTCTACTCACAGTATGTCCACCTAATACACTCTACTCAAAGTATGTCCACCTAATACACATTACTCACAGTATATCTACCTAATACACATTACTCACAGTTTGTCCAGTTCCTCAACCCTATCTGCATCTGCTTTCTTCTTCTCCAACTTCTCTCGCAGATCTGGGAATTAGAAATAACAGCTCGTGCACACATCAAGACAACAACCGGGAATCTCTGAGGCTATACCAACGGAGTGATAGTCGGAACACAGGGGGCGCACAGGAGACTTCTTAATGATGGCATGTGAAGTGCTAATGAATAAATCATAGCTAGGGGCACCTGGTAATGTTCTAATGTGTTCCACTACAAATGAACTGAAAACAATGACCTTCCTGTAATGCTTTTCACATTTTGGGATGATTTACCACATGTCCAGTCTGTACAGATACTCACCGGCTTGTAGGTCCATCTTAACCATCTCTAGTTCCTTCAGACTCTCTCCTTCCTCTTCAACCTCACGATCAAACTGGAAACAAACAGTTCCGGAGCAAGAGTACAAGTACTGGTACAAGAGCAGGATGTGGCAAAAAGTGTCACATAAAAGCCTCAGATTATTTGTAACATCATGCAGCAGTAGAGACATCTGCAGCCTGATTGAACCTTCACGTCACAGACTCGCTCTTGTTAAACATTAAGAATCAGCATTATACAAACCTGGTTTATCTTGTCAGTCAGTTTCTTCTCATCTTCTTCAAACCTCTTCTTCTCAGCCTCCGTCTCTCCTAGAATCTTCTGCCTGGGCAACACCAACACCAACATGACAAATGAGGATATCTCATCCATGTTACAACACACAAGTACCTTCTCATGTCCTTAACATGGGACATGCTCCAACACATATGTCCATGTAGTGCCAGCATCTGAATTTGTGTGATCACCTGGTATTACAATACACAGCTGGGGCAGAACGATGATTACTTGCCCCCATTACATAATTAACAGAGTATACGTCCAGATTACATGGGAACTGTTTCAGTGAAACAAGCGCTCTGATTGGTTAACGCTTGTAAGTCTGCACATTCTTTATAAATTTTTACTTTCATCAACTGCTTGACTTGGAGGAAATGTTAGATTTTTTCAAGCAATGGCTTCTCAAAAGAAAGCATCAGTTGTAAATGTCTCCCTAACAAACATCAACCAACCAGAGGTCTTGCTTCGACCTCACCCCCATTTTGTGCTGATATAATGTCATCCATTTGTGTCAAGACTGCATGCGATGATAGCGTAGCGATCGGCAAAGCAGTCGGGTAGGATACACCGAAGTGTCTGGCCTTGTCATTATGTATTGTACTGTGAAGCATTTCGAGTCAGGGGGTCATCTCAAATTTCTGTAGACATTTTTTATAATCTTTAATCCTCACAAAGACACAATGGGGTGTGACCCAGCTATATCTTCCATGTCACTATATCTTCATTGTACATTACTGCCTTGTCTCTCCTTGATGCCACTGACTCTGTACATTAATCCAGCAGTGTGTAAACAGGATATCTATTAAAATATTCACTCAGTATTCACGTGGGTAAGAAGCATCCTTGAAACCTCATCACAAAAACTACAGAAATTGTAATCTCTAAACAAAAGTATCCTGTATATGAATGCCTGACAGACGTGAGGGATCTGAGTAGAGCGTTGGGGTGACTAGGTGATGGTGTGTGAGGGATCTGAGTAGAGTGTTGGGGTGACTAGGTGATGGTGTGTGAGGGATCTGAGTAGAGTGTTGGGGTGACTAGGTGATGGTGTGTGAGGGATCTGAGTAGAGCGTTGGGGTGACTAGGTGATGGTGTGTGAGGGATCTGAGTAGAGCGTTGGGGTGACTAGGGTGATGGTGTGTGGGATCTGAGAGTAGAGTGTTGGGGTGACTAGGTGATGGTGTGTGAGGGATCTGAGGAGAGGGGGGGTGACTAGGTGATGGTGTGTGAGGGATCTGAGTAGAGTGTTGGGGTGACTAGGTGATGGTGTGTGAGGATCTGAGTAGAGTGTTGGGGTGACTAGGTGATGGTGTGTGAGGGATCTGAGTAGAGTGTTGGGGTGACTAGGTGATGGTGTGTGAGGGATCTGAGTAGAGTGTTGGGGTGACTAGGTGATGGTGTGTGAGGGATCTGAGTAGAGCGTTGGGGTGACTAGGTGATGGTGTGTGAGGGATCTGAGTAGAGTGTTGGGGTGACTAGGTGATGGTGTGTGAGGGATCTGAGTAGAGTGTTGGGGTGACTAGGTGATGGTGTGTGAGGGATCTGAGTGTGTGTGAGGGTCTGAGTGTTGGGGTGACTAGGTGATGGTGTGTGAGGGATCTGAGTGTGTGAGGGATCTAGGTGATGGTGTGTGAGGGATAGAGTAGAGCTTGGGGTGACTAGGTGATGGTGTGTGTGAGGGATCTGAGTAGAGCGTTGGGGTGACTAGGTGATGGTGTGTGAGGGATCTGTGTGTGAGGGATAGAGTGTTGGGGTGACTAGGTGATGGTGTGTGTGAGGGATCTGAGTAGAGTGTTGGGGTGACTAGGTGATGGTGTGTGAGGGATCTGAGTAGAGTGTTGGGGTGACTAGGTGATGGTGTGTGAGGGATCTGAGTAGAGTGTTGGGGTGACTAGGTGATGGTGTGTGAGGGATCTGAGTAGAGCGGTTAGGGTGACTAGGTGATGGTGTGTGAGGGATCTGAGTAGAGAGTGTTGGGGTGACTAGGTGATGGTGTGTGAGGGATCTGAGTAGAGCGTTGGGGTGACTAGGTGATGGTGTGTGAGGGATCTGAGTAGAGTGTTGGGGTGACTAGGTGATGGTGTGTGAGGGATCTGAGTAGAGTGTTGGGGTGACTAGGTGATGGTGTGTGAGGGATCTGAGTAGAGTGTTGGGGTGACTAGGTGATGGTGTGTGAGGGATCTGAGTAGAGTGTTGGGGTGACTAGGTGATGGTGTGTGAGGGATCTGAGTAGAGTGTTGGGGTGACTAGGTGATGGTGTGTGAGGGATCTGAGTAGAGTGTTGGGGTGACTAGGTGATGGTGTGTGAGGGATCTGAGTAGAGTGTTGGGGTGACTAGGTGATGGTGTGTGAGGGATCTGAGTAGAGTGTTGGGGTGACTAGGTGATGGTGTGTGAGGGATCTGAGTAGAGCGTTGGGGTGACTAGGTGATGGTGTGTGAGGGATCTGAGTAGAGTGTTGGGGTGACTAGGTGATGGTGTGTGAGGGATCTGAGTAGAGCGTTGGGGTGACTAGGTGATGGTGTGTGAGGGATCTGAGTAGAGTGTTGGGGTGACTAGGTGATGGTGTGTGAGGGAGTCTGGCCTACCCCTTGGCCTGCAGCGCCTTGTTCATCTTCATCTCCCTCGCCAGTCGAGCACTAAGGTTGTTCTCCTCCTCCTCCAGCCTCGACTTGGTCGTCTCAAACCGACGGATACTCTGCAGGCAACAGAACAGTTGAAGGGAAACATTCAATCTAATACTAATCTAAATCATAGTATTACATCTGGATTTTCAACCCTTTAAGGGATAGAATGAGTCTCCAGCCACCTCTGCTAGTCGTGAGAGTTGACCAAATATATGGACTGTCGGACTTGGTGACTTGTCTGATAGTGTGTTATTGTACCACAACTGGACTGTCGGACTTGGTGACTTGTCTGATAGTGTGTCATTGTACCACATTTTGACTGGTCAGATTTGGTGACTTGTCTGATAGTGTGTTATTGTACCACAACTGGACTGTCGGACTTGGTGACTTGTCTGATAGTGTGTCAATGTACCACAACTGGACTGGTCAGATTTGGTGACTTGTTTGTACCACAACTGGACTGACTTGGTGACTTGTCTGATAGTGTGTCATTGTACCACAACTGGACTGTCGGACTTGGTGACTTGTCTGATAGTGTGTTATTGTATCACAACTGGACTGTCGGACTTGGTGACTTGTCTGATAGTGTGTTATTGTACCACAGCTGGACTGGTCAGATTTGGTGACTTGTCTGATAGTGTGTCATTGTACCACAACTGGACTGTCGGACTTGGTGACTTGTCTGATAGTGTGTTATTGTACCACAGCTGGACTGGTCAGATTTGGTGACTTGTCTGATAGTGTGTCATTGTACCACAACTGGACTGTCAGACTTGGTGACTTGTCTGATAGTGTGTCAATGTACCACAACTGGACTGGTCAGATTTGGTGACTTGTCTGATAGTGTGTCATTGTACCACAACTGGACTGTCGGACTTGGTGACTTGTCTGATAGTGTGTCATTGTATCACAACTGGACTGTCGGACTTGGTGACTTGTCTGATAGTGTGTCATTGTACCACAACTGGACTGTCAGACATGGTGACTTGTCTGATAGTGTGTTATTGTACCACAGCTGGATTGGTCAGATTTGGTGACTTGTCTGATAGTGTGTCATTGTACCACAACTGGACTGTCGGACTTGGTGACTTGTCTGATAGTGTGTTATTGTACCACAGCTGGACTGGTCAGATTTGGTGACTTGTCTGATAGTGTGTCATTGTACCACAACTGGACTGTCGGACTTGGTGACTTGTCTGATAGTGTGTTATTGTACCACAGCTGGACTGGTCAGACTTGGTGACTTGTCTGATAGTGTGTCATTGTACCACAACTGGACTGTCGGACTTGGTGGCTTGTCTGATAGTTTGTTATTGTACCACAACTGGACTGTCGGACTTGGTGACTTGACTGATAGTGTGTTATTGTACCACAACTGGACTGTCGGACTTGGTGACTTGTCTGATAGTCTGTCATTGTACCACAACTGGACTGTCGGACCTGACTATCTACATGCTGCCATGTAAGAAAAAGCTGGAGTAGTGCTGAGTATGACTTTAAACAAACTGAATTTTCAGTATTACAAAAGACTTAAATTTATATGAGCAGTGGAACTAAATCAAATCACATTCCTAGAGACCAAAATGACTTAAATCATAGACTCACAAACTTTGTGTTGTTGGAAAACACTTACAAAGACTTTACATAAATCAAATGTAAGTATAATGTTTATAATCTTTAAATAAAACGATACTGATTTGGTTAAGCAAGTTGTGTTAGGTCACCTTCCTGAGTGCATCCAGCTTCCCTTCACTGTCGGTCAGCAGCTCATGATGAATGTCCAGCTCTCTGAAACAGACAAGTACTTACAGTACTGTGTAGGAAGCGTGCAGGTAGCATAGGCAGATCCAGAGGGGGGCTGCAGGAGTGTCCCCCCCCCCCCTCTTGACCATTGAAACTCAGGTAAAAATGAAGTGTGCACCCCCACTTTTCTCAATAGTGTGCAACCCCCTTTCTCAAAAAGCTGCATCCGCACCTGGGTAGGACCCACTGATGTTGCCTCCAAGTATAACCTGACATCTCAGTTGTGAACGTTTTAACACATTATCATACATAGTTGTCCTCATGAACTGAAGGTCTACATCATGTAATGGGTTCAAACTGGTTCTGATGCATCATCCCAAACTCCAAAGGAATCTTATTCCTGTTTCATTACACTGATCATGTGCTATATCTGATCACTCACTTCTTTTTGCCCATGTTGTATTCTCGCTGGTCTTTGGTCTTCTCTGCCGTATCAGCCTGGAACACAACCAAACATCACACGTCACCACAGGCATTAGGGTAACCACTTCTAACATCTGACTCAACATGTGCTTCATGATTCTACCTGTTCCCCTGTGAAGTAAGTTGTACATCATATATTTATGTTCTCCTGTGAAGTGAGTTGTACATCATATATTTATGTTCCCCTGTGAAGTAAGTTGTACATCATATATTTATGTTCTCCTGTGAAGTGAGTTGTACATCATATTTTTATGTTCCCCTGTGAAGTGAGTTGTACATCATATATTTATGTTCTCCTTCTCACTCACCACAGCTTTTTTCAGTCTCTTCTTCTCGTGCCTCGCCTCCGTCCTCTCCTGGATCAGGTCC
The DNA here is from genome assembly GCF_003918875.1 of Haliotis rubra. Lineage (NCBI taxonomy): Eukaryota > Metazoa > Mollusca > Gastropoda > Lepetellida > Haliotidae > Haliotis > Haliotis rubra. The sequence goes on along the minus strand of NW_025766558.1, from coordinate 827,102 downwards.
TCCTTCAGCTGCAGGATCCCGTCCTCCAGGTCCACAATCTACACAGAGAACCAGATCAGCACAGAGCATAGTACACAAGGTCCACAATCTACACAGAGAACCAGATCAGCACAGAGCATCTACACAGAGAATCTACACAGAGAACCAGATCAGCACAGAGCATAGTACAGCACAGAGCATAGTACACCAGGTCCACAATCTACACAGAGAACCAGATCAGCACAGAGCATAGTACACCAGGTCCACAATCTACACAGAGAACCAGATCAGCACAGAGCATTGTACACCAGGTCCACAATCTACACAGAGAACCAGATCAGCACAGAGCATAGTACACCAGGTCCACAATCTACACAGAGAACCAGATCAGCACAGAGCATTGTACACCAGGTCCACAATCTACACAGAGAACCAGATCAGCACAGAGCATTGTACACCAGGTCCACAATCAGGAGAACCAGATCAGCACAGAGCATAGTACACCAGGTCCACAATCTACACAGAGAACCAGATCAGCACAGAGCATAGTACACCAGGTCCACAATCTACACAGAGAACCAGATCAGCACAGAGCATAGTACACCAGGTCCACAATCTACACAGAGAACCAGATCAGCACAGAGCACAGAGCATAGTACACCAGGTCCACAATCTACACAGAGAACCAGATCAGCACAGAGCATTGTACACCAGGTCCACAATCTACACAGAGAACCAGATCAGCACAGAGCATACAGTACACCAGGTCCACAATCTACACAGAGAACCAGATCAGCACAGAGCATAGTACACCAGGTCCACAATCTACACAGAGAACCAGATCAGCACAGAGCATAGTACACCAGGTCCACAATCTACACAGAGAACCAGATCAGCACAGAGCATAGTACACCAGGTCCACAATCTACACAGAGAACCAGATCAGCACAGAGCATAGTACACCAGGTCCACAATCTACACAGAGAACCAGATCAGCACAGAGCATAGTACACCAGGTCCACAATCTACACAGAGAACCAGATCAGCACAGAGCATTCAGCACACTCATTGTACACCAGGTCCACAATCTACACAGAGAACCAGATCAGCACAGAGCATAGTACACCAGGTCCACAATCTACACAGAGAACCAGATCAGCACAGAGCATTGTATACCAGGTCCACAATCTACACAGAGAACCAGATCAGCACAGAGCATTGTAGAGAACCACACAGGTCCACAATCTACACAGAGAGATCAGCACCAGATCACAATCTACAGAGAGAGCATTGTATACCAGGTCCACACACACAGAGAACCAGATCAGCACAGAGCATAGTACACCAGGTCCACAATCTACACAGAGAACCAGAGATCAGCACAGAGCATTGTATCACCAGGGTCCACAATCTACACAGAGAACCAGATCAGCACAGAGCATTGTACACCAGGTCCACAATCTACACAGAGAACAGGGCATAGTACACCAGGTCACAATCTACACAGAGAACCAGATCAGCACAGAGCATAGTATACCAGGTCCACAATCTACACACAGACCAACCAGATCAGCACAGAGCATAGTACACCAGGTCCACAATCTACACAGAGAACCAGATCAGCACAGAGCATAGTACACCAGGTCCACAATCTACACAGAGAACCAGATCAGCACAGAGCATAGTACACCAGGTCCACAATCTACACAGAGAACCAGATCAGCACAGAGCATTGTATACCAGGTCCACAATCTACACAGAGAACCAGATCAGCACAGAGCATTGTATACCAGGTCCACAATCTACACAGAGAACCAGATCAGCACAGAGCATAGTACACCAGGTCCACAATCTACACAGAGAACCAGATCAGCACAGAGCATTGTACTTTTCAGAAACTGACTCAGGTACAGAGCAGCATGCATGTTTATTCCACAAACTGAGGACTTCACACATTTGTAGTATTACAACCATTTCCAGTGTATTTTAGGGTCCCAATATAGATCACAATTATTTAAACTATCACCCCTCAAATACATACATTCTGATTGGCTTGGCGAACTTTGTCTCTGGTCTCATTCAAGGCAATCTGCATGCTGAAAGTTTAAGACATTAGATACATTGATTATGACACCAATATCAATGTCTTCATGACATATGACAAAATATAGGATGAAGTCAACTTGCATGAGGAACCTACCACAGACAGAACTGGATAAGTTGACCACTGCCTCCAAATGTGTCAACATATATTACAAGGGTACACCTGACAGTTGTAGTTAACATAAAATGTTTGATTTAAAACAAAGAATTACTTGTATCATATGTTAACCATGCACCAAATTCTGAAATTATTTTGGCTTTGGTTTGGAAAGTTATACATTTGAAGATATGATAGCATAGGAGGCGTCTGAGAGACTCAGGTCTCACCTGGCTTTCTCTGCCATCCTCTGGTTAAGCTGGGATATGATCTCTTCATGCTGCTGACGAACCAACTCTCTCTCAGGGCTGGAAAAACAGAACCAACGCATCAGATCAACAATCATACACAATTTAAGTTGTTGGTACTTTATCATACCATACTATCAAGCCATTTCTGCTCAACCTGAGGGTGAGTCAGTCAGTCAGTCAGTCAGTTAAATACCACTAAGAACAGTATTTATGTTATTTATTCCAGTGTATCTGTTTTGTGTGATTGACATGATGTAGATGTTAGACGTTTAACACTTGCACCTGCAAGCATGGACATCATCAGGGTGATTCTGGCCTTCTAGACCCAATCATGGGTTTCTGGTAAACCACAAGAAGTTCTAAGCTATTCACTTGGTCCTCTGAGACTTTTCAGCTAGTTGATCTCAGCACAAAACCTCCAACAGTTGTGGTGCTAAGTTTGCTGCATTGAGAGGGGCTCTGTACAGTAAATACTGGGAGGAAAACGATGAGATTTGAGCTTTCTGTTTGTTTTCCAAGGTGAAGGATAAAACATTCTGACAGACAGTAGTAACACACTCAGCTGGGTACCTACTGCAGTATGGAGTTTTCCTTCTCCAGCTCTTGGTGGCGCTCTCCCTGATACACAATATTCTTGTTGATGTTGTCAAGCTTGTCCTGCATTTCCTGTTGGGCTTTCGCATTAGACTGACGGGCAGAGTTGACCGCAACTGCGAAAATAAGAAAATTCACAAAATGGCAATGAGTTGTTTTTGTAGAAATAAAACATTTAGAAACACAATATGACAATCAACCATCATGCTCACAAAGGGAATTTATTTAATCCCTTCATATCACCTAGACTTATATAATGTCTCAGACTAATCAATAAAACATCTTACTCACCCATAATTTCTTCTTTGATTTCAGCAGGCAGAAATTGTAACTTGTGACGATTAACACTGGCTTTGATAGTTTCTGTCTCCAATTCATCATGAAGCTGCTTGCGCTCTTGTTCCTACAGTGCAGTAAATAATATATTTGTTGTTGGAGTAATCTACATAACAAACTAAATGCTTCTAACCAACAAACCGACAAACACAATTTCAAAATATGAAAAACCAAATGCAGACGATTCAGATCATACTGTACATGCTGTGGTCTGTAGCATCCACATGGGAAGTAAGAATACTTGTGCTATTTTTAACCAATATGTACATGCATCTTATCTAATCATATCTGTAAACTGATTTTGTCTAATCTAATAAATCACAACATGTATATTTCTAAGTGACCATAGGTAATAAATTCATATCTGAAAACTATCTTGATACTTACCAGCTCATGGAGTGCTTCTATAACTTTGTCAATATTGCTAACATCACTGTCAAGAAATCCAAAATGTTCGGATCTCATTCGGTCACCTGCAATAAAGAAAACATCATTTATTATCATTTATTGTACCGTCACATTTTTGCTTGGCATATATTTACACTTGACCATATCGAATAGTGTTTTTCTGGTAATTTACAAGATGTGACTTCACTGGCAGTTTGTTTGTTAACACACATTTTCCCACTACCGCTCATGTGACAAAATACTCTGAATAAAGCTACATACACATGTCTGCATAATATAAAAATAAACACAATTTTAAAATTAAAAACACAAACAATTACTATTACACAATGTTTGATAAAATTTGAGAAACATATGTCAGTTTGAAACATAGATCACTGAGAACTAACCTCTATGAAAAATAGAATGTTGAAAAGTTTGTAAAAAGTTTTAGTGCTGTCAAAAACGTAAGTGATAAATCATCTGCTTGGCGTCGATATCTGCTATCGGAAAATCACACGGTTTGATCACACGATTCACAGTCACCTCCAAACTCTTGAAGAAGTCAATATCTGTTTCACATCACATTGTAAGTTTAATTATTTTTTGTGTGGGATGCAAATGAAATTCATTCCTTTGATTTGATGGTGTATGAAAATATTGAAATATAGAATGACGCCCTATAATTTCCAACTTTGTTTTCTAACTCAACTTTTCTTTGCATAGAAACAATATTAAACAACGTGATATTTCTGTTTAAAATGATGGACAGGTTTTCAAAATAAACCAATCACTTTAAATTCCTGCTTTCAACAATTAGATCTCTTGGATTTACTGCATGCAGGGACTATATAAGGCCTAGTATATATACTTCGCTTAAAAGTTTAGACTCACTTAAAGCACTCACTATTTGTGTATATATATATGGTTACATCGAAGATTGATTTCTCCACTAACTTAGGGGAACCAACTGCAAACTATATGCAGCTGAATTGCATGAGGATCATGCATCAAATTGCTGAAAAGCAGGTGCAAATATCGTGCATGTGAACAGCTGCATTGTGGTGTAAAGTTTTGTTAAGAATTCGCCACTTTTCACTGATTTTCATCATTTACTGAACTCATGACAATAATCTTTTCAACGTTACGAATTTGTTTTACGATACATCAGTTCATGTGTAAACAGTACCTTTAAACAGTATGGAATATTTTGCAAAATTTAGTTTAGTACAGTTGCCTGAAGTAATTATATTTACACTAGTGAGTCTAAACCTTTGATGAGAAGTATATTTCGCTGATCTTTCGTACGGTCTCTGCTGCATGTCGCTAACGATCTGTTTATTTAGCAGTCACAACTACATTTGTGGGTCCATTCCAAAACAAAGATCATTAACTCACCAAGTTCCTGAAGCTTCGCCACGGCATTATTTACCCCCGGCACCTCTGTCTGGGATGACATTTTGAAGAAACTACCTTATCACAAGTCTCTCAGAACGCCTTGGTCGCCATATGTAAACTATTTGTTGTCAACCAAATCATTTCAAAGGGAGGTAAATATTCGCGATGTATTGCATACCACTACATAAAATAGCGAGGGACCGCGCAACGAAACTGTACAAATTTCTATTCGATCTCTCAAGTAAATCGTTATGATCATTATTTAAACTTGTTCCAGACACCTTGTTTTACAACCAATCCTGGGAATCTTAGGGGTTGCTTCCGAAGACACCACACAATCTCCTACTTTCTTTGCCCTTCCCCCATCACTTCCCTATCCTCAGACGCTTCTCTCCTCAGTCTTTCTTAAAACCAGGGCTGAGGCAGATCACAACGAAAAATAGATACACCCACCACCCAAATTAAAAAAGTGGAAAAAAACACACAATATGTTAAGACCCAAAAGTTGATGTACCATGTTAGTGTTGTTTTATTTTTATCTTTGCAGATGCTCGCTAGCTCTCAGGTGAATCATACTATTCTAAATATTTTGTTGTTTTGTGTGTTTCGATGGAAAGTTTGTCAATTATAATTCCATTTATTATTTCTTCTTAAATCTAACACAAAATGTGAAGGTTTATCCAAGCTAAACTTCATATGATTCGTCTCAATTCACTTATAAGTAGCCTGGGTCGGGCTCGTGTTGTTTCTAGCTAATCGGCCGCTTACCGCCGTCGAAACGTTTCTGTTTATAATTCATTGGTGATTCATGATTGTCTTCATATGGAAATATAGCAGAGTTTGAAATGCTTTATAGGGTGGAATTCCATTCCTCGGGAAAACGTCTCCAACGGAAGGTTGTATGGCTTACATGAAACTACCTAACGTTTGGTGTGATTTTAACACTTGATCTGTGTTAAGATGTCTTAAGTGTTTGATCTATGACTAGGATATATGTATGAAATGGATATATAATTATTGATCCATGATTGACTTTAAAATAACAGGGTCTGTGTCGGGCGATCCACTTCCTTCCGTACGATAAGTGAGCGAGTGACTGAGTGAGTGAGTGAGTTTGGTTCAATGCCACTTGCGCAGTACTTGTGTTGTATCGCGGGGCGCCAGCTTAACGTGGATGGAAAGACCTCCGCAATTTCAGGAATCCCACAAAGTTGACAAAAACTAACTGAAAACATTATCGGCTCTAACTGGAATTCAAAACCCAAATCACATGTTTCCGGGTGCCCAAGGGACGTAACTATGCACATGCAAATGATGATATGATGAGGCTGGCAGTGTGGCAATGCATACGATGACATACTAACATACAGATCTAACATTGCATATGTAATGTCAAGCTATCAACCAGATCAGCCATTTGACAGAGACCGAATCTGGAGCAGGAGTCCACATAGATTTCTGGAAGTTTCATCCTTGCTTGGGATTAATTAAAAACACTAGATTTTAGAAATGGTACCTTCAGAGGGATTTTTGTTACAGAAGAAATAGAAGAAATTTTGCTACTGTTATTCGCTGATGATGTTATTTGACGATTCCGTAGTTGGTTTGCAGAAAAAGATTAGATTTTTTATATGATTATTGTGTGAAGTGGGGCATAGAAGTCAACCTTGATAAATCAAATATAATTGTTTTTAGAAATGGTGGTTACTTATAGGGTGTAGAAAAGTGGTTTTATTCAGGCAAACAGGTTCAGGTTTTTGTAACGTATTATAAGTCCCTGGGTACATGCATTATTTGTACGTCAAGATTAGTTTGGTCCAGAGCATGCGATGCCCTCTCTTTACAGGCTAGAATAGCTCCGTTTCCTATTAATAAATTGATGAAAGTATATCCTGCTCTTCCATTCAAAGTAGTTGTAAACATATTTGATACAAAGATAATGCCTATTCTATTGTACGGGGCTGAAATATGGGGTTTCTCCTACAGAGGTAATATTGAAAGAGTACAGAGTCTGTTTTTCAAACGATGTTTAAATGTATCAAAATTCACCCCAGCTCGTATGGTGTTAGATGTAGGGAGGCATCCAGTTTGTGTTAAATATTTCAGTCGCTGTGTCAGCTACTGGAGCAGACTTTTATGTATGCTGTCAGGGCGATATCCCAAAGCTTGCTATGATATGTCAAAGATTTTTGATAATGATGGAACGATAAATTGGGTAACTGGACTTCGCAGACTTTTATTTTCAACAGGATTTTCCTATGTCTGGATTGGGGGATCAATTCTAACCCCACAATCCTCATGGTGTTCATGAAGTTTGATCTCTGCTGGGGGATCAATTCTAACCCCACAATCCTCATGGTGTTCATGAAGTTTGATCTCTGCTGGGGGATCAATTCTAACCCCACAATCCTCATGGTGTTCATGAAGTTTGATCTCTGCTGGGGGATCAATTCTAACCCCACAATCCTCATGGTGTTCATTTAGTTTGATCCCTGCTGGGGGATCAATTCTAACCCCACAATCCTCATGGTGTTCATGAAGTTTGATCTCTGCTGGGGGATCAATTCTAACCCCACAATCCTCATGGTGTTCATTTAGTTTGATCCCTGCTGGGGGATCAATTCTAACCCCACAATCCTCATGGTGTTCATGAAGTTTGATCTCTGCTGGGGGATCAATTCTAACCCCACAATCCTCATGGTGTTCATGAAGTTTGATCCTTGAGGACCAAGTCTAATCCTGGCAATTCACAGTGTACTGGAGGTCGATACTTGCTAGAGACCATTTCAATCATAAAGTGTTCTGGAAATCTTATCTTTGCTGATGTTCAGTTCTACCCTGAAATCAACATGTTGCTCTCACGGCTGATCCTTAACCGACCAGTTCATGCTGCTTTGTTCTTACTGTAGCTGTTGACAAGCATTGTGTATTGGCCTTCTCGTACAATAGTAACACAACAGTGTAGATCGATGCTCACGCTGTTGATCACTGGACTGTCTGGTCAAGACATGATTATATACAGACCGCTGCCATATAGCTGTAATATTGCTGTAATATAGCTGTAATATTGCTGTAATATAGCTGTAATATAGCTGTAATATTGCTGAGCGCGGCGATAAACAACCAACCAGCCAACCAAACTTCAGGTACAGGCGTGTCTGTATCAATACAACAAGCTGACAAATAACCTGGGGCAACAGAGTATTTAATCCCAGTGTCTAACATGATAAATGAGGTGAGTGACAGTCAGCATTTCCGGGTAAGCTAATGATTGGAGTGATGCAGAAGTTGACCATGGTGGTGACACCCACAGCCACATGTATGGCGCAGACCCACCAGGAATCAAACTCAAGAGACACTTTGTATTCTAACCCAACATCACAAGTGAGACAAACATATGAAATCAACAAACAAAGAATAAGATGGTTATATATAAAATTTATTTTCAGGTTGTAAAATATAATGTAACAATACTTGTGTACAAAAAACAACAGATCACCATATTTCCCATATCCCAGTTCACATCCACCTTAGTCAGTCATCAATGTATGCTATACTGAATAACGTAACACCATCACACCATGCACCATCACACCATGCACCATCACACCATGATATAGCATTCACCTGTCAAACAGTCTGGATAAAGTAAGACGAGAACCATCTTTATGTGGTCAAGATGCCTCAAGGACTCCATGCAGTCAGCAGTGATCCAGTATACAGACTTGTTGGATTAATTCACATCCTGCTGACCACATCATATGGCTCTTACAGATGTTTTGGCACATAAAATAGCAAATACTTCCGCATGAATCATCACCATATCCCAAACATTACTAAACATGTATAACAACCAGTAATTATTCTTCTTACTCTTCTAAGACGACAGTAAATCCACAGATGTCAGCCATAATTGACACTTCACTTCGAGAGGAGTTAAGTTCTCTGTGTGTCTCATCAATGAAAGTGTATGTATTTACTTGTTCCACTGAGTAACGGGTAGTTTAAAGCACAGCTCTGATTGGTCAGCTTAGAATGTTCCATGTCACCGGTACATCAACAATTTGCTCTGCATATTTGAAGCATTATTCAGGAGAAAAAGACAATATCTAGGTAAAGTATGAAAAGAATAAAAGCATATTTTCTTGCTCTGAAATGTGACTATATATGTAACTAGTTTCGGGCTTGAAATTGTAAATGCCATCTTCTACAGCAGACTGATTATTTGTTGGAGTGCTGAGTATGCAGAGTGGTACGGGCCTCAATATATAGCACTCTCCAGCTATTCATTGCACTGTTAACATAAGTAAAACATTAGTCCACTCCTTTACCCTTGATCACATACCGTACATCGTAACAACATACATCGTCACAACGTACATCGTAACAACATACATCCATCGTAACACATTGTAACGACATACATCGTCACAACGTACATCATAACAACATACATTCATCGTAACGACGTACATCGTAACAACGTACATCGTAACGACATACATAGTAACGACATAGATTGTAACGACATACATCGTAACGACATACATCGTAACAACATACGTCGTAACGACATACATCGTAACGACATACATCGTAACGACATACATCGTAATGACATACATCGTAACGACATACATCGTAATGACATACATCGTAACAACATACATAGTAACGACATAGATTGTAACGACATACATCGTAACAACATACATCTTAACAACATAACAACCACTGGCACAAAGAATAATGTTCTGGTTAAACTTCAACTGTTCTTATTCTCGAAACACATGATACTTCATTGAGTGCAACAATATGCCTTGTAAGAATAAACAGCTGCTTATATGCTCGTTGTGAAATAGGATTGGTATACTGAAATTTTAATTTTAACACTTCGTAACATTTAAATCAATTCCTATCTTCTGAAATTCACAGCAAGCTGATACCCAGATAAAGGCCTGGCAGTACAGACAAAGTTACAAATCTGCTTGTTTCAGTGAATGGTTTCCTGGTCCTTATAAATATCTAAATGTCCTCACAAACCACCATTACATCTAGCAACAAGTTGGTAAAACTCATGAGAAATTCTTTTACAGCTATTGTGAGTAAGAGACACAACAAATGTGTAATTAAAGTGTGGACATGGCTAACATTTCCTTCCAGAAATTATTTCCAAAATGTTTGCCCCTCATTGCATTTATCACTTCATGGACAGTGAGGCTAATATTCAACATCCATCCGTGTCCATCCCTGACTGTGTAAATGAACAGCGTCTATACTGGATTCTTCTTGTAAACATACTGCGTCCACCGACAGGTCCTGCCATGTCTATAGTTGAGCTGCAGTAGTGCCACCATCTTCAGGAACCCTGTCTGTAATCCACTTGCTCAGCATCTGGATCTCTCTAATGCTCATCTGATGGTCGAGTCCCTCAATCCCGTGGAACTCCCCCTTCACCCCAAGCTCCTTCAGGCGGTTCCATGTGCTCTCCCCCCACTTGTAGTCCACTAAGGGGTCTTCCTTTCCATGGCATTGAAACAGGGGAGGTAAATGTGATGCATCTTGCTGCAAGGCCTGCAGAAGAGAAACAGACCATCTGAATTCACTCCTAAATACCTGACATGGATACCTGAATACCTGACATGACTACCTGAATACCTGACATGACTACCTGAATACCTGACATGACACCCTGAATACCTGACATGACTACCTGAATACCTGACATGACTACCTGAATACCAGACATGACTCTTGAATAGCTGACATGGATACCTGAATACCTGACATGACTCCCTGAATACCTGACATGACTACCTGAATACCTGACATGACATGACTCCCTGAATACCTGACATGACTCCCTGAATACCTGAAATGACTCCCTGAATACCTGACATGACTCCTGAATACCTGACATGACTACCTGAATACCTGACATGATTCCTGAATATCTGACATGACTCCCTGAATACCTGACATGACTCCTTACCTGACGCGACTCTGACATGACATGACTACCTGAATACCTGACATGATTCCCTGAATACCTGACATGACTCCTGAATACCTGACATGACTCCTGAATACTGACCTGAATACCTGACATGATTCACTGAATACCTGACATGACTGAATACCTGACATGACTCCTGAATACCTGACATGATTCTGAATACTGAATACCTGAATACCTGACCTGAATACCTGTCATGACTCCCTGAATACCTGTCATGACTCCTTGAATACCTGACATGACTCCTTGAATACCTGACATGACTCCTTGAATACCTGACATGATTCACTGAATACCTGACACATCTTCCATTGTTTAGAATATCTCCTGTCCACACCTGGAAACATTTACATGTTCATTTTATGCCCAACATTTCACCATGTTCAATGACAAACACGTCTATTTCAGCTATAAGATAAATCATTAAGATCATTATTCCAATTCAACAACTATATGACAGAATTCAAAGACCCACAGATTGTGCTTTACAATCTATCTGCCATCATGGATATGGCCCCTGAGTGTTCATTAGCTTCTTCTATGTAGCTTACATCCTAGCTAACTCGTGACAGGCAGCCACGTGTGAAGTATACCTCTCTCATTCTCTGTCAAACTCTCATTCATGAGACATTTTGATTGCTTGCTAGTTTATAGATCATGAGTGAGACAAGTACTGTGCTGCCAAGTAAGAGATAAGAGAGACAGAAATATATCTATCGAACTGGCCATTGTAAAGCGAAATACTCATTGACACTATGTCAGTAGTTGATAGAAGAGGAGCTTAATGTTTCTCAACTTGTGACTCAGTAAAGATGTTTCATAGCTTTGTAACTGTAAGATAAAGTTTGTTCTAGTCAAGTCTCAGATTTGTTGTATTGACGATTTCAGCTTCAACATCTGGCAGTTCTGGTCATGGAACTTGTCCTGAGAGTGATTCAGAACTGCTGCATTGTATGTAATACTTCACACAGTTGTTGTTTACAGTTTGCCGTGATGAACAAATAATAAATCTTAAATAGTTTTACTAATTCGGAAGCCCACCTTGTACACAGATGACTCTGTCTGCAGGAAGCTGGAGAGGTTGAAGATCCCAGCCACATCTCTGTGGAACCGGTAACCGAGGTGAAGAGACAAGCAGCCTCCATTGGAAAATCCACCTGGAAACATTTCAGACAAGTGTTTTACTTCTGTACTAGATGTTTGATTTTACTTCAAACAAGGAAATGTATATGACAACGACAAGTGTTTTACTTCTGTACTAGATGTTTGATTTTACTTCAAACAAGGAAATGTATATGACAACGACAAGTGTTTTACTTCTGTTCTAGATGTTTGATTTTACTTCAAACAAGGAAATGTATATGTGTTTTACTTCTGTACTAGATGACAAGTGTTTTTACTTTACTTCTGTACTAGATGTTTGATTTTACTTCAAACAAGGAAATAGATGTTTGATTGTTTGATACTTCAAACAAGGAAATGTATATGACAAGTGTTTTACTTCTGTACTAGATGTTTGATTTTACTTCAAACAAGGAAATGTATATGACAACGTGACAAGTGTTTTACTTTCTGTACTAGATGTTTGATTATACTTCAAGACAAGGAAATGTATATGACAATGACAAGTGTTTTACTTTCTGTACTAGATGTTTGATTATACTTCAAGACAAGGAAATGTATATGACAATGACAAGTGTTTTACTTTCTGTACTAGATGTTTGATTATACTCCAAACAAGGAAATGTATATGACAATGACAAGTGTTTTACCTCTTTTGTGAAACCCATTATCATGGGAATGGTGCATAGAAACCAGCATTGGAACACATGACCACTGTTTGTGTGGTAACTACTGTAACAGCCTTGCATGATCAGTGGGGGACAAGTGTTGTATCAGCACACAAGGAGTGGTATTACATGGTTGTGTGTGTATCATAGTGTTTATATCACACTTATAATGTCCCTGGATTGCATGTACAAGGGTAGATAATTTAACACTTTCAGTACACAACCACTGCAAATTAGGGCAGACAAAATGACTCTTTCAGTAGACAACCACTCCAAACAAGGGCAGATAATTTAACACTTTCAGTAGAAAACCACTCCAAACAAGGGCAGATAACTTAACACTTTCAGTACACAACCACTCCAAACAAGGGCAGATAATTTAACACTTTCAGTAGACAACCACTCCAAACAAGGGCATATAATTAAACACTTTCAGTAGACAACCACTCCAAACAAGGGCAGATAATTTAACACTTCAGTAGACAACCACTCCAAACAAGGGCAGACAACCACTCCAAACAAGGGCAGATAATTTAACACTTTCAGTAGACAACCACTCCAAACAAGGGCAGATAATTTAACACTTTCAGTAGACAACCGCTCCAAACAAGGGCAGATAATTTAACACTTTCAGTAGACAACCACTCCAGACAATCAACACTTTCAGTAGACAACCGATCCAAACAAGGGCAGATAATTTAACACATCAGTAGACAACCACTCCAAACAAGGACAGACAATCACTCCAAACAAGGGCAGATAATTTAACACTTTCAGTAGACAACCACTCCAAACAAGGGCAGATAATTTAACACTGCAGTAGACAACCGGCCCACACAAGGGCAGATAATTTAACACTTCAGTAGACAACCACAAACAAGGGCAGATAATTTAGTAGACAACCACAAACAAGGGCAGATAATTTAACACTTTCAGTAGACAACCACTCCAAACAAGGGCAGATAATTTAACACTTTCAGTAGACCACTCCAAACAAGGGCAGATAATTTAACACATCAGTAGACAACCACTCCAAACAAGGGCAGACAACCACTCCAAACAAGGGCAGATAATTTAACAGTTTCAGAACCACTCCAAACAAGGGCAGATAATTTAACACTTTCAGTAGACAACCACTCCAAACAAGGGCAGATAATTTAACACTTTCAATATGCAACCACCACAATCAAAGAGGGATAACTTGACTCCTAAAGTAAGCAACCACTGCAAACAAAATAAATAAGCTTGTTGTGGTCCATGATACAATTATAAATATGTCTTACCCAGCAGAATTCTGTGTTTGGGAATTCCTGCCTGAACCTCTGCATCAATAAGGTGAGATATCTCATGACATATTTCATGCACTGAATCGTGTTCGCCAACATCGGGAGACACTGCCAGCCGGTCAAACCACATGTGCATAGGTGATCCTCCCATGTAGCTGCAGCGTCTTGAACACAACGTTAGATATACATACACAGGAGTCTTGAGGAGAAAACAATACTTCCCAATGCACTCAGTAAACAGCACCTTCAGCCTTTAATATGCTGCTTGGAGTTAGTGAGTGAGTTTTACGCCACTTTTAGCAATATTCCAGCAATATCACGATGGGGTACACCAGAATTGGGCTTCACATATTGTACCCATGTGGGGAATCGAACCCGGGTCTTTGGCGTGACGAGCGAATGCTGTCATCACTTGGCTACCCCACCGCCCCGATGCCGCTCGGAGTCTGTGCTAAAGTTTACGTACTTGTTGTCTTATAGTTGCCTGTGTTTATTCAAATGGTTACTCAGATGCAGTATTAACAAAGTAAAGGAAATAGTAATATTGAGAAGATACTAGAAATGGTCTGGTAGATCGGTAGTAAACACTGATTTCGTCACCATGATTACCTCATTGGCGCTGATGGAAACACTGTTCTGATGTGGGGGAAGTTGAACTGTCCTCCACACAGAGACCCCAGCCATTCTTCAATACCTCTCCCTGTGTCACCTGCAGAGGAGAGGTATCCGTCAGGATGATGACGACAATAACATACAATATGGGTGTATTGCTCTATCATTATCAATATTCTGATATATTTCAACTGTTTTCCGTACAATTGTACTATACTGATAAATACTGTTGATGGTATTACTGATACCAAGTATAACAAATGATCAGTTCAGTAGTTACAACTAATTATAGGTTCAAAGCAAATTATGTGTCAGAAATTCACTTTTTTATGGTCATATGTCAAATCTGCCATGTGTACCACTTCAGATTAGAGTTACATTTAACAACTTCCAATTGGTTTGAATAGTGACAGGGTGGAAACTGACCACCTCCAACATGGCCAGAAATACTTCATTCATTCATATTGAATTTATTCATAAAATTATCAGGCCTTAATGTGGGTTCAGTACCACCACAATAGTGAATGTAGTAACCCCTGATACATTACTAAGGACCAAAACAGAAAAGGGCCAAGAAACATAAATATAAACAAGATTACATGGAAACAATAGTTGATATAATCATAAACTTGTTACAGTTTCAGTCCCAGTGAAAGTGACAGTGAAGATGTCTATCTATCTAGTGAGCAAATGTTGTTGCAGGGTGTTTTATATACCCCAGTGAACAATATTCATGGCATATTGTAAATCTTATCTCAGACTGGAGATAATCAAGTATAAGACTAGTAACATACTGGATTATAACAGAATAGAGATAGTCACGTCTAGGTCATATTCCAGCCATATTGCAAAAGAGCTGAAGATAGGATATGGTGCAATCTACCCTAACCCTAACGCAACGCAGGATTAGGGAGACACAAATCTATGAACGAAAACCTGAGTACCAGCCAATTGTAAGCGCAGTAAACTGCATCTCTGTTGTCAAAGGATCCACAAACTAATTAGCTATGAGTATAAGCATAGAAGACAGTTAGCATCAACATGACCATGAGTTTTGTTTGATGAGCATTCCAGAAGTTGGAGAGTCAATAATAAAGCATACAACTTTATGGATAACAACTTTTTGTTTATTGAACAGAGCGGTGTTTCGGTGTACATTCTTACAGCACACTGTTTTCAAGCTAAAAAGTGATTACAACAAAGTATTGGGAAGAATATATAGAATATCCGAGGAACAGTTAGCCTGATGCCATATATGTAGAGTGTTGTGACAAACATCAGATTAACATTAACAGCAGCATGTAATTGAAAAGCAAGTGGTACATAATTGGATGTGGCCAGTTGGGGAGTAAGAACAACAAATACCTCAGGTGATGAGCCAATAAGTTGGAGGGATTAGTAGTGAAAACAGGCTGATAGGTTTCTAATTGATAGTGAATGAGTTGAGTTTTACGCCGCACTCTGCAATATTCCAACTATATGGCGGCGGTCTGTAAATAATCGAGTCTGGACCAGACAATCCAGTGATCAACAGCATGAGCATCATAATGCGCAACTGGGAACCGATGACATGTGTCAACCAAGTCTGCAAGCTTGACCACCCGATCCCGTTAAGTCACCTCCTACGACAAGCATGGGTTACTGAAGATCAATATTCTAACCCGGACCTTCGCGGGTGTTCTAATTGATAAAGTCTATAGTTTGATAAGTTCTTCCAAGGCCAGTGTTATGTTAATCAAAGGTTTGTGTTGGCGGATATCGATAGCTTCCAAATCGTTTATTTTCGTGAAATCCTGATTCTCGGTGGATAGCATTTCAACTTTGTCGAATTTGGGGCCGTTGAGGTTTTACGCTTCTTTGATGCTGATATCTATGGGAGGGTAGGTTTCACCTATAGGAGTCACCACAGTCACAGTTATGCTGAAGGGGTCGTTGTCAGCATGGGTACTACAAATGTGTACCACAGGTACGTTTCTGTATACAGAAATGTACCCTAACCAAAATCAGAATACAGAAACGTACCTTGGACGATTCCATTCTGCATTGTGGAGTTTTCTTAATCAGAACTGTCATACTGTTGTATTAGATGCATTTCATTGCGTTATATAAGAGCATACACAGTAACGAATATTTCGCGGTGCACAACGTACACCACTCGCAATCAGCTGAAAGGGAATAACTACATACGGTTTCAGTATTGGGTTGCGGAATATGGACGCATCCGTCGTTTAGGGTACCGGATACGTTTCTGTAGTTTGTCGTAGTACCTGTGCCGACAACGACCCCCTTCAGCCACAGTTATCAATCTTGTAGATCACTCCTTTGAGGGGTTGCTTTAGGAGGTTTGGTAACGGCCATTAGCTCTCTTAAGTTAATTAGAAAATATGGACAATTCAAACAATTTTGATACCTAATTAATACCTAATCGGAGCGCCTGCAGAATATATTCGCCCCTAAACAAACCCAAACTAGAAACCCATGAATATGTTCGTCCCTAACCCAAACTCAAAGGGAAGGATTCTACAGTTACACCCCTAACCCTTATCGTGGGGACCAGAGACCATATACCGATATATGGTCTCTGGTGGGACTAACACATTCTATAGTTACATAATAGGGCTCACCAGAACCGTGAAAAAAGATTATGGATGCAGTGCATTTTAAACCAGTTTGTGAGACGATTCTTGGTCTAAACTTCTGAATCACGGGCGCCGCCATGTTTTCCCATCATATCCGGAAGTTGGCAGTGCGCGTGTTCTGTCAAGCTCAATGTTGACTTCACCCGTCGTGAGTATTATGTTGTTTTGACTGGTTTCAAGATAAAAACTCGAACTTGATGTACCCTCTGAGTCCTGTTTGCTGATATTAATGGAAGGTATGTTGAAAATCAATGTTGTTTTAGTGATTGAGTTTAGTGTTTACTTGTTCAGACAAAAACAAACTGGTGGTCTTCCCGCCTGATAACGCTGTTGGTCACCCGAAGAAATACTTAGAATTTGAAGGCTTACATGTAACCACTTATGCATATGCATCTTATAAACCATTTAAAAATAATATTTGGACTTTTCATGCTTGTTATATCATAGTTTGTTGTGGTTTTATATATTAATATAAGCTTCCGGTACAGCAACCGCCATATTGAATTGTGTGTCTATGGTTACTGTAAACTATCAGGCTATAAGTAGGTCAACTCGTATAATGACACATTTTGAGAATCCTCACTTTGTAGGATTCATCAGAGTTAAGCATTGATTTGACTTAGGCTTATCTGATATATAACGTAACGTTATGTTTTTCGTAAAAAAGGGAAAGGGAAATACACATTTTTTTGTAATAAGTTAGCTCTGTCAGACCAGAGACCATATACAGAGGGACCAACCTCACCTGCTCTCAGTATGCACAGACCTTATTTTACATCTTTTTCCCGACTGGACCATGTTGCATGAAGCAATCGTACAATGTGGTATGACAAGAGCAACTCTTTGTCAGAAATAACAACAGATGGATATGTTTCAAAGAACCTGTACAAGATGTAGAATGTTGACATTATGATTTTGTTTAGGTTTTCGCTAGGTATATATGATTTCATTATACATCCATAGTTTTTACTTTCTGAGTAACAAGAAGATTTGGACGTCCTATGAAACTATTGGTGTATTTGTGATCTTTCAATGGTAAATATTAAAAAGTTTTAAGACTTTTCTCCTTTAAATGGTGTTAAATGAAAATATTTTCCATATTGGAGATAACATGTCATTTTCAAATGCTTAACAAAAATGTTGTGATTTGCCATATTGAATTTAATTGTTAGAAATTGAAATAATAATAGAAGGACAGGGTTTCTTTATGAACCATACTGTGCATTTGGTGGGAATGGTCATGTTCATGTTTGTCAAGTTCATGTCTGCCAGCCATGCCAAGGCTGCCAACTACAATCATGTGTTATGTTTGTATATTATTTATATTTTCACTTGTCCTGAAAGGGGGTGGTGGGGTAGCATAGTGGTTAAAGCGTTCACTCGTCACACAGATTCCCAAAATGGGTAGAATATGTGAAGCCCATATCCCTGCCATGATATTGATGGAATATTGCTAAAAGTGTCGTAAAACTAAACTCACTCACTCACTTGTCCTAAAAAATGACCTGCTTCCGAGCTGCATCTACGTAATATGTAGTAATTGTAAAGGTGGTAGCCCACATCAACATTTCACAGGTACTTCCTGGATTTATCCTGTCTGAGACTATGGAAATTTTGAATCCTGCATATATAAATATTATTATGTACATAATCTCAAGGTATAAGACGGATTAGTCTTTAGATGTTCCTACACTAACAGTAGGAAGCAGTGACTACAACTGAGCAAGCTTCTCAAAGTAAATTGCAAATTCATGTTTCCGTGTTCTTCTTTCATCATGTAAATTGGTAAATATTTCCCAAGTTGTTGTTCAGTTGTGTCGATCCTCAGATAACTCAGTATTTATGTAGGTCCCTCCAACACAACAGTGTTTGACGGTACAATTAGTTTCAAGGACTGTGATGAATGTATTATGTTTAGGTATATTTACAGATTGAATGGAGTATATGAACACTGCAGTCTAAGTGAACTTAGGCGCAGTATTATTCGTTACACTGCTATACTGAGTCTAACAAAACCTAGTAGAAGGTCATGTCAGCTAACCTTTGAGCAACCTATGACCGTCCAATCAAACGTGAGGCGTCCGAACAGATTTCACCAATCAGACAATGACTACTTGTTAGGGTTCGGCGGGACTTACAAGACGGTTTTTGGATTTTCTCTTCCCTGGTCGCTGACACTGATCTATCAACAAACAAAAATCCGCATAAAACACAGATATTTGACCTGCAGTATATACGCTTATGGGTTTCTAATGACATGGTTACTATTTGCTTTCCGTATATTTTCGCAAGATGCCATCCTTGAATGTTGACAAAAACGCTATTTTCAGCAACTGTTTACTCATTGCGTTTATCACTCGGAAGCAATCGTGCGGAAAAATAGCATTCAGAATCGGTCGAGTTTCTGAGGTAAAGGTTCAAACGGTATGTGCGAATGTTAACTTTCGCGATTTGGTAAGCTGTGTTCTGATTGGTCAGTCGAAAAGGTTAGCTGACGCGACCTTCTATTAGGTTTTTTGTTAGGCTCAGTATAGCAGTGTAACGAATAATACTGAGCCTAAGTTTACTTAGACTGATGAACACTGCGGTTTGTAGTTTTAATTCAATCATGCCATAAATAGGGTTTCCTTAAAGATGTTGTCTGTTACAAAGTTAGTGGTGTCACCATGATGTCTTGGCTTATGCATTAAACAGTGTGTCTGTTGACTAATCCCCGACCTATTTAAACCTAGTCATCTTTATCCAGGACTCCTTGTTCTCCTGGTGGAAACGGTTTAGATGAGGTTGTGCCCTTCCATGGTGCATGTGTGCACTAGCAACTAGGGCGACACACACACGTTGTGCATGATGGCTGCCAAGGCAACAGACTCGGACACAGGGTCACTGACCCCGTCTGAACAGAGTGATGGTGAGGAGAGAAGTGAACATGACTCGGACTATGAAACAGATGAAGAGGAGGAAGATAAGAGCAAAGGGTATGTCCCCCAAATCTCCCCGTGTAATGCTACAGGCTCTCGTATCTGTTTACCATTGAAGTGGTCTCAATCATTTTGTGTAGTCATTACATTACCGTTTGTATTAGTCAAGTGGAGATAAGTTCTGAGTATATAACTCCATGGCAAGATCACACTTAATAGCATACATATCATGAGTGTCTAATGGATTCCTAATGGATATTTGTTGTTGTGGTTTCAGATCTGACCACTCAAATGTCGTGTGGACAGGGTTTGGGAAGAAGACTGCGGTGATTGTTTTCAAAGTTGAGGGTGTCATGCAGAAAAAGCCTGATCTGAAGACTATAGGAGGTACCATTGCTAGCTCCGGCATGTTGTGCTTACAACACAGTACAGAGCATGATAATAACATGGATCACGTTCATGGTGTAAACAGTTATCCTAAACTTCCTGATGTTTGTTGAAGTGTGCATTAGTGTTAGGCATTGGTTACAATCTCATAATTGGTTCATTACAACCGATCAATCATCGAAAATAATCAGTTAACATCATTTATCAAATTTTCCTGGTTATGTTTGTTAATGCACAAAAATTAAAGAAAAAACATGTAGTTCTTTCGGGATGTTTTGTGCAAATTTCACAAAATGCATTTGCAAATTTCACATCTTTAAAGGATGACTAGTATGTTAGGGAGATAAATTTTCTGGAGTGTTTAAGATAAATTCAATCATGACTTGGAACGAGCTTGTAGTGCCTATGAATTGTAACAGACAAAACCTACCTTGCGAAAAATATTGTTAATGCAAACAAGTGACCAAAAATTGTGTTCGATTGTGAGAAAACATTATCGATTGCTTGGTCGTTTAGTCACTGCAACCAATCTTCGATTATTTCAATTAATCAGACCACCACTAGTGTGCATGACATCATTTTTTCACATTCTTTTTCATATATTCCTCCTTGGGGTACATATAAGCATTTAAATGTCCATTTAAAATCCCTACGACAGTTGTAACAATATTTGAATAAATATAATTACAAAACAAAAATACGTTTTTGTCTTGTGAGACCACCCCAACAGGGCCCCACGGACCCCTACAGCCAAGAGCAGGTAACTCTAGCCTATAACCTCGTACCTCACTTTCGATGCTGTCATTTGACCGACTAGACGTGGTGTCCAGATCGACAAGAGAGTTGATTTTTGAAAATTCCCTGCTTAAAGATGAGTGGTTCCGAAACAGCTACTGTATGTATGGTTCTCTTTTTTCCCAGCATGGGCGATTTAGAGATTGTTTCTGAAATTTTTCATTCATCTTTTGTTGTAACATTGTACCCTGTCCCGGTCGGCTTGCCATGTGCTTGTCAAGATGGCGGATGGGTGCCTTCGCTGTGCTCACTTTTTCATTGTATCCTCTTAGGATTTCGTCAATGTTTAGTCTAGTTATAGTGTGTCAATTGTATTTTGGCATACGTTAGGGCGGTTTTTCCATTGCTTGTTTTTCATATATACGATATTAGTCGTATGTTCTGGTATGTTGCGGCGGGCCCAGCCTATTATTATTTGCTGGTGTTCAGCTTAATGCTTGCTTTATCTTTCACATGTATGTGTTAGTTACATTAGCATTAGTTGTTATCGCCCATGTGTGTGTTTTATGTATATGTTATAAGGGCAGGTTGTTGCACGTTTTTCACTTTTTGCAGTTTAAAACCTGTGCTTTATGCCTCTCGTCTATCCCCGTTAAAGACACTCATGAGGTGTGTTTACGTTGTCTTACGGAGGGTAATCATGAAGAGAAGAGTTGTCCAGCGTGCGACTGTTTTTCCCCCAAAACTATTAAGTCTCGAAGGGTGGATGCGCTGTTCTACAGCAACTTAATCAGGGCGGGGGGTGATATCTGGGGCAAGGATCCCCCGTCCAAGCGTTCGTACAAAAAGAAGGGGTCTTCTGGAGCCACCTCCTCTACAGAGTCAGCTCCTAAAAAAGCTAAGGTCGTCAAGGAGACCTCTACTACCCCTATCTCTACCCCTGTCTCTACTCCTGTATCTATCTGGAGATAGCTTGCCTAGGGCACCTTGTGGCGACCTAGCTTCAGGCTCAGGTTAATCACAGGCGCAAGGTGCCGGCGAATCAGGTCTTGACCTGTCTTCGCCAGGTCAGGGACACCTCGGTGCCCTGTGTGCAGTCTGGGTTGCCCGGGAAGCATGTAGGGGCAGGTTCTCGGGTGCTTGTCGCCCCGGTGTGGATTCCACCAGGGGGCAGGGCGACCCGAGCCTTCTGGCCCAACTTGACCTTCTGAGCACTACGTGTTCGGCATCAGTGGCGCCCTCGGCGACCTCTCTTGATTATGAGAGTATGGTAGCCGAGGTGTGTGTAGATGTCGACATGGAGGAGGATGAGGGGAGAGAGGAGTCGGAAGTTGGGGTTCTGTACTCCTCCGGGTCGTCCCTGCGAACGTATCGCTGAAGTGCTGCCCCAGATGGATATACCGGTACAGGCGCCCGACCCCGAGGAATTTAGGCTCACGGGGGAGGCTTTTGCGCCTACCCGGGTCGCCGAGGTACGGTTACGCATTCTGCCGTCACTGGTGAGTGAGGTAGTGAATCCTCTGCTGACTGGTGCACGTTCTCGGTTCGACTTACCGGATGTTGGCAAGCGGTATCAGTTGAGGAGGTTTCTGATTGTGTTCTGATGCACCCCGAGATCAAGAAGTACCTTCGGTTTTCCTTCGACGGGATGTGCTACCAGTTTCGTGTGCTCCCCTTCGGCATCTCCACGGCGCCAAGGGTGTTCACCAAACTTATGTTAATCCCAGCTCAGTTAGCCAGGTCTCAGGGCAGGTGTTGTTACCCGTACCTGGACGACTGGTTTCTCAGGGCGCTAGGCCAACAGTTAAGCAGAGAATCCACACTGCTTGTGATGGATATTCTGGTGAAACTGGGCTGGATTATTAACCTCAAGAAATCAGAACTCGTTCCAACGCAGGATCTGGTGTTCTTGGGGGCAAGGTTCAATACGGAGCAGGGGATTGTTTCCCTAGTTCCAGACTTTATTGTCAAAGTTGACCCTGGCGACCACTCAGCCTCAGGCCTATGGTCGGAGCAGGAAGTCAGCCTGCACATCAATGTGTTAGAGTTGAGAGCAGTCCGCCGGGTGTTCGAGAGCTTTCTAGAGTTTGTCCGTGGCCGAGTGATTCGTCTTGAAATGGACAATCAGACGGCCAAGACTTACATTCTAAAGCAAGGTGGCAAAGTGTGCCCGTCACTCCTTCAGGAGGCGTGGCAGTTTCTATTGTGGTGCGACCAGTTCAACATTCAGGTTTTGCCTGTTTATCTTCCGGGGGTAGACAACGTGCGTGCAGATGCTCTCTCACGACATATACTAGCCCCACACGAATGAATGCTCGACCGGGATATTCGGGATTATCTCCCAGTTGTTCGGGTCGTTCCAGGTAGATCTGTTTGCGTCTGGGGTGACGAATCAGATTCCTGTGTTTTGTTCTCGGATTCCTGATCCGAGAGTGATAACCAACGACGCCTTTCAGTTAGATTGGACGGGCAGGGTACTGTGGGCGTTCCCACCAATACCGCTGATTCCCAAAGTCATGTCTCAGCTAGCCGCTCAACCAGCTCGACTTCTTGTGCTCCTTGCACCTCTTTGGTCGGCTCAAAGTTGGTTTCCGGTAATCCTCAGGTTTCTGGCTCAGCCTCCTGTACTATTACTTTTTTGACCGGACCTCCTATCCCAGAATGGAGCGCCCCACCTGAATCCCAGGATTCAGTGGGTGGTTTGGCCGCTGTCCGGAATCGCCTCCAAGCGAGAGGAATTCCTGCATCAGTTGCAGATACAATTCTGGCTTTGCGGAGGGATTCAACAAACGTTCAGTATGAGGATAGATGGGCCTGCTGGTGTGTCAACAGGGGGATTCTCGATCCCTTTTGTGCAGATTTAGTATCTGTGTTAGAATTCCTCCAGTCTTGGTTGGAAGCCGGTCTAGCGGCTTCAACTGTTCGAGGATATTCAACGGCTATTTTGGCATTTCATATTCCTGTTGACGGTGCACTCTTGGGGCAACACCATCTTGTTCAGCTCTTTTTAGCAGGCGTGGACAGAATCCTTCCGACTATCCGGCGGATTGTCCCCTGTGGAACTTGTCAATCGTTCTTGATTGGCTGTCCAGTCCTCTATTTCACAAACTGTCGGCTCTTTCCCTCCAGCTGTTAACATGGAAGGCAGCTTTTCTTGTGGCGGTAACTTCGGGCAGGCGGGTAGGCGATATTCATGCAATGTCAGCCGACCCCGCGCTAACTGTTTTTCATATAGACAGTGTTAGCATTCGGTTGCCTGACACTTACCGTCCTAAGAGAGATAGTGCTTTTCATGTAACGGCCTATTGAGCTCCCGGCTTTCACACAGCCTTCCCTGCCCGGTACCTCTCTACGACGTGATCACGTCTTAGATGTCCGTAAGACGCTTAAGGCTTATATCAAGCAGACAAGAGGTATCCGTGAGGATAACCAATTGTTTTGCTGTTATGGCGGGGTCAAGGCTGGTCTTCCGGCGAACAAGCGAACCATTTCTAGTTGGCATGTCTCTGCCATTTATATAGGATATACGCACAAAGGTCGTATACCACCTAAAGGGTTGAAGGCTCATTCGGTTAGGGCAGTGGCTACGTCGAAGGCATATGCTGCAGCCCTGCCCATTGAGGAGATCTGCTCAGCGGCTATATGCAGCCAACCGAGTACGTTCATCCGTCACTATCAACTTGACAGACACTCTAGCGAGCGTGCTCGGTTCGGTCAGTCAGTTCTCTCCAGTAGGCAGGGTTCTACCTCTCTAGCCGATTGAGCTTTCGAGGTTTTAAGACATGAACCATTTATCTGCCGATTTCACCTGGTGTTGGGTATCTAAAACTTTCCTACCTGTTCCCTTGGTGTCAGGTTTTATGGTGGTGATTTTTATCCCATGTACTTTGCATTCCTCCGTACTGCTCTAGTCCTATTGCCATGAAAACCTTTGCTTGTATTATACGTCAAAATATTTTCTCGGGTTTATTGATAAATTCCCTTATATTCGCTTCCGACTACTTACGGGAGGGAGGGGGGATTATTTGAGCAGTTTACATTAGCGAGGTTTCGCATTATAAACATAATATGTTCGACCCCTGACCCTGGCTCATGCCCCCACCCGATTGGCTGTGGTGGACACGTGACCAGGTAAGTGAGCTTTTCTGCTATTTTTAGCTCGGGAATTACTCTTATTGTCGGGGTTGTTTGTATACAGACAGAATACCTCTCCCTAGCTCAATCTTAAGGAGTCTGTCTTTTGCTTATATATACCCCAAGGAGGAATATATGAAAAAGAATCGAACTAACCTGTAGAGGTTTCAGATTCTTTGAATATATTCCTCCTTGGGGTACGGCCACCCACCTCCCCACATTCTGTCTGATTACGTTTAGCATGGAAAGTGAGGTACGAGGTTATAGGCTAGAGTTACCTGCTCTTGGCTGTAGGGGGCCGTAGGGCCCTGTAGGGGTGGTCTCACAAGACAGAAACATAGTTTTTTGTTTTGTAAATATTTTTATTCAAATATTGTTAAAACTGTCGTAGGGACTTTAAATGGACATTTAAATGCTTATATGTACCCCAAGGAGGAATATATTCAAAGAATCTGAAACCTCTACAGGTTAGTTCGAGTTTATATAAGTTTCAACTCAATATTAACATTATTAGAATCCAGTACCAAATTATCCACGTTAATCTTAAATTTATACTTCACCATGTATTAATTACATACCTGACCCGTGAAGATTCAGGTTAGAATTGATCTTCAGTAACCCATGCTTGTCGTAAGCGGCGACTCATGGGGTCGGTCGGTCAGGCTCGCTGACTTGGTTGACACATGTCATCGTATCATTGATGTTCATGCTGTTGATCCCTAGATTGTCCTGATCTGATTATTTACTGACCGCCGCCATTTAGCTGAAATATTGCTGAGTGTGGAGTAAAACTAAACTCACTAATTACATACCTGTATCTTTACCTATGAAATATTATTAATTCCAATGTATGTGATTGTTTACAGAGCGATATCACTTGGCATTCAAATTCGGGACAACCGAATGCAAGATTGTCCGAAACATTCTCACCTCCCATGGTTTTCATGAGGTAACAATTAGTTCTGATATTCACCCCATATTGGTATACATATCTAGATCACTGATTCAAAACTTTGTACTTACATACACTGTTTTTGTCTATCAATAACTTAAAAATAGCAAGAGACTTTACATATTCAGCATAGGAAGTATAAAACTTGACAATCATGCTCACACTGTATGGATACACATCATTGTCTATATGTCCTGCATCAGTAGGTTCTCGGCTGTCTGACCTACACTGATACTGACTCTACATCAAGTAATGACATCCATCATCCATATAGCTCAGTCTCATTAGATCAGATCTAAGTGCTCGCTACTGCCACACAAAAGCTCAGGATTTCCATTTACAACTGAAAAAAGACAATTCTGGAATGTCCAATAGATCAAATGGCATTTCTTTCTACTTGCTATGGAAAGTCTCTTTCGATTCAAATGTTTGTCCCATTGAAGGATGATTGTGAGGGAACCTGTAGTACAGTCTGAAAACGCATTTGGACTTTCACTTTCAGCATTGTTTAAGTGATGCTGTGATTGGTTGAGTGAAAGGTCATTGTGACCTGATGTCCTCAGATGTGTCATACTGCTGTTTCTGTAGCATCAGGGAATCACTACATGTATTGTGTAGAGCATTTGTAGTTGTAACATATTTTAAAACAAGGTACAGGATGTGAGTGATTTCATGCAGGTCCACCCCAACAGTGCTGACTTCAACCTCCTGTGGACCAATGCCCATCTTAAACCATTTACGCTCCGCAGCATGACTGAGTTCCAGAAGATCAACCACTTTCCCAGGTCAGTCAAGTAAACTGAGCACTGTCAAACTGAAGAGGCTTCTCATATACATGATATAGGTGTTGTCATTATTCAGTGATACATTGTTCATCACTGGGGTTGTGGTTGCGAGGTAAAAGGGTTACTGACTTATTTCAGCAGTATAAAAGTTTAATAATCAGTCACTTGTATATTAGTCATATCATTTCTTCTGCGTTGTGGATGGTGGCCATAATGTTTAGCTGAAGCCAATAGATCAATTGTAAGAATCTGCTATTAAATTTCCAGATCCTATGAACTGACACGGAAAGACCGGCTGTTCAAGAATGTTCAGAGAATGCAGCAGATAAAGGTGAGTAGTGGACCATGCAGCAGTATATGCCCTGTGTACCTGTCTGTACATGCTTATATACCTGTCTGTACATGCTTATATACCTGTCTGTACATCCGTATATACCTGTCTGTACATGCTTATATACCTGTCTGTTCATCCGTATATACCTGTCTGTACATCCGTATATACCTCTGTACATGCTTATATACCTGTCTGTACATCCGTATATACCTCTGTACATGCTTATGTACCTCTGTACATCCGTATATACCTGTCTGTACATCCGTATATACCTGTCTGTTCATCCATATATACCTCTGTACATGCTTTTATACCTGTCTGTACATCCGTATATACCTCTGTACATGCTTATGTACCTCTGTACATCCGTATATACCTGTCTGTTCATCCTTATACACCTGTCTGTACAACATTATATACTTCTGTACATCCTTATATACCTGTCTGTACAACATTATATACTTCTGTACATCCTTATATACCTGTCTGTACAACCTTATATACTCTGTGAGACCGCCTCCGTGGTGTAGTGGTTAGAGCGTCCGCCCAGAGAGCAAGTGGGTTCGATCCCCGACCGCGTCATACCAAAAGACGTTTAAATATGGTACTAGATGGTCCCTGCCTGGCGCTCGGCATTAATGGGTACAACAAGGACTGGTCGGCTCGGAGTCAGTATAATGTGTCTGAGTGGGGTATTCATGCTTCACTGCGGCATGGTATCTCAGTGGACTAGCACTATAAAACCAGCTTCAGTCTGGGCTAGTATAAGCAGCCGCACATACACATACACACACATGCACGTCGTCATATGAGCGAAATATTCTCAAGCACGACGTTAAACCCAATTTCACCTCACCTATATACTCTGTAAATCCTTATATACTTCTGTACATCCTTATATTCCTGTCTGATACGTGAAATGAAAAGTGAAAAAACAACTGAAGAGATGACCCTATCGGGCGTCCATAGTTTAAAAAATAGAGCTGGCATTCCCCCCCTTAGGTCACGTGATTGTTTTTATTGATGGCATCAGCTAGCAGACGACCGATGTTTGGAAATCTTTGAAGCTGAATAAGTTTATAGAAAATGTGCATTACGTGCTAGACATAAAATTGCATTAGTTTTTAATAGTAGATGACTGTACGTACGCAAATTGATGAAAGTCTGAACATTTTTTGCTCATAAGCCGTGACAATCGACTGATAAACGTAAACGTAATCGATAGGTGGCGCGATTTGGTAAGTGGCTCGTGAGAAATTATGTCATTAGAAAAGGCCACGGAAACACAAGTACCATGGAATCATATGACGGCATGGTACCTGTCTGTACACCCTTATATACGTGTCTGTACATCCTTATATACCTAACCGTGAAGGTCCGGGTTAGAATTGATCTTCAGTAACCCATGTTTGTCGTAAGAGGCGACTAACAGGATTGGATGGTCAGGCTCGCTGACCGGATTGACACGTGTCATTGTATCCAAATTGCGCAGGTCGATGGTCATTGTGTTGATCCCTGGACTGTGTGCTGGTCCAGACTCGATTATTTACAGACCCCACCTTAAAGCTGGAATATTGCTCAGTATGGCGTAAAACTAAACTCACTCACTCACTCACTCACCTTATATACCTGTTTGTACATGGTTGTATACCTGTCCGTAAATCCTTGCACACCTGTCTGTACACCCCTATATACCTGTTTGTACACCCCTATATACCTGTTTGTACATCCTTATACTGTACAATGTTATATACCTGTCTACGTCATTATATACCTGTCTGTTCATCCTTACATACCTGTCTCTAGTCCTGATGTACCTGTCTGTACATCTTTATATCCCTGTCTGTACACCTTTATATACCTGTCTGTACACCCTAATATACCTGACTGTATGTTATGTACTTGTCTTTACATTCTCACATACCTGTCTGTACACCCTTATACTGTACATCCTATATATCTGTCTGTACACCCTTATGTATCTGTCTGTACACCTTTATATACCTGTCTTTACATCCTTATATACTTGTCTGTACATACTTATATACCCGTTTGTACATTGTTATATACCTGTACGTACAACCTTACACACCTGTCTGTACATCATTACATACCTGTCTGTACAACATTATGTACCTGTCTGTACAACTATTATACCTGTCTGTACGTTATATACCTGTCTGTACAATGTTATATACCTGTCTGTACATCCTTATATACTTGTCTGTACATTACATCCTCATATACCTGTCTGTACACCCTTACATATCTGTCTCCACAACCTGTTGCTCAAAGTCTGATAGGTTGATATTTCTTTTTTTTTCAGGGACATAGGCATTTCGATTTCATCCCCAACAGCTTTGTTCTTCCAGGAGAATACCAGGATTTCTGTGGTAATGACCTGATGCGTATTTTGAACATCTTTCCTGTCATCATTAATGATGCTAATTTTTTTGTTATCCTGACTCATGATCTTTTTGCTTATCTCCCTTTCCTATGCGAATGGCAGTGGAACACTTGAATCCTTTGAAGTTCCCGAAGCGGACATAAAAATACACTCACCCACGGGTTACCTCCCTTTTCTGCGTAAACAGTCATGTGACCAGCCTTACTTGTCACTCTCTCCCTTTTCGCCCAAGTGGATGGTTGGGTGAGCACTGGAGTCCCGTATACGGCATTATATCCTTTTTATTTAGATCCTATTCTTAAAAATTAAGCTGTGTATGGATTTGGCTATAATTACTTTGTATTATATGTTAAAAAAAATTGTAAAAAAAGTATTTGTATTTGTGTCATCATTTCATCATAATCATGATAATGTAACTTGTTTACATTTCATGAAATCTTGCAGTGTTCGCAGGCACAGGTTATCCGTGGCTGATCCTCACCCTCCATGCCCTTCGTGCATCAAACCATGTTCTTCCAGCTTGCGTTGGACTTATTGTGTTGATTTATCAAATCTACAATTTAATCAATATTTGTCTTATATCTATAGACGTGCCATGGATCGGGTGAGGAAGTCATCACAAGTCACGGCTGATAAATCAGGAGATCAGCCTGCAAACTGTATGTTGCTTGCTACTGCTGAAATTCCTAATACTAGTGCTATGTTGAGTACGTTGCAGGGGCAGTCTGCTGGTACGGGGCGAAAAAGAGATCGGCTACAACGCAGTTGACACCGACTTAAAGTAAGAAAAAGACGTCATCTTCTTCTACGTCGCAGAAGAAAGCATCTGTTACCAGATCAGAAGTTAAATCTGCGCGGCCTAGTAAGTCAACGCATCAGAAATCCTTCAACGAAGAGATTATACCTCCTCATGAAGTAGACGTTTTTGAGGATCCCCCGTTACTTCTACCTGAAGTACCTACTAGATCGGCGACTCAATCGACTTACACGACTACTAGATCGTCTCCTGCAACAATCACAGCAGGCCAGATGTTTGACGAACTACCACCTACTGTAAACGTAGTATATTTCGCGCAGGTTTTATTTTCGCGCTTTTCACGCAAAACATTTTAGTGCGAAAATTTATACACCGCGAATAAACCTGTCATTCATTCAGTCTAACCACGCTCGCCCCTGAGTTGTTACCATAACACATCAAGTTTGAAGACAGAAATCTACGGGAATCTTAAAATGGCGACTGATAGTAGCATAAAGAATCAAACTTAACTGTAAACTGTAATGGATTTCCCAAAACATAATTAAATAATGAGCCAAAACCCATCGCCCGAATTAAGCGAAAACAGCAATGTGTGTTGTGGCGCCATGGAAATTGGTCACATGACAGATGGTTTGATACAAAACAGATTACCACGAAAGCGACTTCGGGAAAGAAATAATACAGCAGTATTTTATTTATTCATTTAGATACAAGCGTATCATCATGAAGCGAATAGTCACTAACACTCAATCATCTCATTCACAACAACCGGCTTGTTTGAAATCACAAAAGCTTCATATACAGTATAAGTTAATTAGTCAGATCGTCAAAATTGAACATAATACTGATGTGTTTTCATCTCTTCGGGAGTAAGCGGGTTACTGTGTACTAGTATATACGCACAGATAGGGATTTCCTGTGAGTAAGTAATAAATGCCGCCCTGACAGGTTAAGCCACTCTGTTTGTTTTCACTGCTATTAGTGGCGGCCAAAGAGACGGCTGGCAGTTCGGCAATTACTGATTCTTGAATAATTGACGTAGCGATGTAGTCTAAACTGTCAATTCGCGAAAATTGCCACGCGAATATAGAATGCGTTTACAGTACTTCTCAGCGGAGTGAAGTTGGCTACACTCATCAGCGTTAGCAGCTTCAATACAGCAGCTTCAATCAAAGCAGAACTTTGATCCAGGTGAATTTATGAGGCAATTCACCAACCAGATGATGGCCATGATGGAACGTAGGTTCGAGGAAGAGGCGAAGGCTCGACGGAACCTCTCATCTGCTGACAACGTGCGCAAACCCACGGACTTGCACGAACCTACTCCTCATTGATCTACCTCTCAAGACTACGTTGGCGAACGTACACCTTTGCGAAGGTCTCCACAGTCTGACGACTCTGTTATCTTGGAGGAGGATAGAAGACATGAGAAGCCTACTCACTCTTCAACAGCTGCAAACCCTCTGTTCGAGAACACCTAAGGATCCATCTCCTACACCAAGCCGCTCTAGATCGAGATCACATATCTCTCACAGACGTTCGTGAATTCACTCATCACGAGACAGAGGTTCGTGAAGAGAAGGCTCACTACACAGAGGTTCGCGAAGAGATGTATCCAGAGATAGAGGTTCGCGAAGACTCTCAAGATAGACATTCGCAAAGGGAGGAATCTACAGATAGAGGTTAGCGAAAGGATGATGGAGGTTTGAGAAGGGATACAGGTTCGCAGAAGGATGATTCGCAGAGGCATAGCTCTACTGATCAAGAGATAGCTGATGAACAAGCAGACTTCGTCTTCCCGGACTCAGAGGTTACAGCTTGGATAGCCAATGGTTTGAACTTGGAGTCTCCTTCTAAGGATATAGATGAAGTCTACACTTATAAGATGCGTAATGACGACTTGGATTCGCTGACAATCCCTCCGATTGAACCTCTATCCAAGGTATCTTCCAGCCTACGCACAGCTTTCGAGAAAGCTACCAAGTTCCAGAATCAGCATCTGCCATCCTTTAATGTGAAGAGATTTCCCTTACATCACATGGATCCTTTTATGAAGGCGCCTGAAGTTAGTCAACGACTCTCGGAACAAGATATACAAAGTGGAAGATAAAAAGTTATCTCAACTTGATACTGCTACAAGGAGATCCTTCTTCGGTTTGGCCAGGTCCAGAGCTATCAATGAAGCATTGATTAATAAGTTCCAGAACCCAAGTTCGGATGAAGATAGAATGATATTATCGGCTCTGCTCACTCAGAAGAAGGACCAATACTTTTTTATCGGACCATGTGGCATCAATATCTGCAGGTCTCACTTTGCTACGCAGACAATGTCTACTGGCATCTTGTTCATGGAGTGACAGATTCACCCAACCGCTGCTTAGAGCTCCGTGGGAGGCGCGCCTACTATCTTTGGAGGAGAGATAGACGATGCAGCTAAGGAAGCTACTCACGGTTCAAGAGAAATCATGATGACAAAGTCTATAGATACTCTAGCCAACGTCATTCGTCATACTTCCCAGAAGTACAACAGCAAGTCCAAATATTCCGGCATCCAGAAGGCTAAGGGGAAGAAGTACTCCAGCTTCAGAGGCGGGAAAGGTTCCTTTCGTCGCCCATCCGGAAATTACAGAGGGAACTCCGGGAGAGGCCGCACTCCCAGAGGAACTAGACGTTGATATTGGGGTTCGGAACGTCCTACCGTTTGGAATATCTTCGGCCCCGTGGCTATTCACACGAGTACGCAATGCCTTCTACCTGGACGACAGCATTCAAGTTCACCAAAGTGCCAGTCAACTCAAACTACAGCTGAACTTCACAATCAAGTTGCTCACTCAACTAGGATGGCTGGTGAACCTTATGAAGTCAGAATTACTTGCTCTGCTGAGATTTTTTAAACTGGAGGACTAGCAAAAGAAGTTCAGAGCTCCTCCGGCCTGGGATCTGAATGTGATTCTATGTCATCTCATCAGTGGTGCCTACGAACCTCTAGATCAGTCTACCTTCGAGCTGCTTACACAGAAGACTCTGTTCCTGCTTGCATTAGCCACGGCAGCTCGAATATCAGAGATACATGCGCTGGACGTTTGTCGAACTAGGTTCGACACGAGGCATCTTGATGCAGTACATCTAGAACTTAGATGGGACTTTATTGCCAAGAACCAACTGCCTGGTCAGCCAGATAGACAGTTCCATGTACCAGCGCTATCCACAATCCTCGGACCAGAGGATATGCAAGACCTATCCTTGTGTCCAGTCAGAGCCCTGAAGATATATCTTCAAAAGACTGAGACGAGGAGACAAAAATTCAAGCCTGTTCATCCCATTATCAACAGAGACTTCAGCAGAAGTCTCAAGAACGACCATATCATTCTGGATGAGAGCCGTTATATTGAGAGCCTATAAAGCAGCAGGACTAGAACCTCCTAGAGCTTCCAACCCACAGTTCATCATTATCATTTCTGAACGACCATATCGTTCTGGATGAGAACCGTTATATTGAGAGCCTATAAAGCAGCAGGACTAGAACCTCCTAGAGCTTCCAACCCACAGTTCATCCCATTATCAACAGAGACTTCTAAGAACGACCATATCGTTCTGGATGGAGAACCGTCATATTGAGAGCCTATAAAGCAGCAGGACTAGAACCTCCTAGAGCTTCCAACCCACACGAAGTCAGAGCACTGGCGTCAACACTAGCTCTGCACGGAAATTGCTCTATACCGACAATTATGGAGGGCTGCTTTTGGAAGTCGGACACAGTGTTTGCCAACCACTACCTCCGAGACATAGCCACCGAAGACGTCTCAGGCATTCACCAATTTGGGCCTCTCGTTGTAGCACAGCAACTAACTGTTCCTCAAAAGCGCTGAGTTGGAAAATCTCACCCTTTATCACGTTGACTTGTTGATAACTTTTACTAAGGAAAAGTACTAGTTTGAAAGTCCATGCGCACAGTCTAAGACAGGCTAGCATGAGTGATTAAAGATCCTGTACAGGTAAAGATCTTACCTCTACGTGAAGGGGTCGCAACTCATTAATGATAAAGATCTTATCATAATCTATGGGTTGTTATAAGATATCTAGTAATAGGAGGATACTAGTTTATCTATAGCCACATGAATCAAGATGATTCAACTTGTCTGAGATGGAAGTAAGACAAGAAAGTGGTCCCCCCGAGTTATAACGGAATTTGGAAGAATAGGATCACGGAAATGCCGTTCGCAGTTCCCATGGGGGGGGATACAGGGCGTATCTAAGGACAGCTGTTGAATCCAGTGGCTTGACCCCCACCAGTCTGTCGGATTCTATAAGCAAAAGATCATGAGTCAGGATAAGGAAAAATATGTAATTTTTTAAGTAAAATTGATATTTCATGCTTTTCCTGACTCATGACGAAGAAGCCCCCCAACCTCCCCGTTGAAGACATTTGAGATTTCACAGCAGATCCAAGTGCATGGGCGGAAAATCAGGAGAGAGTGACAAGTAAGGCACGTCACATCACTTGGTTGCGCGGGAAAGGGCAAAGGGAGGTAGCTCGTGGGTGAGTGTATTTATACGTCCGCTTCAGGAACTTCAAGGGATTCAAGTGTTCCACTACCATTGGCAAGGGATAGGGAGATAAGCAAAAGATCATGAGTCAGGATAAGTATAAAATATCAATTTTACTTTAAAAATTACATTTTTAATGAAACAATATTGATGAAGGGAAGTAAATTGGTTTAAGGCCAGTTTTGAATTAGTTGACACTGATAACATTAGCATCATTTATGTCCTCTGGAGTATTAAAGTTCTATTTAAACATTTTTTTCTTGTTCCAGCTGCATTTCTTAGAGAAAAGGGTCACTGGATTGTGAAACCAGTTGCTTCCTCTAGAGGAAGGGGAGTCTTCCTCATCAACCATGTAAGTAACTAAACTTCTGTTAACACACCCTGGTGATTATTTGGGTAAGACATTCCCTCATCAAAAACCTGTTCTTGCAGTATCGGCTGTCCCCATTCTTGTATTCTTGGTCCCCGCGCTGTGATGTTGCTGAAATATTGCTAAAAGCAGCGTAAAACCAAACTCAGTCAGTCAGTCAGTATTCATGGTCCCCATTCTTTTAGCACCCCATCACCCCAATCTTGTACTCCCTGGGCCCCATCCTTGTAGTACCCACTGGCCCCATCCTTGTAGTACCCACTGGCCCCATTCTTGTAGTACCCACTGGCCCCATCCTTGTAGTACCCACTGGCCCCATTCTTGTAGTACCCACTGGCCCCATTCTTGTAGTACCCACTGGCCCCATTCTTGTAGTACCCACTGGCCCCATCCTTGTAGTACCCACTGGCCCCTGCATCCTTGTAGTACCCACTGGCCCCATCCTTGTAGTACCCACTGGCCCCATCCTTGTAGTACCCACTGGCCCCATTCTTGTAGTACCCACTGGCCCCATCCTTGTAGTACCCACTGGCCCCATCCTTGTAGTACCCACTGGCCCCAATCCTTGTAGTACCCACTGGCCCCATTCTTGTAGTACCCACTGGCCCCATTCTTGTAGTACCCACTGGCCCCATCCTTGTAGTACCCACTGGCCCCATCCTTGTAGTACCCACTGGCCCCAATCCTTGTAGTACCCACTGGCCCCATCCTTGTAGTACCCACTGGCCCCATCCTTGTAGTACCCACTGGCCCCATCCAATCCTTGTAGTACCCACTGGCCCCATCCTTGTAGTACCCACTGGCCCCATCCTTGTAGTAGTATGAAGAATTTCCTCCTCAACCTTGTATATCCTCCTCTGACAATCCAATAATGAATGGGTCTTCCTCACATGTCGAGATTTTCTAGTTGTTTTAAATTGTGAGTTTATGTTTTACATAGTACATGGCTGAGATGTGTATAGAATACATTCCTTGATTCCAGCCAGATCAGATTCCGCTGGATGAGAACATCATTGTGTGCAAGTACTTGGGTAACCCTCTGCTTGTGGATGGTAAGTAACTGAAACTGGTTGACATACGAGTTATCGCGGGAGTTATCCCGGAATGTTACACCAATTTCTGGGCAAATGAAAGATTACTTCATACATCACATGCAAATTCATGTATATACTCCTTGTGATAAATACAGTGAATGTAAGAAGGTCCAGTAATTAAAACTCATGGTCTTTTCTGCTGGCAGTATGTTTATCCTGAAGATGATAATGGCTGGTATGTACAGGCTGTGTGTGGCAGTACACTACAACAGTATGGCTGCAGCCTCAGAGGGGATTGAAAATAATGTACAAAGACAGATAGCAATAGTTATAATATGATGGAGAAGCCTGAAATATTCTTGGTAAATAAACATTAATTACACTTGTTAACATGTGTTTCAAAGAGTATGGCTGCACAGTGAAGATGAAATGAAATACTGGCTATTGTCCCTGCTGTTTATTGTCCCTGCTGGCTATTGTCCTTGCTGGCTATTGTCCCTGCTGGCTATTCTCCCTGCTGGCTATTCTCCCTGCTGGCTATTGTCCCTGCTGGCTATTATCCCTGCTGTTTATTGTCCCTGCTGGCTATTGTCCCTGCTGGCAATTGTCCCTGCTGGCTATTATCCCTGCTGGCTATTCTCCCTGCTGGCTATTGTCCCTGCTGTTTATTGTCCCTGCTGGCTATTATCCCTGCTGTTTATTGTCCCTGCTGGCTATTATCCCTGCTGTTTATTGTCCCTGCTGGCTATTGCTGTTTATTGTCCCTGCTGGCTATTATCCCTGCTGTTTATTGTCCCTGCTGGCTATTCTCCCTGCTGTTTATTGTCCCTGCTGGCTATTCTCCCTGCTGTTTATTGTCCCTGCAGGCTATTATCCCTGCTGGCTATTGTCCTTGCTGGCTATTGTCCCTGCTGGCTATTCTCCCTGCTGGCTATTCTCCCTGCTGGCTATTGTCCCTGCTGGCTATTGTCCCTGCTGGCTATTATCCCTGCTGTTTATTATCCCTGCTGGCTATTATCCCTGCTGGCTATTATCCCTGCTGTTTATTGTCCCTGCTGGCTATTGTCCCTGCTGTTTATTGTCCCTGCTGGCTATTATCCTTGCTGGCTATTATCCTGTCCTGCTGGCTATTATCCTGCTGGCTATTATCCTGCTGTTTTTTGTCCCTGCTGGCTATTATCCCTGCTGTTTATTGTCCCTGCTGGCTATTCTCCCTGCTGTTTATTGTCCCTGCTGGCTATTGTCCCTGCTGGCTATTATCCCTGCTGTTTATTGTCCCTGCTGGCTATTATCCCTGCTGTTTATTGTCCCTGCTGGCTATTATCCCTGCTGTTTATTGTCCCTGCTGGCTATTATCCCTGCTGGCTATTATCCCTGCTGTTTATTGTCCCTGCTGGCTATTGTCCCTGCTGTTTATTGTCCCTGCTGGCTATTATCCCTGCTGTTTATTGTCCCTGCTGGCTATTCTCCCTGCTGTTTATTGTCCCTGCTGGCTATTGTCCCTGCTGGCTATTATCCCTGCTGTTTATTGTCCCTGCTGGCTATTATCCCTGCTGTTTATTGTCCCTGCTGGCTATTATCCCTGCTGTTTATTGTCCCTGTTGTTTATTGTCCCTTCTGGCTATTGTCCCTGCTGGCTATTGTCCCTGCTGTTTATTGTCCCTGCTGTTTATTGTCCCTGGCTATCACTCCCCTTCGCATAGCAGTCTGTCAGTATCACCATGGTAACAAAGCTGCCCAATGACACATGTGTCCTTCTCTCCAGGGTTCAAGTTTGATGTCCGGTTGTACATCGCGGTCACTTCCTATGATCCACTCACCATCTACCTATTTGAGGAGGGACTAACAAGGTCTGTGACCCTTCATCCACTTCCTTTCTTGTGTTTATGTGTCAACCAATACAGATATAGACACCATCATTTAAATCTAGCTGGCAGATCAATGGTGGTTTTTGTCTAATGATTTGATTGGGAGAGAAATTATGTGTAGTAGTCATTAGTAGTCAGTAGCCTACTCCTGGATGTGTCTAAACCAGGGTCTGTTCACAAAATCTGTACACAAGATCCGTAGACAAGGTCTTTAGTTTAACTGTTTCCACACTTTTGTGAGATAGTTAAAAGCAATAAATAGTCAGCAGACTGTTGGTGGAAGCAGTGTGACCTGTCTGTACTTACTGTTAGTTTTCATGTCAGATTTGCAACTGTGAAGTATGAGAAGAGCAACAAGCACATCCGGAACCAGTGCATGCACCTGACCAACTACAGTGTCAACAAGAAGAGCCAGGACTATGTTAGGTGAGACAGCTGTCTATTGAGAAGAGCAAATTGTTATATTTTTCACTGTTCGGACATTTGTCCTGAGAGATTCTCAGTTTCTTCTTTTTGATTATGATCCCTCTTGTAGGTGCCTTTTCTTAATTCTTAATCTTATCTCAAGTTTATTGATTTTTGGAGGAAACTTGATTAGAAAAAGCAATAAGTTTCCTAAGGCTTTAAGAATACCCTCTCTTCCATAATCAGTATTGTTCTGAAGTCTGCAGTATATGTCTTGTGCACATGTTCGAGGTCAATTCCTAACCATGAATGTTGACGGTAACATGTAAAGCTCATTGTAGTTAGTGGACTGGTCATTGGTTTCATGTTAATGTAACCAAGTTGAAGTGTGAAGTTTCCAAGAATTTCTTGTTTCCAGGAATGATGACCCAGACGTGGAGGACTATGGCAACAAGTGGTCTCTTGGAGCTCTGCTGCGCTACTTGAGGTCCCAAGGAAGAGACACAGCAGGTGGGCCGTCAGGGATGTCAGGGTACACATCACTGGATGTGTGGTAGTGGTACTACTAGTAACAACATACATGTGATATTGTGCCAAACTGAAAAACTTCTCAAGTAGTGTGAGTGTGAATGCATTAAGATGACTGTTTCGGAGTTAACCAGTTAAGTTTGGTTATTGGCATTGGGTAGATTGGAACGGTTCTCTGAATATGTAAACGGTCAGCTTTGATTGCAACTGGTGCTTCTACATTTCACAAACTGTCTGTAAGTCATGGTGTGTTGTTCCAGCATTGATGATGCGTATTGAAGATGTCATAATCAAGACAATCATCTCGGTGGAGCTGCCGATTGCCACGGCCTGCAAGATGTTCATGCCACACCGGGGGAGATGGTGTTTTACTGATGAGATAATGAGATCAGTGTGACTGCTTCAATGAGATATTCCTGTATGAGATATTTGAGATGGTGTTATAGTGATGAAGATAATGAGATCGGTGTGGCTACTAGTAGTATACCAGTGCTACAGTGCAGTTCTAATGGAGATATTCTTCATCAGTATACTCATGTCCTGATGATGCAGTGTAATTCTCATCCTCTGTTACTATGGTTACTGTCATGGTATAGTCACATGTATATGCTGTATTGATGAATGATGTTCATATCTGACTGTGCTTTTGCAGAGTTGTACGGATTTGATATTCTCATTGACGACAACCTCAAACCATGGGTGCTAGAAGTCAACCTATCGCCATCATTAGCCTGGTGAGTAACACAGGACGGCTGTCGCTATTGATGTCGACATTAGTTACAGTAGATTCAGGCTAAGTATAAGCTTCAACTACTGAAGACACTCGTACATTTAAACACAGGTCAGATGAACCAAACATAACTTCCTGGTTATTTTGTAAAATATGTTTGGTCATTGTTCTGTTACTTGTATTGCATGGTTTACAGGTAAAACTTTGTGATATTGTGGATGATGTTAATTATCTGTTTTCAGTGACAGTCCCCTTGATCTGAAGATTAAAGCCAACATGTTGTGTGACCTGTTCTCATTGGCGGGTGAGTTCAGTAACTAGAGATACCTACAAGGACAGTAACCCTGTAACCCTGCTACAGTAGGTTGTGATTGACAGCTGGCTGCTACAGTAGGTTGTGATTGACAGCTGGCTGCTACAGTAGGTTGTGATTGACAGCTGGGTGCTACAGTAGGTTGTGATTGACAGCTGGCTGCTACAGTAGGTTGTGATTGACAGCTGGCTGCTAGGTTGTGATTGACAGCTGGTTTTCTGCTACAGTGGTTGTGATTGACAATGACTGCTACAGTTGACAGCTGGGTTAGGTTGTGATTGACAGCTGGCTGCTACAGTAGGTTGTGATTGACAGCTGGCTGCTACAGTAGGTTGTGATTGACAGCTGACTGCTACAGTAGGTTGTGATTGACAGCTGGGTGCTACAGTAGGTTGTGATTGACAGCTGGCTGCTACAGCAGGTTGTGATTGACAGCTGGCTGCTACAGTAGGTTGTGATTGACAGCTGGCTGCTACAGTAGGTTGTGATTGACAGCTGGGTGCTGTTGCAGGTTGTGATTGACAGCTGGCTGCTACAGCAGGTTGTGATTGACAGCTGGCTGCTACAGTAGGTTGTGATTGACAGCAGGCTGCTACAGTAGGTTGTGATTGACAGCTGGCTGCTGCAGTAGGTTGTGATTGACAGCTGGGTGCTGCGGTAGGTTGTGATTGACAGCTGGCTGCTTATGTTCCAGTAGGTTGTGATTGACAGCTGGTGTGCTGTGACAGTGGAGTTGTGATTGACAGCTGGCTGCTACAGGTAGTTGTGATTGACAGCTGACTGCTACAGTAGGTTGTGATGTGGTTGTGATGTTCAGCTGGCTGCTACAGTAGGTTGTGATTGACAGCTGGCTGCTGTTCCAGGTTGTGATTGACAGCTGGGTGCTGCAGTTCCAGGTTGTGATTGACAGCTGTGTGTCATGTGCTACAGTGGGTTGTGATTGACAGCTGGCTGCATGTGGTTAGGTTCCAGGTGTGGTGTGACATGTGGTTATGTTCCAGGTGTGGTGTGACATGTGGTTATGTTCCAGGTGTGGTGTGACATGTGGTTATGTTCCAGGTGTGGTGTGACATGTGGTTATGTTCCAGGTGTGGTGTGTCATGTGGTTATGTTCCAGGTGTGGTGTGTCATGTGGTTATGTTCCAGGTGGTGGTGTGTTATGTTCCAGGTGTGGTGTGTCATTATGTTCCAGGTGTGGTGTGTCATGTTACAGGTGTGGTTGACATGTTCCAGGTGTGGTGTGTCATGTGGTTATGTTCCAGGTGTGGTGTGTCATGTGGTTATGTTCCAGGTGTGGTGTGTCATGTGGTTATGTTCCAGGTGTGGTGTGACATGTGGTTATGTTCCAGGTGTGGTGTGGTCATGTGGTTATGTTCCAGGTGTGGTGTGTCATGTGGTTATGTTCCAGGTGTGGTGTGTCATGTGGTTATGTTCCAGGTGTGGTGTGTCATGTGGTTATGTTCCAGGTGTGGTGTGTCATGTGGTTATGTTCCAGGTGTGGTGTGTCATGACCCCATGATGAGGAACATGCAGCAGAGTCGACGCAATCAGGAAATTGCTTCCAAAATGGCCGCCCGAGCTAAGGTACTTGTTTCT
Organism: Haliotis rubra; assembly: GCF_003918875.1. Classification (NCBI taxonomy): domain Eukaryota; kingdom Metazoa; phylum Mollusca; class Gastropoda; order Lepetellida; family Haliotidae; genus Haliotis; species Haliotis rubra. Next base: position 784,813 of record NW_025766558.1, on the reverse strand, counting down.
CTGTCACTTGATACAAAGATACAAACTAAAGATGAATAATAAAAAATGATACAATTATGAGACATTTTGTGCGAAAGGATTTCATGATGAACGTGATGGCTTATGTTTCGTTTTTATTGATGGCAACATGTTTCATCAACATCTGTTCCCATTTATTGATGACAACAATTGATCACCGTGCTTACATACCTTCATACATATTACAGATAGTCAAATCCTCTGCAGTAAGTCCACAACTATGTGTAGATGTCATAAGTCTGTGAAGTTTTTGTAGAAAAGCTAGACATTCTACTGTCAGAGTATGATGATATCGATGCTAACACATAGAATTGATAACTTCAGTGGCAATATCTGCCAAGTAGATTACTCTAGTTCATGTATATATATAATGAGAAATGACTAACATGTTGCATGTGAATCAAAACTATGTTATTCCCTACTTGGTCTAATCAAGGTGCACTTTTAAAAGGATGCTTCCATATAACCTTAACATGTTTCAGTTCTACCAGTTTTATATGGGTGGTGTTAAAACTTTAAAGAAGACATCCTGTCAGTGCCCAGTGTTTTGGGTTGGATATTAAACTTATAAAATAATGTTATCAAGGTTTACCATTTTAATCAGCTAACATTGTGTCTACCTTATGATGATATTGCTTCTAAGCATGCTTGCCCTAATGCTTGACTGTGAGCTAAATGACATAATGCTTGACAGTGAGCTAAATGACATAATGCTTGATTGTGAACTGATGGCTTACTGTGTGGGAAGCATATGCCTCTAACTCTGCATAAGTGCTTCTATTTAAAATGCATGCACACAGTTGAATTTGAAAGCTTTTACTAACCTCACAATGCTACAGCTTCAAATATAGAGAAATACTCAAGAGTTGGTACACAAACAAGGGAAACCACTCTTGTCACCGTAGGGATTGTAGTTTTAGCATGCACTCACATGTTAATACGGTGTATTTTCCAGTCAGCGCGCACTAGACCTGTGTCATCTGCAGCGGTAAGTTACTGTTCCTCGCCTACCTAGCACCTGTGTTTGACCTGTACCCCTGCGCCTGTGATTGACCTGTACCCCAGCACCTGTGTTTAACCTGTTCCCCTGTCCTGTGTTTGACCTATACCCCTGCGCCTGTGATTGACCTGCACCCCAGCACCTGTGTTTAACCTGTTCCCCTGTCCTGTGTTTGACCTATACCCCTGCGCCTGTGATTGACCTGTACCCCAGCACCTGTGTTTAACCTGTTCCCCTGTCCTGTGTTTGACCTATACCCCTGCGCCTGTGATTGACCTGTACCCCAGCACCTGTGTTTAACCTGTTCCCCTGTCCTGTGTTTGACCTATACCCCTGCGCCTATGATTGACCTGTACCCCAGCACCTGTGTTTGACTTGTCCCCCAGCCCCTGTGTTTGACTATACCCCTGTGCCTTTGTTTGACCTGTACCCCAGCACCTGTGTTTGACCTGTACATCAGGCCTGTGTTTGACCTGTTCCCCAGTCCTGTGTTTGACCTGTTCCCCAACACCTGTGTTTGACCTGTACCCCAGCACCTGTGTTTGACTATACCCCTGTGCCTGTGTTTGACCTGTACCCCAGCGCCTGTGTTTGACCTGTACATCAGGCCTGTTTGACCTGTTCCCCAGCACGTGTTTGACCTGTTCCCCCAGCCCGTGTTTGACCTGTCCCACAGCACCTGTGTTTGACCTATACCCCTGTGCCTCTGTTTGACCTGTACCCCAGCGCCTGTGATTGTCCCCACCTAATTAACCATACACATGGTTTTCATGCACACTTACCCTCCTGGTTTTATGTTGTGTATATAACTAGTGTCTGTGTTGTGTCTCCACCAACAACTTGGTTTTTTGTTGTGTATACAGTCAGGCTATAGGGCATGTCTCCCAAACGAACTCATGTGGATGTCTTTGTTCTCTTGTAATGTATTATCTATGTTTCTGTGATAAACTTTGAAATTCATGGGAGAATACCAGTCTGTATGGAGAAGGTGATTTCTGTAGACATTTTGTTGTCCATGAGAATGTCTTCTGTTAGACTTTGATTTGAGTCTGTGAGACAGAGGGGAAGTTTAAACTATTGTCCAAGACTTATACTGGAGACTGCCCAATGTCACCTCAATCATTATGGCTGACAGTGTGGATGACAGGAAAGGATACAGCTATACATCAAGCTCTCTGGTTCACTCCTGTTTATCAGTTGAGCAACATCATCTTTGTGTTATTTGGGGATTCTTTTCAGGTTTTTTAATGCCAGAGCATGTTTCCATCAGTGAACCTCAAAGTCTTTCATGTTCAAATGTATTTGCAGACTGAACTCATACAGTGTTAAACAGTGATCCATGTAAATGTCTTGTGTTGTCCTTCAGGACCTTCAACATGTTTACAGTTTGCGTTGCACATTTATACTTCCTGAACCATGTTAACTCTTTCCATACGATGGAAATTTTCACAGATGCACATATATCCTAAGGACATGATATCATGTCCAGGCATCTACAACCCTTGCATACAACCAGATTTTTCCAACCGTAGCCTCTGAATTCGATGGACGAGATATTAAAGTCCGATATTTGACAATGTCCATACGCGACACGTGATAACCCGTCTACTCATACTAAACATAGTTCACAGTTTTCTAGCCGTGTATGCTCGTCCTTCCAATGCAATTCGTGTACTTTGTGACATTGCATTATTTAGGAATTACTTGATTATCTCCCCTGGTGAAAACCACGTGCTATATGATCTTGATATTCGGTGACCACACAGCATTAAATGGCTGATTGTGGAAAATCGTATAGGACTGCAAGCCAAGTTCTGTCATTTGTGATGATGCGAGTAACTGGTACAACGTTTGATGTTTGATTGTTAGCAATGTTCTTTGACTGTTGACTGCTCTTATAACTGTTACCACAGGTAACACTCGTGTCATTCGTTCTTTGGATGTCAAGGCCATAATCCTAAGTGATGACATAAATCTACTAAATTGTGGTTGTTTTCCCCCGTAGTGTAGTCACAGGATTGAAAAATTTGTCATAATTATCATACTGCTGTGTAAGTTCAATTATGTTTCTCCTTTTAGAAAAAACTGCATTTCCAATGTTTCTGGGCTAAAGACGACCTAATATTTTCTCTTTTAGTCTGGAATAGTTTAATAAAAGTGAATAAAGATGTTTTGAAAAAAATCAGTTCAAGTGTTATGTTCCTCTTGAATGGTCCATGTCAACTGTTGCAACCATGGAGACGTGATATCACGTCCCTCGTATGTAAGTGTCATCTTGCTAAAATAGTCTCGTATTGAAGGGTTGTGACCCTCAGACGTGATATCTCGTCCTTTGAATGGAAAGAGCTAAGTTGGTAGTCACAGATATGCTGACAATCTTGTTTGTTGTAATAGTGTTATACCTAAAATAACTTCGGGTTACTTTTTGTTCTCAGTATAAGTTAATAATGTCTCAGTTTTTGGGTTTGGATGTCATTTTACACAAGTCGTTTGTGCCATATAATAATCAGCCTTTACAATGCAGCGTCAGAGACCTCTCTCTGCTGGACCGGTTAATGCAACGGGCAGCGAAAGACAAAAATGCCAACAAGAACTTGGGAGGCCTCAATAGCGAGGAGATCAAGATTATCAGGCGTTGTAAAGAAGAGGAACAGCGAAAGGGAGGATGGGTGAAAATATTCCCAACAGCAGATTCGTGGGAGATCTATTCGTAAGTCAGTGTGTGATGTCCATGAGTCTTGTAGATCATCTTAGGAGTCAGTACCCGGTAACTAAAGGTTCAGTTCAGGTCAAATGTTCATGGGCGTCCTAACCACGACTACGTATACACACAATCCCAAAAGTAACATCCGCAAACTCACTGTCATTCCACTGATCCCAAGCATTGGACATATTGGTTAAAGTTACTTCAAGAGCAAAGCCTCAGAGAGTTACCTCCCTTACATCTGTTGCTTAGCAAGTGTTTACTCCGATGGTTGGGAGATATATTTACTCTCTCTCTCCTTCAGGCCATTCCTCCAGTTCAACACCACCCACAACCTGATGCTGCACCAGAGACTGTACCCAGAGAGGTGAGTACAGCTGGTTTGTCCCCTGGGGAATGCTTGTTGTGTCCTGGGGATGCTATGGGTTGGGTGGTTAGACACAGTTGACACTAACAAGTGTTTGATGACCCCTTGACACCCAATATGGTCGCCCTCAGACAAGTGGGCCTCAGTATCATGATTGTTGATATCATTGTGTCTGTTAATATTCAGACAATCTACGTGGGCCTGTGGAGTAGCATAGTGGATGAAGCATTTACTTGTCAAACCAAGGACCCAGGTTCCATTCCCTAATGGATACAATGAGTGAAGCCCATTTCTGCTGTCCCCTGCCATGATATTGCTGTTCAAGAATATTGCTGTTCTCAAATATTGCTAAAAGCAATGTAAAATCCATTTCACTCACTCACTGAACTACACTTGCTGATGTCTTGTAATTTTCAGACATAAAGGGAATCTTGGGAAGCTGGCAACGACTGGTGCAACTTCTTTAGGGTCAAGGTCAAGGTAAGATTCTAAAACACACTGCATATGTTATCCCCTCTTCATCTATATTTTTTTTTTTTTTTTTTTTTTTCAAGTAATCTCTGTTACAGTTGTCACTGTTTTTATGGATTTTTGTTTTCTTCAGTTTCGAAATATATCTGATTTTACAGAAGTAAATAAGTGTTGTACATTTAGACATTGTTACCCGTTAGTGTTAACACACTGGTGTCTGGTTGCAGGACTGGCTACCTACAGATCACAGGTTCAAACCAGGCTAAAGGCGAGAATGATGTAAGATACTCAATATACTCTCTTCGTCACTTTAACACATATTCTGTTCCACAGTTCCTCTAGTCAGTATGTATTCTGTCGTCGGTGTAACGCTGTATCCATGTTGCAGCCTCGTCATGTAGAGGCTTATGCTCAGGCAATTATCCGAACCAGGCAGTACGAGAGGCGGCTCGGGCACAAGAGGAGGAAGATCAAGAACAGGAAGAAGGCTAGACTCGCTAATAAGAAAGGTAATTTACCATCAGTTCACATTTACCCTGGCCTAAGGTTGGCAACAGGGACATGATTCTAAGGTGCCAGGTTTATTTGTGTTTTATTGCTTCTTTCGCATGTGGATGTTACAAATTTTGACGGTTCCGTACCTGACATGCCGTGATACAATTGTAAAACTGATCAGAACTCACTTGCTATCTGGCACATGTTGATGGTGTTGATGTCCGTATAATAAAGTGGTAGACAATTCATGAATCACAGCATACAGTACTCTGGAGCTGGGAGGAATGGTTTCTTAACATGAAGATGAGGAGTTTCACCTTGTGTAAATTTTCCCATTTAACACATCATACATGTCTGAGCATCACCTAACCACAGTGGCACTGTTTCTTAGAACCCAAGTCAAAACTAGTTCAGGGTGTACCAGAAGATCTGGAGGAAGACCAAGTGTCGGATGAAGAATCAACTAATCAGCAAAAGCCGGAGCCCAGTGTGAAGGAAGAGGAGAAGGTGCAGCCAGTGGAGCTAGTGGAGCCGATACAGATACCAAGTGAGGCTGCTGCTCCAGAAGAAGTGAAAGACACCTCTCCAACTCCACCCAGTCCAACGACAGAGGAGGAGAAGGCGTTGGAGACAAAGTGTACGGAGGCAGAACCTGAACCAGTGCCCAAGTATAATGTTGTAGAGCTCCTCCTCAAGGGTGGTTCACTCAGGTGAGGCTGATCCTTAGTTTAGTTACTCATTTTGTCTGCTCCCTGGTATTGATGACATAGTGACTGATCCTGGTATTGATGACATAGTGACTGATCCCTGGTATTGATGACATAGTGACTGATCCCTGGTATTGATGACATAGTGACTGATCCCTGGTATTAATGACATAGTGACTGATCCCTGGTATTGATGATGACATAGTGACTGATCCCTGGTATTGATGACATAGTGACTGATCCCTGGTATTGATGACACTGACTGATCCCTGGTATTGATGACATAGTGACTGATCCTGGTATTGATGACATTGATGACATAGTGACTGATCCCTGGTATTGATGACATCGTGGTGACTGATCCCTGGTATTGATGACATCAGTGACTGATCCCTGGTATTGATGACATAGTGACTGATCCCTGGTATTGATGACTCTGACTGATCCCTGATGACATGACATGACTGATCCCTGGTATTGATGACATATCCCTGGTATTGATGACATAGTGACTGATCCCTGGTATTGATGACATACTGACTGATCCCTGGTATTGATGACATAGTGACTGATCCCTGGTATTGATGACACTGACTGATCCCTGGTATTGATGACATATCCCTGGTGACTGATCCCTGGTATTGATGACACTGACTGATCCCTGGTATTGATGACATAGTGACTGATCCCTGGTATTGATGACATAGTGACTGATCCCTGGTATTGATGACACTGACTGATCCCTGGTATTGATGACACTGACTGATCCCTGGTATTGATGACACTGACTGATCCCTGGTATTGATGACATAGTGACTGATCCCTTGTATTGATGACATAGTGACTGATCCCTGGTATTGATGACATGACCCTGGTATTGATGACATAGTGACTGATCCCTGGTATTGATGACATAGTGACTGATCCCTGGTATTGATGACACACACTGATCCCTGATTGATGATCCCCTGGTATTGATGACACTGACTGATCCCTGGTATTGATGACATCGTGACTGATCCCTGGTATTGATGACATAGTGACTGATCCCTGGTATTGATGACATAGTGACTGATCTCTGGTATTGATGACATCATGACTGATCCCTGGTATTGATGACACAGTGACTGATCCCTGGTATTGATGACATCATGACTGATCCCTGGTATTGATGACACAGTGACTGATCTCTGGTATTGACATGACAGCTATTGACTGATCCCTGGTATTGATGACACAGTGACTGACTGATCCATGATCCCTGGTATTGATGACATCAGTGACTGATCCCTGGTATTGATGACATAGTGACTGATCCCTGGTATTGATGACATAGTGACTGATCCCTGGTATTGATGACATGGTGACTGATCCCTGGTATTGATGACATAGTGACTGATCCCTGGTATTGATGACAAAGTGACTGATCCTTGGTATTGATGACATCGTGACTGATCCCTGGTATTGATGACATAGTGACTCATAATACATGCTCTGTATATATGTCTCTGTTGCCAGCGACCCAGAATCCGTCTGTGATAATATATGGGTTGATAAACTCGGTGCCCATCAGTCACTGTTGTTGTCAGTATGCTTCTGTTTAGGAATCTTTCCCACATTGCGTGCAGAAGTGGACTGATAAGTTCTTAGTCTCACATTGAGAGAATTGTAGAATACTAAATGTTTGTTTGTGAACAGTCCATGATTAATCCACAAAATCCTGAGTTAAAATAATGGTCAACTGGTTATTCATCATCAATCTGTTTTTTTTTAGTACTACAAGGAATACTACATTTTCCCAACTGAGTTTGTATGGGAGGGGCACTTCTTGAATTTCTGCCTTACCTGATATGGCTTGAATACTGACACAAATGTTGCTTGATGTATCTGACTGAATGGATGTCCTAATGTGTTGGTTTCAATTGTTGGCAGTAAGGTCCAGGCACGGTCAGCGTTTGCCATGTACCTGGTCCGGGTCCAGCAGAGGCTCATCAGTGACACCGGTGCCTTGTCTCAGGAGGATGTGGAGGCTCTCAATGAGCAGATGGTAGGACTTTCTGCTTGTGTTGCCATGGATACTCAAAGTGCTTATTGCTTATCTGAGTTACATTTACTTTGAAGACATTTGAATTAAGTTGTAGTTTAGTTTTATTCACTGCTCCTATCTGTTGCAGGATCTAGTTCTGAGATTCCTCAAACGAGCAGCTGTAAATCTCCAGCAGTCATTCAAAGTCATTGTCCCCAGTCGGAAATTACCGTTGTCAGATCGCAGGCGGATACTGGCCAAACAGCTGGGGGACTTCGTACACATCTACAACAAGGTAGAGATTTGTTATAGCACCTGTCTTGAAGTAGTGTTTGGATCTATATTGTTGTCCTTCCAATTAAATATGCCATCAGTTATGTAACATTGTAATTTGCTGTTCTGTCCCACAAGCTGAATATCGTCCAAACACATGGAGAACTAATAATTATTCGCATTCTGTGATCTCAGGAGACTGAGCAACTCCGGGCGAGGAAGATGATAGATCGGAGACACCTGCGTCGCAGTGACAGTATGGAGGGTCTCCATGAATCTAAGTTTGAGAAGTTTGTGAACACTGCATGGTGAGAACTGTTTGTGAACATTGTTTGGTGAGAACTGTTTGTGAACATTGTTTGGTGAGAACTGTTTGTGAACATTGTTTGGTGAGAACTGTTTGTGAACATTGTTTGGTGAGAACTGTTTGTGAACATTGTTTGGTGAGAACTGTTTGTGAACATTGTTTGGTGAGAACTGTTTGTGAACATTGTTTGGTGAGAACTGTTTGTGAATGCTTCATTGTAAGAACTGATTATGATTGCTGTTTGGTAAGCACTGTTTGTGTACACTACTTGGCAAGAACTGTCACAAACTATGTCACAGGGATGAGTGCATCTGGAAAGTTTCAATGGCAGAAACTCTGCCTCCTAACAAATGGACAATGGCCTCCTGTTATCTGTTGGACAAAATGTTATAAATGCTTGACCAAACACTAATTGACACTTTCAGTCACGAACTTCTAATTTCACTTCTGTATAACATTTATGGAATGATGAAGTGATCGTAGTCATGGATAGCTGGATTGTGTATTTGTGCCTGGGTATTTGCAGTGAAGCAGAACTGGAGGAGGTGTTGACAACCTACACCAAGCTTAACAAGTCGGCCAGCATCTTCCTGGGAAGCAATGCCAAGACCTCCTCTGATAGTCAGGCTGGGGGAGCACCGTCTGGTTGTGTCCGCAACGATAGTTCACTTGTGAAACGTAAAGAATCCAGTGAGTTGCCGTATGACTCCAACTGGGAGGACATCCCTCGAGGTATGATCGCTTACAGGCAGCAGTGCTAGACATGTGCTGCACAGAAGGATTCATGTCAGTGTTACAGTTAACATAAGATGCTTCTGTAAATAACATTAGACTAGATAGTAATCTCGTTTAGTATTTCATCCTTATTAAATTCTGCTAAATTATGATCTGTAAAAGCAAAAGTTGTATTTAGACTTTCAATTGTACATGAACCCTTCATTGGCTTTGGCTTGTAGCACCCATGGTGATGGCTTAACAGGAAGTAGCATGGACAATCAAGATCTTCCCACTGCACTAGTTGACCTTGAAGTACTAAATTAACATGTTGCACATACAGTTACATAAGATCAAAAGTGTTTCAGTAATTGTTAATGTTCTGATTTAACAATCTGTTCAGAATGACTTCACAAACGTTGGTACACATCATTGACTATGCTGTGAAGCGTTTTATAGTAAAACAAAGGAAGACATCATCACCTCACGCAGGGAACAGAGACAATGTAATGTAGTGTGATTTGGGGAAGAAAGCATAACTGTTCAAGATTTCCAAGCATAAAAGAAATGCTGTTTCCTTTGTTTCCACTAAGCATTTAATTATTTCTTCCAGTGTAATTTAACATCACTCTGTGCATGAATCTGTCCCCTTTCTCCACTCAGTGCGCAGTGCTTCAAATGCTGATATTAGATATGACAGTGGGGGTTCGCACAGCTTGCCGCGGCCTGCCTCCGCCCATCTAGCCCCTCCTTCATCTTACAACAATGCTGTGTCCATATACAGCCAGAAACTGACACGACCAAGGTCTGCTATTGTCAGCAATCACAAAACAGGTACTCCCCTATCATCACTCACAACAGATGCACTGTCTGGTGAGGCTTCTAATGTTGCAGATGTGCTAAGAATGATGTTCACAATCTGACCACACAACTCATGTAAATCAACTATAGATTATGTTGTGAAGTAGGAAATCCACGAATCTAACAGTCATGACCTAGAATGTTTTACCTACATTCTGTTACCTATCTGAGAAATCCGCTAGTTTGACCTACATTGTGAAATGGGAAATCCCCTAGTTTGACCTACATTGTGAAATAGGACATTCCCTAATATAACTTTAGTTTTGAAGTGGGAAATCCCCTAGTGTGAACTTCATTGTGATGTGAGAATCCCCTAAAAGAACCTACATTGTGAAGTGGGAAGTTAGATTAGACTTAGATATAAAACTCATTTGTTTTCCTTTCAGTTTTAGGCCTTTGGGTTCTTCTGCTTCTAGCTGTAGTAGATTCCTTAGCAGTGCTTGTTGGCTGTTAGAAAGAACATTGTCAACTTGAGGTTTTTATTGCATTTTAGCAGAGAGAAGTTGATTTCTCACTTTTAGATCTGAAAATTCAGTTTGTAAACTTTAGTAGGATATTTTAAATGGTATTATATTTCTAATTATGTTCACATGTATTTTGCCTTCCCTGTGTTGTATTCATGTTCTCCTGACTGTAACAACTATGGTCAAGGCAGAAGGTTTTATATTACACTACCCGATGATGGCATGGCATAGATCTGCAGGTCCCAACTTGCCTCTTGCATCATTTTGTTTGTAATGTAGCAATTTTATTTGGACCATTATTTCATCCCTTGGAAACACATAGACCTATGATCATGGTTTCAAATCCTGAATGGCCTGAGTATGTTCTATGTTTATCATCACTGTACCTGTGCTCTTGTGTTTCACCGAAGTGGTGGAGGTGGGAGACCTGTCACAGTATGCTGTCAAACCATGATATAACGAATCACTGTGAAAGGTGGTGTTAAAGTGAAACCTGCTCACACACTAGACCAAAGTAGTTGGGCTTCAGATTGCTTCCTGCTTGTGTAGAACTGCTTGCGGACCACGTTTCTGTATTGTTTGGTCTATTTATTGCAGAGGTTTATGTTCAGACCATCCCTTTTACATATGTTCCTAATGTGTATGGTGAGTTTTGTAAAGGTAAGCACAGACTAGGACAGCAGACTAGTGTAGCAGACCAACTCACTGTTTGTGTAGGTAGATTAACATGGAGGGGAACATGGTGCAGACACCGATTCACAAAGCAGTCTAAGTGTCGACGTGATGACTGTGAGCCTATGTAAAAGAATGGAAACTACTTCTGCTTTGTGAAACTGGGCCCAGAGCTCAGTAGTAGATGGAGGACTTACATAGCAACACATTTCACTCTATGTAATATTTCCATGAACTCAGTATAGTCCCTGATCATTTCTGTTTCACTAGTGAAGGCTGTCAGATTTCAACACCTCATTCAACAACACTCACTAAGATACTTTACCCATGAAGATCTGGGGTAGAAGTGATCTTCAGCAACCTTTGCTTGTCATAAGAGGCGATTAACATGATTTGGTGGTCAAACTCGCTGACTTGGTTGACACATGTCATCATATCCCAATTGTGTAGATTGATGCTCATGATGTTGATCACTGGATTGTCTGGTCCAGACTCAGTTATACTTATATAGCCATATAGCTGGAATATGCTGAGTGCTGTGTTAAGTAACAAATAAACAAATAGAACAACCAAACACCTAAATACTTACTTTTCATAAATGCTTTTTACGTGTGACATATGCTGTGTAAAATATCTAGTAAAAAATAGAAAACAGCTAAGAAGCTGACATTGGCATCAATAAAATTAAGAAATTCATGAGCATATGATCATGGTACTGGTATCATTCTCCTGTCGTCTGACACATGTAACCAATACAGTATTGTGTAGACTGTGTGAATGTAGTCTTTAACCTAGTCTTCAACTAACCCAGGTGGCCGGCCGCCCTTTGCTCGACCATCATCAGCCTCAGTACAATCCCGGCCTTCATCAGCATCGTCTTACACCACTTCAGAACCCACAGTTGGTAAGTTTGTCTTTGTATGTCAGAATTTAGTGTTGGTAAAGTATTATGTCCTGCTGATAGGTCAGAATCCACAGTTGGTAAGTTATTGTGTCCTGGTAAACAGAATTCACTGTGAGTAAGTTATTGTGTCCTTGTGGTACATCAGAATTCACTGTGAGTAAGTTATTGTGTCCTTGATGTACATCAGAATTCACTGTGAGTAAGGTATTGTGTCCTTGTGGTACATCAGAATTCACTGTGAGTAAGTTATTGTGTCCTTGTGGTAAACAGAATTCACTGTGAGTAAGTTATTGTGTCCTTGTGGTACATCAGAATTCACTGTGAGTAAGTTATTGTGTCCTTGATGTACATCAGAATTCACTGTGAGTAAGGTATTGTGTCCTTGTGGTACATCAGAATTCACTGTGAGTAAGTTATTGTGTCCTTGTGGTACATCAGAATTCACTGTGGGTAAGTTATTGTGTGTTTCTGGTATGTCAGAATTCACTGTGAGTAAGTTATTGTGTCCTTGTGGTACATCAGAATTCACTGTGAGTAAGGTATTGTGTCCTTGTGGTACATCAGAATTCACAGTGGGTAAGTTATTGTGTGTTTCTGGTATGTAAGAATTCACTGTGAGTAAGTTATTGTGTCCTTGTGGTACATCAGAATTCACTTTGAGTAAGTTATTGTGTGTTTCTGGTATGTCAGAATTCACTGTGAGTAAGGTATTGTGTCCTTGTGGTACATCAGAATTCACAGTGGGTAAGTTATTGTGTGTTTCTGGTATGTCAGAATTCACTGTGAGTAAGGTATTGTGTCCTTGTGGTACATCAGAATTCACTGTGAGTAAGTTATTGTGTCCTTGTGGTACATCAGAATTCACTGTGAGTAAGGTATTGTGTCCTTGTGGTACATCAGAATTCACTGTGAGTAAGGTATTGTGTCCTTGTGGTACATCAGAATTCACTGTGAGTAAGGTATTGTGTCCTTGTGGTACATCAGAATTCACTGTGAGTAAGTTATTGTGTCCTTGTGGTACATCAGAATTCACTGTGAGTAAGTTATTGTGTCCTTGTGGTACATCAGAATTCACAGTGGGTAAGTTATTGTGTGTTTCTGGTTTGTCAGAATTCACTGTGAGTAAGTTATTGTGTCCTTGTGGTACATCAGAATTCACTGTGAGTAAGGTATGTGTCCTTGTGGTACATCAGAATTCACTGTGAGTAAGTTATTGTGTGTTTCTGGTATGTCAGAACCCAGTGTTGGTAAGTTGCCCTGTTTCCAGTACGGGGATATGTACTGGCATGTATCAAAGACTAACATATTTGTCTGAAATCCGCCTCAATATGTCTACTGCATGTCGACCACTGCTGTGTACAGAGTTCATACATGGTTCTGTTTCCATTTTTGTCAATATTTAGTCTGAGATTTCAGTTATTGGATGGAGAGGGTGAATATAAAACATGCTGTACTGTCCTAAGTTGATTGTGAACCTTCATACCGTATGTGAATGTAGCTTTTTCCTTATCCTGACTCATGCTCTTTTGCTTGTCTTCTTCTTCTTCTGCAACATAGTGGAACACTTGTATCTCCCTAATTGAAGCTCCCTTCAATTTAAAATCACTAATTAGTATTCACCACGAAGTTACCTCCTTTCCACAAGCTGAACGAGGGCTTCACCTCTACCCATGTGCCTCTCTCTCTCCTTCTTCTTCCAGTGAGCTGGACGTGAGAGCTCTGTGTCTCCCGACACACTATATCCTTTGATTATATTTAGTTAGTTACCTCGTGATAGACATCTATAGAGGTTTAGCTAGTATCCTTCAACGATTATATATTGATATTTAGTCGCTTTTCTACAGTTTATTCACGGACGCCGTGTTTGTTTCAGTGGATTACGCTGATGAAAATTCTGTACTATTGCAGATTACGCTTTTATGCTGCTGCTGATCCACCTTTAATATGATGTACGGCGCCATGTTTATTATATTCACATTGCAGTTGCGGTACTAATTTATCCAATTCTACCTCTTTATTAATATTTACTTTGCGCTTGGCACGCACAGCAGATAGGTCGCGATGCAGCAGAGTCTAGTATGACTGATACACGGAACCCTCGCCAGTCTACTGCTGTTGGCCGACTCTCCCGTGTGGTGTTCCGCTAGAGTGGTGGAGAGGTGTGGGACGAGTCCGCCATCTCCAAGAAGCATTCTGCTTCCCAGACATCCCATCGCCGCAGCAGAAGACTAGAGGGTTTTTCTACTACATCTCAACAACCGAGACCGCTCCCATCGGTTTTGGGCCTGTATGATGATCAGCCGGTCATCATACCGATGTACATCAAAGATTGACCGATGTCGGCACAGATCAGCATGCAGCCTGATGTACCAACGCAGATATGCGATGATCGCCCTGAGGGTCCCATCATTACCAACACTCAACGCAGACGCCGCACACCCAGGGCAGCGCCGACCTCTGAGGGAAAATCAACGGTCTACTAGGACTTTCAACCGAGATTGTTCCAGCCGATGACCTGGACCTCTACGATGATCAGCTGATCATCATCCCCGACGCACGCCACAAGAAACGACCGGGATTAGCTACAACGACATCAGCAGAGATCACCATGCAGCCTGATGCCTCTACACTGATGTCGGACGATTTTCCGTGGACCCTCCATTAACACCGCAGATAAAGCACCGACGACCTCGCCGCAGACCATCCCAGAAGACATGATGCGACAAATTATGAACATCATGGAGGACCAATATCTGCGGTAGCAGGGTCCGAAGTTTTCGCGAAGGCTCCAACGTAGACAGCACCCCAGAGGCACCCCCGTCCAACGTAGCAGCCAGGACGATGTCACCTTCGCTGGCGGAAGTCACGGACCACCTTGACGGCGACCTAGATGTACAGCCTTTCGCTAAGGCCTTCGCGAAGGCGAAAGGACCTAGATGTACAGCCTTCGCGGCGAGGCGAAAGAACCTAGATACAGCCTTCGCGAAGGACTTCGCTAAGGCAGGATAGATCATCACCTTATGCGGTTTCATCCCTAGATGTGGACTCGACCATCAGACATCACGGAAGCCTTCGCTGAAGGTCATATCGCCGCTCTCCGACCGACGCAGAGGAAGCTTCGCTAAGGCATGCGCCAAGGACACCTGAATCCAGATCATCATCATCTAGAAGGACATCGAGGGACTATACAAGAGCTTCGCGAAACTATCAACGCTCCTCACAAGTCTCCGAGAAGATCAACCCATAGACAAGTTGATCATCGATATCAAGTATAAGAACTACAATCGTGATATTGGTTCTGTTGAATCCATGACGAGACGTATGTTCGCTGGCCTAAATAGATCTAGAACGATCAATTAGACACTTATCACCAGACTTCGTAACACGACTTCTGAATATGATAAGATGATCCATGCGCCATACTTAGGCAAGCGCCGCCGATCCCACATCCTGTTAAACACAGAGGCTGTTCACGAAACAAGCGCCATATATATATATTATATATATATATATATATATATACTAATCGGGCTTTGATTCTCGACACCTTCGCGATGGTCGCTAAGGCTAAGTGGCTCCAAGTCTACTTCACCCAGAAGATCTAGAAGGGATACTTCGAGAACTTCGCGAAGTCTCCGGCGCTCACCGAGGAAGTCTCCTCCAAGGTTTCCATATACTAGCCACTCGCCATATATAGCTACTCGTCAGTCCGTTCAAGACGCCGCATAAGTTGATTATCAACTGTATGCCAGATGCCGCCTATAAGCCTACGCCAAGATAATTGCTCAGGCTATTTACAACACAGAACGCCGCTGTATTATTAGTCAACGACATTTCATAGATCTTCACAGAAATCAACTATTCCGTATAAATTGCTAATATACAATCCCGACGACGATACGATTATCTACATGCGACCATTACGCATATCTGCAGACAATTCAATATCGAAATTGAACAGCAGCCTTGTTACAGCGAGTATAACTCTTAATCGCCAAAGTTTCTGAGAAGAAATATGTACAACAAGTTCAACGTTAATTCTACAATTATGACGATACATTCATGTATACAGTCTACAAGCTCACAACTTGCAAGTTGTTTATACCCTTATATATAAGGAAGTCGGAATTATATTCAAAACTGAAATTACTTTCACGACAACCAGGAAAATAACCTACCCAGCATAAAATTACAGAGCGAGATATTTCATACGCCGGAGGTTTCGCAACGGTTACCATTAACCCTCAAACACGTGGTCACCGGATAACTTCGAAGCTACGGTGAAGACCGACGCTTATGCTAATATCAACGACGACAAGAATTTATTCAAGGTGGGTTTTTCCCCGCTACACCGGTGACATCACAGCTGGTATTATACAGAATCAAAATGCCTTGTTCTGATTGGACCATGAGGGACAACGACCTACACAGAGGTCGATCTCTATTCACAGTTCAAGACTTACGCCACAAGTGACAACTATATATCAGTGAACGAGCAAGCCTCATTACAGTCCAGTTAACCTGAACATTCATGATTAGACTGCCTTTCTTCAAGATAGAGACCTCCCCTGTCAAGTTAAGACGAGGGATCGGCAGTCAGGCGATTTTACATAAAGTTCAACGAGGACAGACACACCTGGTTGTGCACCTACATCGCCAAGGACTTCGCAGCTTAATTACCTAGACGAAAGATACAAGTGGATCTAAATCCACAGCGCTTCAGACTACAGCTGAATTTCATCAAGCTTAACTAACACAACTAGATGGTTAGTAAACCTACTAAACTTCTGTTTGGAGAATAAACGGAAATTTCACGCCCAACCTGGGATATGAATATAGTGTTCCAACACCTCACAAGTGAGGTTTATGAACACGCCTGATGACATACTTGGACCCCATGATACGATGATTCTATCAAGATGGCCAGCAAGAGCACTGTAAATTTATCTCCACCAAACCAAACAGGAGTAAAAATGCAACAGATTATTTCCTCTATCATCAACTTACGCAGAGAGAAGTCTCATGTACTATATCTCCATTTGGATCAGAACTGTCATACTACGGCATATGCGGATGGACCTATTCCGACCCTCCATGAGCTTAATACTCATGATATTATAGCTTAACTTCTACAATTGTTCCACACAAATGTGATTGAAATATTGGAGGGTTTATTTCTGAGATCCGATATGGTGGTTGCAAACCATTATCTGAGAGATATCACCACCGAGGACGCCTCAGGTATACACCAATTCGATCCCATGGTCCTCGCACAACAGCTGACAGTTCTCGAGAAGATAAGTCAATCTAACAGATTTTACTTATCTTATAACAATACTAAATAGCTTCATGCTATATATAATTTACTTAAGTTCCTTTTATCATCACAGTACTATGATTATTACATCATACAATATATAAGTTAACAACTCTACAGAGTTTGTTATTATATATATTTACCTTAAGTTATTCATATCTTAAGAGTAATATTATGGTTACATGATAAATGCATCAGCTAACAAACTCTACAGAGTTTTTGGCTATTTTATACATAGCTTAAGTTAATTAAGCTAACAAACTCTACGGAGTTTTACTATTATATAGGTAACTTAAGCTAATTATACCTTAAGCATAGTACTATACTCATATTATTAAAATATATTGGCTAACAAACTCTAAGGAGTTTTGCTATTATATAGGTAGCTTAAGCTTATTCATATCTTAAGCTTAGTACTATGTTTATATCATATAAGTAGATTAGCTAACAAACTCTAAAGAGTTTTTTGCTATTTGGCTTAAGTATCATCATATTTCTAAGCAATATGGTTATATTATAACATGTATTAGCTAACAAACTCTACAGAGTTTTAGCTATTATATATGTAACTTAAGCTTATTCATATCTTAAGCGCAGTACTATGTTTATATCATATAGGTATATTAGCTATCAAAACTCTAAAAGAGGGTTTTGCTATTATATATTTCGCTTAAGTTTCATCATATTTTAAGCTTTATAGTTACATTATAACATGTATTAGCTAACAAACTCTACGGAGTTCTTGCTATTATATATGTAGCTTAAGTTTTCCTTCATAAGCTCAATACTAGGTTTATATCATAGCTAACAAACTCTAAAGGGTTGTTTTCACTTATTATACAATTAGCTTAAGTTTTCATCATATCTTAAGCAGTATGGTTACATTATAGCAGATAGCTAACAAAACTCTAATGGAGTTTTGTTATTATATATATATAGCTTAAGTTTCATCATAACTTAAGCTCAGTACTATAAGCTTAGTACTATGGTTACACTATAAACATATTAGCTAATAAACTCTACAGAGTTTTTTGGCTATTATATATGTAGCTTAAGTTAATAATATCTTAAGCACAATACTATACTCATATTGTAAAATATATTAGCTAACAAACTCTACGGAGTTCTGCTATTATATATGTTGCTTAAGTTCATTATATCTTAAGCACACTACTATACTCATATTGTAAAATATATTAGCTAACAAACTCTACGGAGTTTTGCTATTATATATGTAGCTTAAGTTAATTATATCTTAAGCACACTACTATACTCATATTGTAAAAATATATTAGCTAACAAAACCCTACAGAGTTTTGCTATATATATGTAGCTTAAGTTAATTATATCTTAAGCTCAGTACTATACTAATATTATAAATATATATTAGCTAACAAACTCTACAGAGTTTGGCTATTATATATGTAGCTTAAGTTAATTATAGCTTAAGCACAGTACTATACTCATATTATAAAAATATATTAGCTAACAAACTCTACAGAGTTTGGCTATTATATATGTAGCTTAAGTTAATTATAGCTTAAGCACAGTACTATACTCATATTATAAAAATATATTAGCTAACAAACTCTACAGAGTTTTTGCTATTATATATGTAGCTAAAGCTTATTCATATCTTAAGCTCAGCATTATATCTATATCATATAAGTATATTAACTAACAAACTCTAAAGAGTTTGCTATTATATAATTAGCTTAAGTTTAATCATATCTTAAGCTTAGTACTATGTTATATCTTAAAGTATTTTAGCTAACAAACTCTAAGGAGTTTATACTAGCATATTAACAAGCTTAAGTCTATTAGTCTTAAGCATTGTATTAATGTTATATATACTTTATCATAATAAGTACATGGTAATAACCTTTATATGGCAGCTGATAAGTTAGCAGCAGGAATTCATCAATTCAGTGCCTTTATGAAGTTCCCATAGGGTTATTACAATCATCACAGTTCAAATCACTAATTATTAAAAATCCAAAGTATTAGATATTCCCACCTCCGCTGTAGGATGCTACAAGCAAGAGCATGAGTCAGGATAAGGAAAAATATGTAATTTTGGAGTAAAATTGATATTTTATACTTATCCTGACTCATGAGGTCAGCCCTCCCATCCTCCCCAAATAACACTTTGGATTTCCTGTAAATTCAAATGTTGGGCTCAGTATATGAGGAGAGAGTGAGGCACATGGGTAGAGGGTGGCTCTCTGCTCCCCGCCAGCTTGTGGAAAGGAGGTAACTCGTGGTGAATACTAATTAGTGATTTTAAATTGAAGGGAGCTTCAATTAGGGAGATACAAGTGTTCCACTATGTTCGCAAGAAGAAGAAGACAAGCAAAAAGAGCATGAGTCAGGATAAGTATAAAATATCAATTTTACTCCAAAAATTACATTACAGCATAGAAATTTTAACTGGGACAATGTGATTTTCTCAGATGAAAGTTCTGTGTGGCTGTTTCCTAAACCCTGAAATTCTGGACCAAACAAACTGAAAAACCTTTGTATCAGCGCCCAAAGTACAGTCCGAAATTTAACGTGTAGGGTGGCATATCTGTGTTAGGGGGAACGCCTCTCTGTGTATTTGAAGGGAATATGAACAGTGAGCGGTACACAGATATTCGCAGGACAACGACCCAAAACATCATTCAAAGCATTCACAGGCCTGGTTTCGGACCCAAAATATGACATTATTAGATTGGCCAAGCTATAGCCCTGACCTAATCCAACAGAACTTATGAAGGAAAGTGTCAATAAAAAAAATCTGACAAATATTGCTGAAATGAAAGAAGAAGTGGTCCGTTATTGGGACAGCATGGACTTGAAGCCTGCATTGCTGCCCATGGTGACTTGACAAAATACTAACTGTTCACCTGTCTTTGAATCTGGAGTTATGTTCAGCTAATATTCACATTTAAAATGTGAGTAATGAGTGTAATTTTTAAAAAAAATTACAATCTTTAAATTCTCAATAATTTCTGGTTGTACTGTAAATGCTATGTAAAACTTGCTGTGTATAACATGTTACATAAATGCTCTGTAAAACTTACTGTGTAAATCTTGCAGTATAAAGCTGAGCTATGAGTTGTATCCATGTATGTTGGCTGATGATCATGCTCTTGTCTACAGACACCTACAATGAGCAGGCAATCCATGACGCTCTGCAGCGTTTAGCTGTCCGACAACAAGCCCGTCAGTACTCAGCCTTCAATGGCACCAGTGCCCTTCAGCCAGACCAACTCATCCACCCTCTCGGTACCCCTACTGGCAGCCGGCCAGGCAGTGCCACACACTCCAGACAAAACAGTGACTATTTACTGAATGGAGGTGAACTTAGTGGGAGTTCCTCCAGCATAATGTCACAGCAGCCTAGCCGCAGACAGGACGCTGTCCAGCCACTACAAAGATATTTAACAATGGAGGAACAAATAATTCGATCTCGCCCATCCTCATCTTCTGGGTCCAACCGGCTTCGTACAGACCACCAGATGACCGGCAAACACAGGCAGACTAATATTAACATGGACAATGCTAATGCAACATTTAACAGTTTCATTGACGATCCTGGTGCTCAGTGGCAGAGTGACCTGATGACCGCGTACAGCCAGGTGACCGGTGTCCAGCCCCAGAACTACCAGAACCCCTCCTCCAACAGCCGGCAGTATCACCTGGCACAGCAGCAGTCCGTCAAACAGCAGAGGCTCATGGAGCAGAGCAAAGCGCTTCTTGAGCAGAGTAAGGCTAAGCACCAGGCAATGGTTGCTCAGGCTCACGCTGCTCAGAGGACGCTTAACTATGCTCAGCCTGCAGAGGTGAAGCCTGGGAAACAGACATTCACCCCCAAACCCCCCATCCAGCCAGCAGGAGGAAGGAAGATGACTCCAGCACACAGACTAGCCAGGTACGACGTCCCAGCCTTCTCCCCCTCCTGTGTGTGTGTGCCTCGTAGCTTCACAGCAACACCCTCATAGTCAATGTCATGTAATGTCATGTAATGTCATGTAATGTCATGTAATGCTGTCTCATGTCTTGTAATGTGGAGGCCAAACATCAGGATATATCCAGAGACTGTTAAGAGGTGTACGGGTTAATGACCTTCAACTGTGTAATTATGTACAGAAAATAATACTTGTGAGATACAAACATGTTGTTGTGAGATCTGGAATTGTTTATATGACGAAGTAATTAGCTACCACCAATGGTCAGCAGTTTGTATTTCACATGTATAGAACAATGTGCTCAATGAAATTAAGCATGATCAGTTACTGAAATGCACTAACCTGCCCTGATCTTACAGGACTCCTTCAAATGATGAAGGAAACCTCAATTTTAACTTCTACAACAGTCTCAAGTATGACATCCACACAGGCCAGATTCGCACACGGAGTGGGGATGGTGAGTTGCCTCGCCACCCTCTGAACTCACCCTCACACCTAGGGGGGGTCTCCATGCTGATTCAGTTAGTACCTGAATCCACAGATAGGAATCATGCCTAAGTAATGTTACCACATTATACCTGTCCATGTGGTGTACATTTGGACAGTTTGTGATCTTATTGGGCAGGAGAATGTTAAGATGTTACTTGGTGACTGTTTCTGGATCAACGCAGAAATAGTTCCGTACATCCACTCCATGATAGTGAGGAGGTTTTTTGGGGGTAACAGATGAAGCATTCATCTTCTACTGATTTGGTAAGACACTACAAGTAAATAGTCAATCAACATTTGTTTGGTGCATATTACTTTGTGATGACGTGAGGGGTGAAGGTTTTAGTTGGAGCAGCATTGGAGAGATTACCCTGGGTGTGTGAGAATGTCCTGCAACCTGCCCTATCTACACTTACCCCACAGTTAGTACATCCACCCGTGGCTTGTACCCTTGCTTGGTGCACAGCGGCAGCAATCATGTTCTTTCCATGCTCTGCACTCAATTGTATGTTTTATTTGCCAGGTGTAGACTGACCCGGTCCAAGACAGGTAACTTGTCTGTGTTGTAGTGATGGGGACACTGCAGGTGGTACAGATGCTCCCTCCCTCTTCCTGTTGATACATCGTGTACAGTAACCTGGGAATTCTACAGTGGGATGTCGCTTTGTTGTAATCTTTCATATGAAACTGTTAGAGTGAAAATCATTGGAAAGTGTTCAAATTAAGTCACATTATGAAAGCTGTTTGTGTATTTCCCCTTTGATAAATGACACATAGAAAGTGTCGTGTACTTCTCCCTTAGCTCCCAAAAAGCTTGATGTATTTCCCCTTGATGTTCTGTACGATCTATCTGCACTGTACAACACCAGGTGTTCTGTATGTTCTGTCGTGTCCATTTGTGGTTCGGGTGATGCTAGTTTAGTGGTATTCATATTTTTGTATTTTGCCAGTTATACATACATGTATTATCTTGTGTCTGCTTTCAACCGCCAGCTTCCAGTCACATCATGGTCAGGGTAACCAAACACACACACACACACACACATGTGACAACTAAACTAACACTCTTTGAATGGGGTTTTTCACTCCATCTGAAACTATGCATATTTTAAGTTTGATTAAAACAGCATTAGCAAAATATTTTGAGAAATATATGACAAGTATGGCAAGTAGACAGAAGATTGGGTTGTATGATTGCTGTGTGCCAGCCCACATCATGTACAAGTGTGAAATGGTGATAACTCTTTGGAATAACTGTTTGTGTGAGTCAAGGTCATTTTTGTACATTCATCCACAGCGGGTCTCAAAACTGGTTTCTGTAGAAAGTTGATGAAATTGTGAAGCCATGTTAGTATATGAGGCCAGATACAAGGAACCATGTGTCCTAACTGTCTCTCAAAATTCCTTCTGAGTATGGAAGTGGAATAGGTTGGCCAGTCTACATGTAACACAGGAATATCAAATTGCTCACGCAACAACTTTCCATAGGAAGTAATCAGATTTTTCCAGGACTGTTTCCAAATCATTTTTAAATCTCTGAAATCTTTATGCAATTTGCTCTGAACATATTTATATTCCCTTTTATGCAAGCAGTACTGGTTTCATTAACATTTTCAGTTTATCTGTATTGTTTCCTAGCATTTCTTACCACTGACATCATGTTGTAGAAGTGCTGGAGGCATGTGTTGCTTGTAGAGTAACTTGACTTCCTCAGACAATACACTAGATGTGCTGTCTTCTTGTATTTTGTGTGTTTAATGTACCTCATGTGGTAATAAACTTCTGTCTCTGTGAAAACTAGAGCTGTCTTAAAAGATTCATCATCGAAAATATCGAAAAAATTATTTTAGATAATCAATCTTTAAATTGTGCCATCGATAATATCATACATAAATTACTGTGATGAAGTATTAATGTATTCACACATTACACAAAGTCGGATCTTTCTTAACTGGGCTGCTTCTAAATTATAAATTATGTTCAGGATGTTAGGTTTTGTTAGTAATCCAAGCTTACATATGTCACCACTCACAACTGATGTAAAATATGTGGATTTGTTTTTCAGGTTCTTTTTTTCATTTTTGCTCAAACTTTCTTTTCCGATATTTAATGAAAATTGATTAATAATCACTTAGCAGTTATTGATCTGTATCAATAGCCAGCCCTGCTGAAAACTGATCCTTGTATCTATAACAACACAACAGAAATATTTAACCTGATCTGTTTTTATGATGATCATATCAGAAAATTGAAATAGGAAGAGTTTACTTTGTGCTTTTTTGTCAACTGATTATTTTATTTGCATATTAATTATGGTCTGTTCCCTTCACAGGATGGTGATGAAAGAAGGCCTGTGACTAGCAACAGCTCCAGCTCAGTAAACGCTGGTTCAACACAGGACCATGGAAAGTTCTCATGTGCAAATACACAGCAGTCCTTCATGTTCGTGTCAAGATCAATGTACTGTTTTAACTTACACTGACGAGAGTGCCATGACATTGTCAAGCTGTTCCTGCTGCTGCTGCTGCTACTGCTGTGTTATGCTAGTTACATTTTAATTCCCCTCCTCCCACCTGTCAGTAGCACTCTCGTTATATTCTGACCATAACAAGGTCTTTGAGGACATTCCAACCAAATACAAAGTGTTTATTGAACTATTTAGTCATGTGCCCCTTCCCGCTGAACACAGCATCTCCAGCAGCAACAGCTGCAGCATCCTCATCACTGTGATACACAAGCAGCTAGCTGCACAACTGCCTGTCTATCTGGCTGGCAGCAACATTCCTGTATATAGAGACTATTTATTTTTTATAACACATACACATTTTACCTAAATAATTGTAACATATTGTACCATTTGTTTTATACCAAATGAATTGTTATGCGTCATGTACATATATGTGAGTGAGCATGTCACTGATCTGAAAGTGAGCATTTATCATCTCCGTTGTTTACATTCCGGTAACTGTATGGGGTGTTTGGTTGCTAAATATAACCCGTCAGTAAATAGACTGCAGTACTGTGGCATAGGTCTGAGGTAGAAAACATTGCATTTGAGAGTTTTAAATTGTTGTTCCCTTGATTATAATCAAACAATTTATGTAGATTTGTTTATATGGGCTTGAAGTTTCTACCTTTGAATGGCACATTATGCTTCAGTGGGACTGGTGATCATGATAGGTGTAGAGAGAATGAGGGGCTGGAGAAGTGGCTGGAGTCAGATGTATATATGTCCTCTTGTGGCAGCATCATGACAGGTGTAGAGAGAATGAGGGGCTGGAGTCCGATGTATATATGTCCTCTTGTGGCAGCATGTAGCTGTAGGAATGGAGAGATCTGCTTTACAGTGACCATTACTTATACATTATTCACGTAATTCAATTAGCAATGTCTGTGATACATACTGATCTTCATACGCAGACCAGATTCATCCGTCCAATATCTACAACAAATTCACATATCTGGTCCACAACTACCACTCTAGACTGGACCTCTGTCCAGCATGGCTACTCTGGACTCGGCTTGTATAACCTCACAGACCCTGGCCAAGCCTGACTGATGTGTGGTGGACATATGCAGGTCCGGGGTCCAGTGTAGTCCTTGTGGTGTTGACCGGGTCACATCAGGGTACATAGTGACACCAGGGTGTGTACTGGAGTGACACCAGGGTGTTGAGTGACACCAGGGTGTGTACTGGAGGAGATTCCAGTGTAGTCCTAGTGGTGTTGACCGGGTCACATCAGGGTACATAGTGACACCAGGGTGTGTACTGGAGGAGATGTTCACATCAGATGCTTCTGTGTCTTTCACTGTTCTGGAGTCAACTTGTTTGTTTTTTCATGAATGCCAAATTCCTGCACTTGTTTGTTAATGCAAAATGTTAAAGTAATATGACATTTGTGATGTTGCGACTATGCACAGAAGTGTTTTGTTCCTGACATGAATTACAGCAATACGCAACTTAAGATAAGCCAGGTGCTGACATCGGCAACAGCATCATGGGAAGGGCATGGTAACGTGTTTTGTTTTAATGTTTCATCACACAGCAAATACAGGGTCTTTTAAAATAGTAATTTCCTTATGTATTCATCACTCAAGCATAATCAAGCTTATTTTCATGAAACATCTTTTTCTGTAATGAGAATGTTTACATGAAGACAACTGTGAAAGTGTCAGCAGTCCAGGAATAGAAACACTCTAAGTTAGCTACGTCACAGATACACGCACCACGTGGTGTGTACGTCACAGATAGACGCAGCACGTGGTGTGTACGTCACGGATACACGCAGCACGTGGTGTGTATGTCACGGATACATGCACCACGTGGTGTGTACGTTACGGATACATGCAGCATGTTGTGTGTACGTCACGGATACACGCAGCACGTGGTGTGTACATCACGGATGCACGCACCACGTGGTGTGTACTGTCTAGTGGGCAGGTGTATCCTGTAGTGTACTGTCAACTTTAGCCAACTAATAATAGATCTTGAGACAATAGACAACACTTAAGTTGGTTTTGTCAAATAATCATACTTTTGTAGATTTTGTGTGTAATTTGTGTGAGTAGAAGCATGTATGTAAGTAGAAGTAACTTCATTGTGAAGTATATCGTAAGTGTGAGAGGTGTAATCTCAGGAAAGTTGCACATGCAGCTCCAGTTATTGTTAAGATACAGTCTCTGAAAACAACTGGTCACTTCTTGTTTCATGACAGGTTATAACTTGGCATGGTTGTCTATGTGAATGGCTGGTCAAGGCTGTGAATCACTGTCCTAGGAGCTGGACAAGAGCCTGCTGCTGTAGTGGTTGTATTGCTGTTACACATACCTCCATGAGTCCAGTGGCCACTCCTAACCACCACTATGCAATGGATATAGTGTTTGTCTATGTGATCTGTACAATATCAATATTTTTATATTACAAGGCATTTAAACAGTGTACTTTTATTATTGATCTATATTGATTTGTATTAGCATGATAGAACAGTTTAGATCTCAATTATTAACTGGTGAATATAAGATACTTAGGCTAACCATAAGTTCATTGGATAGGAGATTAGGAAACTTTAAATCTCAAGGAATAATGCAAAGTGTCTCAGGATGCCTAAGAATTGGTCTGTATAAATATAAGCATCACATTAGAGGTTGAAGCTGACAGGTGTACATTAGCTGCCGTATCTTGTCTTTCACTGTGTATTCACTTGTTTTCAATATTGAGTAAAAGTCATTCTGGTTGAAGAGACAGTATCAGCTCTCTGTCAAAACTGAATAAAACTGATAAATCTGAAAATGGTGTATCTGTTATGATTATCATGCTAAATACGGGCTGTATGCTGTATGTACGTGACTTAGTATGGGCCTAGTGTTGTATGGGTTTGACCTTGTAAAGGATTGACGTGTGAGCTTGACCTTGTATGGGATCGACGTATGACCTTGACGTTGAATGGGCTTGACGTTGTATGGGCTTGACCTTGTATGGGGTTGATGCATGAGCTTGACCTTGTATAGGATTGACGTGTGAGCTTGACGTTGTAGGGGCTTGACGTATGAGATTGACGTTGTATGGGCTTGACCTTGTGTGTGTGATTGACGTATGAACTTGACGTTGTATGGGATAGACGTATGAACGTGACGTTGTATGGGCTGGCCACAAGTCCGAAGGGGAGGTGTATCGGACAGCTGTTTCATCTATGCCAACACAGGTTAATTGCCTGATGATTATCTCCTGTTTCTGATGCTATAAACTACCTCACTGTGACACAAGAATGAAACCAAATTTCAAACTATATATGATTTTTCAGCTCACCTGACTGAAGGTGGAGGCGTGTTGTCAGTGCGTCACAACGTCGTTAACTTCTGCAGTTATTTTCCCGATGGTGTCCCGTGCTGACATAACTCGGATGTGATTGGCCATGTCGCGGACATTGGAAGTGTCAGTTTTACCACGTCAGCATATATTATTGTGCAATGTACTTATTAAATGATAAGGAATCTGTTAAAGTGCAGCAGCCTATATCAGTGTTCTAGCGCCATAACACCAGCACCAGACCGACACCAGCATGTCCAGTAGATGTGCTGTAATCCACGACATTCAGTCCCGTTTTACTTCACGTCCCCAGCCATGTGAACCTCGCCTCGCCTCGCCTGATCATGGTCTCTCTGAAAAGAGCTCCTTGGATTAAAAAATGTGATTCATACCATACATGATAACCACTCCGACAAGAACGTCATTTTGAGACATAACTCCGCCGTTCCTGCATGTGACGTTGCTCATCCTCACCAAGTACTTGGTTTTCGGAGTAAAACGATTTTTTCCAGTTTGATTTTGATCCAACTCAACCTGGACTTCAGTTATCCCTATTGTCCCAATGTTACTACATATATCAGCCATCTTGTTTCTAAAGGTAATGACACCTTGCATATATGTGGTTAGTAGTGAGTCCTATCGCGTGTTCCACGTGCGGCGCAATTATGAATTTGGAGACTGATTCAACCCTAACAGCACAGTCGCGTGTGTCACCACACTGAACATGATGTCATGCGCAATGCAAATAGATAGGTCCCAAACTGAAATGAGCGTATGTTAGACCCAATCTCACACCAGTCTGCAC
Organism: Haliotis rubra; assembly: GCF_003918875.1. Lineage (NCBI taxonomy): Eukaryota > Metazoa > Mollusca > Gastropoda > Lepetellida > Haliotidae > Haliotis > Haliotis rubra. The sequence continues at coordinate 756,460 of NW_025766558.1, read as the reverse complement.
CCATGTCAACAACTTATCTGTCCACATCGAAGAGGAATAGGAAATGAAACCATCTGAAAAACCCCGTAGGTTCAACGCCCAGAGAGTCTGTTGGTGGGATGGTCCAGTGTCTAGATAGAGGATCCAAGTTCCGGCGACACTCCCTAACCGTCCCCGGGCGACAGGCCAGCGTGTTTACCAGTGTGTTTTGGCTAGTTTGTCAGATACCCCTTGCAGGTCAATTAAAACAAGCCGTTGCTTTGGTTTATCATGCTCTTAAATATCTAACACGTTATATTTAGGATTACACTTTCTCAGTGAAGTACAGATTCTAGCCCCATCCGGGAATCGAACCCACACTCTCAGAGTCAGGCTGCATCACACAAAGTCAGCCTTCTAACCCACTCAGCCACTCACTCGACTTTGTGTCCAACAAACGTACTTGAATCTGTACTTTACTGAGAAAGTGTAATCCCAAATATAACGTGTTACATTTGGCCAAGTCCTAAATGGCATTGTGTATTCTTAAATATGTTCTCTGATGTTGCTTGAGTGATGACGCTGAAATAGGTATGCGGGTTCTTGATTGTGATGACGTATCAGCTTGTTCATATCACTCATTTAAAATATCCACATTTACAGACAGTATATGGTTTACACTTTGTGTATATGCAATGACAACATGAATATCAAAATTCGATCAAGGCATCACTATTTACTCTCAACGTCGCTGTCTTCAACGATCAATCTTTCCCTAACTTCTATAGCTGTTGGTAACAAAAAAGGTTTAAGTTTCAAAATATGTTTCTTTAAAAGTCAGGTGAGCTACAGGGCATCGCGGCTCGTATTCCTATAATTACTAATATATCTGTTTCAGTTAGATATCATTACTCAGAAACTATTATTATCTGTCTACCCGGTTGTCTAGCGTGTCCAAATCTCGAACTGTCTTCCTTGAGTGTGTGGTGGTCAATACCCATGGTTACTTCCCACCAACACTTAACTGTGGTTCATATAATTACAGACTGCCCAGATAAACATTTGTCTCACTTTTCACGCTATGTGGTGATCCTATAATCGTGGACAGTACTGACAGGGACTATACCCAAGTGAAACTGTGAGCTGTCCAGTAAGTAGCGTCCCTCTGCCGTTGAACTAACTATGTTTGTGTAGTCTGTGTATTGGGATTCCACGTCTCAGGGCTACGTTTCCAAGCAGTATTATAGATTAATCCACAGACTTCGTCAAGCAAGAAGGATAGTCATCCCGAGTAAAGGCCACTCGCTGATCGTTCACAATTCTGAACTTATCGATGTAAAGATGCTTATTTCCACTTAAGAAAACTACGCATTTCCCGAGGGTGATTCCATTGAACACTTTGTTGTGAGTCCACCGGGTATTCTGAACCAATCAATAGACGGCCATTGATAGCTGCAGGTCAAATTGTAAGGACTCATTTTAACAGCTCAAGTCAAACGGATGAGTTTTAGAATGAATATAGACTTGGTAGTCCACTCTGTATGAGGTTACTTAATTGAGTTTGGTTCATTTGTTTCTCTTTCAGAAATAGAAGTGATACAATCCTTTCCCCAATCTCCGCTAAAATCAGAGTCCAATGTAGATTCCAGGTGTGTTTTCTGATTCTGTCCCTGTCTTACATAGTGTACAACTCTCTTACATACTGTACAACTCTCTCTCTTACAAACTTTCTCTTACATATTGTACAACATTGTACAACTCTCTTACATAGTGTACAACTCTCTCTTGCATAGTGTACAACTCTCTTACATACTGTACAACTCTCTCCCGTACATGCTGTACAACTCTTTCTTATATATTGTACAACTCTCTCTTACATATTGTACAACTCTCTTACATATTGTACAACTCTCTTGCATAGTGTACAACTCTCTTACATATTGTACAACTCTCTCTTGCATATTGTACAACTCTCTCTTGCATATTGTACAACTCTCTCTTACATATTGTACAACTCTCTCCCTTACATGCTGTACAACTCTCTCTTACATATTATACAACTCTCTCTTGCATAGTGTACAACTCTCTTCCATATTGTACAACTCTCTCCCTTACATGTTTTACAACTCTCTCTTACATATTGTACAACTCTCTTACATACTGTACAACTCTCTCTTACATACATCTTTACATGTTGTACAACTCTCTTACATACTGTACAACTCTCTCTTACATATTGTACAACTCTCTCACATTACATATTGTACAACTCTCTCTTACATATTGTACAACTCTCTCTTACATGCTGTACAACTCTCTCTTGCATATTGTACAACTCTCTTACATGCTGTACAACTCTCTCTTACATATTGTACAACTCTCTTTACATGCTGTACAACTCTCTCTTACATATTGTACAACTCTCTTTACATAGTGTACAACTCTCTCTCTCTTACATGCATATTGTACAACTCTCTCTTACATGCTGTACAACTCTCTCTTGCATATTGTACAACTCTCTTACATATTGTACAACTCTCTCTTGCATAGTGTACAACTCTCTCTTACATATTGTACAACTTACAACTCTCTTACATAGTACAATATTGTACAACTCTCTCTTTACATATTGTACAACTCTCTCTTGCATACAACTCTCTTGCATACTGTACAACTCTCTACATGTACTGTACAACTCTCTCTTACATATTGTACATATCTCTTTGCATGTGCAACTCTCCCTTACATACAACTCTCTCTTTACATACAACTCTCCCTCCCATTACAACATGCTGTACAACTCTCTCTTGCATATTGTACAACTCTCTTACATACTGTACAACTCTCTCTTACATATTGTACAACTCTCTTACATGCTGTACAACTCTCTCTTACGTATTGTACAACTCTCTCTTACATACTGCACAACTCTCTTACATATTGTACAACTCTCTTACATATTGTACAACTCTCTTACATGCTGTACAACTCTCTCTTACATAACATATTGTACAACTCTCTCTTACATATTGTACAACTCTCTTACATGCTGTACAACTCTCTCTTACATATTGTACAACTCTCTTACATACTGTACAACTCTCTCCCTTACATGCTGTACAACTCTCTCTTACATATTGTACAACTCTCTTACATACTGTACAACTCTCTCCCTTACATGCTGTACAACTCTCTCTTACATATTGTACAACTCTCTCTTACATACTGTACAACTCTCTTACATATTGTACAACTCTCTTGCATAGTGTACAACTCTCTTACATACTGTACAACTCTCTCCCTTACATGCTGTACAACTCTCTCTTGCATACTGTACAACTCTCTCTTACATGCTGTACAACTCTCTCTTACATATTGTATAAGCCTGTCTTACGTAAGGTGACCGCCTCCGTGGTGTAGTGGTTAGAGCGTCCGCCCGGAGAGCGGAAGGTCGCGGGTTCGATCCCCGACCGCGTCATACCAAAAGACGTTAAAATATGGTTCTTGTTGGTTCCTGCCTGGCGCTCGGCATTAATGGGTACAAGGACTGGTCGGCTCGGAGTCAGTATATTGTGTCTGAGTGTTGTATTCATGCTTCACTGCGGCATGGTATCTCAGTGGGCTAGCACTATAAAACCAGCTTCAGTCTGGGCTAGTACAAGCAGCCGCACATACTCATACACACGCATGCACGTCGTCATATGAGCGAAATATTCTCAAGCACGACGTTAAACCCAATTTCACCTCACCTTACGTAAGGTGCCATCCTGTCCTTGGTACAATGAAATCCAGTCTTACATACTGTACATCCCTGTCCTAGATACAATGAAATCTAGTCTTAATTAAGGTGCAATCCTGTCCTAGATACAATGAAATCCAGTCTTACATAAGGTGCAATCCTGTCCTAGATACAATGAAATCCAGTCTTACATAAGGTGCAATCCTGTCCTAGATACAATGAAATCCAGTCTTACATAAGGTGCAATCTTGTCCTAGATACAATGAAATCCAGTCTTACATAAGGTGCAATCCTGTCCTAGATACAATGAAATCCAGTCTTACATAAGGTGCAATCCTGTCCTAACTATGTGTTACTGTGCCATTCAGTCTGAGATACTGTTCTAATCTGTTGCTGTGCAATTGTAGGATGTACTAGCTAGTTGCTGGCTGGCAGTTTATAGTATAAACCATGTTGTTGGTTGTCAATACTTGTCAGCTGTCAATGGTCGCCATATCGTCCTGCCCTTGACCCTGTCAGTCGATGGTCACAGTGGTTACAGCGGAGGGTGTGTGGATCACAATGGTTGTAATGTCGGTGGTTAGCATGTTACTGTCGGGGAAGTTGTGTCTCTTCGTGGAATCGCATTTACGTTAACGTTGTTGACGCTGTACTTAATATATTTAGTTTTATATGAGAACTTAGTACCATTACCAGCTTACCTTTAACTAATACTGACTGCATGTTGGAGATTAGGCGTTTCGACACGTAAAATATCTTTGGAGTTTTGGAGTATTACGGAGAAGGATTTTGGCAAATGTGCCAGGAATGATGACTTTACTGCCCTTAGGTTACACAGACGCGATTCAATGTGGTATGAAATCGCCAGCGTATGAACTCAACTAAGGACACCACAAGGAAACAAGGACAAGGAGTCCTTCGACTTTGAATTCCAGAAGGCTCCAGACCGTTTCCATGTGAACATTGCGCCTCATACATTCAGGTCTGGGAACCGACATACCGATCTTTTGAGCATATGCATGCTATTTCGTAAATAATTCATTTTCGTTGTTTGGTGAGTTGAGATTCATTGTCCAAAAACGTGCATGCGTGTCTGTCGTTATCCCTTCCAACTATTTGTTTTGTAATCGAATGCAGACACTCTGCGACATCAATTCTTTGAAAATAGAGATTGTGTGTCAGCGCGGAGTGCAGAATTTCTGTATATTTAGACGTGTCTTGTTTCCTTGTATGCAAGGGGATTGACTGTTGGGTAACTATTAGGTAACTATTGGGTAACTACAACCTCAGCAGCTTAACTATTAAACTTGTAAAAAGATGTTCCACTTCCTGTTTCTCGAGTCCGTACACGTGTTTTCTGCCATATCGACGGTTTACTGAGTAGTTTCTGAAATAGATAAGCGCTCGTTATTTTATACTTGGAAAAGTCAACAATGCTCATAACGATTTTCCAACATAACACAACAAAATGATCAATAACTGCAAAGTGACATCTTTGCGTTGAAAACGTGTGATCAATATAAAATAATCAACCTGCCAGCTATTTTGTCTAAAGCAAAAAAATATACCCTCTTAACTATTTGTGATCTAATGGTGTTTACATACAGCTATAAGCTTAAGATGACTCGTGCTTTCGGAGAAAGAAACTGGTGTATTGTTGTTTTAATCTCTCCATGGTAACAAAGTCTTTACGTCTTGAAGTCTTGAAGGAGTTTACATCATGCTTTTCTTGAGTGCGATCGAATCTGATCAACAAAGTCAACAATGTTGCCGCTTCATCTACACTCGGCACGGAGCGAGTGACTTCCGGTTGTCTGTTAATGGCGAGGACCGTCGTACCATCACCGTCATCGTCATTGATTGGGACGGAGGACGTTGTTAGGGGCACTACCACTCTGTGACTTAACCCTGGGGCGTGATCTATACACATTCAACCAATCTCCAATATATTTAGTATCACATCCACAAGGCAGACAATGGATGAACAATGGCTTTACACAATCAGAGCATAATGATTGTATTTAATGTCTGCCGTCTCCTTGCTGAGAATACTCCATTGTTTGGGTGACTGCGGGAAGTGAAGTTTATGAAGCACATATTTCTATTCGTATGAGCGCCATGTTATAATACTATACTCAAATGGTAACCCACATAGCAGGCCCTGGTCTTACTCTGGTGATACTTGCAGTGAGACGGACATTGTTCTTGTGACACGTGTACTAAGACAAGATTATTTTGGTGACACGTGCACTTACAGCAGTCATTATTCCCGTGACGCGTACACTTAGAGCGTTAATCCGCTGACACGTGCACTTACAGCAGTCTTTATTCCTGTGACTCGTACACTTAGAGCGTTAATCCGCTGACACGTGCACTTACATCAGTCATTATTCCCGTGACTCGTACACTTCGAGCGTTAATCCGCTGACACGTGCACTTACAGCAGTCATTATTCCTGTGACTCGTACACTTAGAGCGTTAATCCGCTGACACGTGCACTTACAGCAGTCATTATTCCCGTGACTCGTACACTTAGACAGAACTTTAATCCGCTGACACGTGCACTTACAGCAGTCATTATTCCCGTGACTCGTACACTTCGAGCGTTAATCCGCTGACACGTGCACTTAGATAAAACAGTATTTTGGTAACACGTGTCCTAAGACAACTTAATTCTGGTGACACGTACACTTGACGCAGTATTCTGGTGACGTGTAGAAACTTCCTCACCCTCTCCTGACTTAGATATACGGCCTCGCCCAACCCACGTCGGTAAATGGCTGCATATAATGCAAAACAGTTCGGCTCTCTGAGAAGAATTCGATTCTATATATAGACGTATGTTCAGTTTCCTGGGGCAGTAGTTTTGGCAGACGTGCTCTGGAACCCGGGCACGTTGCCAGGACGTTGCACACACAACTAATAGCGTGTTATATGTTTCAGTATATCATTTATTAATTACGTCTTCAGATTGATCTCCAGTTCCCATGTGTCATGCATGTGTGGCATTCTACAGCTTGTATAAATTCACTGCATATTGATTACACAGACCGTATATACTTTATACTTCACGGAATGCATCAATCATATATGTAACTCATTCAAGTTTCTTCCCTTAGTTTGTATATATGACGAGCCTGTTACACTGTTTGGGAACACGGGAACCAACAGTCGATAACACGTGGTTACTGGTCGGTAACTAATGTAATCTGAGTTTATACATGGTAGATTGGCTATCATCCATCAAGCCGGCAGTGTAACAGTAATGTTTTGTCAACTGAGCAGCGCCAATAATGGATGGATTCTAAGCCATGCGACATGACATGTACACACTGAAGATGTATTCCAAACCAAATCCATTTCGCAGCCTTGCTAAGTTCATCCCTGACTTACTCGAGCTGTTCCTTCTTTTAGTTGCTGATGACGCTGTTGCGTTTTCTGATACTGTAATTGGACTCCATAGGCAAATTGACATTATGGAGAATTACTGCGAAACAAGGAATCTTCAAGTAAATTTAAACAAGACAATCATTGTTGTATTTAAACATGGGGGCAGACTTTCTAGAACGGAAAAGTGGATCTACAAACTTGCTCCAATTAAAGGTTCATCATCACCTTGGTATGCTACTTTCTACAAACCTTACATGGCAGGCGTCTATAAACCATATGACTCTTGATGCTAAGAAGGCTCTCAACTGTTCAGCGCAGTTTGTTCAAGTTTGAACATCCCTCATATCAACCGAAAATGTCATTCTTTGGATCAGTCACCAATTTGATTCTGAGGAATCCTGTTCCTTTCCTTGAGCAAAGCAACAGTCAATACACTAAGAGTTTGGACAGGTGGGTCTCTCTGTCGAACACTTAAAGTATCCCACCACAGATGCTCGATGGGGTACAGACCTGGACTCATGGCTGGCCATGGGACGGTCTCAACAGCATTCTGTTACAAGAACTGGGTGACAACACGTGCTCTGTGACTCCAGGTATTGTCATCCATAAAAATGGTCTTGGGGCTAGTGGATGGTTATGAAAATGTGGGACAACAGCCGCCTCAAGGAACCCTGTCGATACCCAGGCCCATTTAGGTTACCACGAATTGTAATCAGCTCCAAGACAATGCATCCCCATACCACGATTGACCCTCCCCAAAAGGGAACCGTCTCCTGGATATTGCGGCGAGCCATGACTGTGTTCCTTTGTCTCCAGACACGTGTACGACCATCCACCATATGCAATAACAAACGACTCTCAAACCAGGCAGAGCCACACATATCGGGACAGGCTCAGTTTTTCATGGAAAGGTCCTCTGAGCGACTGCAGCGACGTGTCTGTGTGCAATGTGCTCAGAACATGAAGTTAACTGGACTGAAACGTGAAACTGAAGGCTTTCTGATTGCTGCCCAGGACCAGTCACTTCCCACCGTGCGTTATATTGTATCAGGCTGTAAATATGAAATGTAGATTATGTAATGAATTTAACGAGCACATCCTGATTGGATGCCCAGCTTTGGTATGTGAGGTGAACTGATCTTGATTACAGTATTCGCCATGCTTGTGACTTTGACTCCATCTTTGGAGCAGGTCCGTATACACCATCAGGCGTACTAAAGCCATCAAACCAGGCCTTACCAGTTTTCTTTTCGTAAAACCAATGAAATTATAGCATCATTAAGTTTTGTCCCTTTTGCGATTGATAAGATTCAAGATTAGCAGGATAAATACGAAAACCTCTCTTACGAAGTACCAAGCTGCCCAACTATTCATTGTGTAGTTTAGGTTTTGACTGATCAGAGTACTTTTGAGAACACAGACATTCTGCAGAGGCTAGTGTTAGTGAGTCTGACACCTGGTTTGAAGGCTGTCCAGCTCTGGGTAATGCAGAAGGCTGCAGTGTTAGTGAGCCTTACACTCTGGGTAATGCAGAAGGCTGCAGTGTTAGTGAGTCTGACACTCTGGGTAATGCAGAAGGCTGTAGTGTTAGTGAGCCTTACACTCTGGGTAATGCAGAAGGCTGCAGTGAGCCTTACAGAAGGCTGCAGTGTTAGTGAGCCTTACACTCTGGGTAATGCAGAAGGCTGCAGAAGGCTGCAGTGTTAGTGAGTCCTTACACTCTGGGTAATGCAGAAGGCTGCAGTGTTAGAAGACTCTGACAATGCTGAAGTACACTCTGGTAATGCAGAAGGCTAATGCAGAAGGCTGCAGTGTTAGTGAGCCTTACACTCTGGGTAATGCAGAAGGCTGCAGTGTTAGTGAGCCTTACACTGGGTAGCTGGCTGTAATGTTAGAAGGCTGCAGTGTTAGTGAGCCTTACACTCTGGGTAATGCAGAAGGCTGCAGTGTTAGTGAGCCTTACACTCTGGGTAATGCAGAAGGCTGCAGTGTTAGTGAGCCTTACACTCTGGGTAATGCAGAAGGCTGCAGTGTTAGTGAGCCTTACACTCTGGGTAATGCAGAAGGCTGCAGTGTTAGTGAGCTGACTCACCTGACACTCTGGGTAATGCAGAAGAAGGCTGTGTTAGTGAGCCTTAATGTGAAGCCTGTTAGTGACACTCTGGGTAATGCAGAAGGCTACAGTGTTAGTGAGCCTTACACTCTGGGTAATGCAGAAGGCCTGCAGTGTGTTAGTGAGTGAGGGTAATGCCTGCAGTGTTAGTGAGCCTTACTTACTCTGGGTAATGCAGAAGGCTGTAGTGTTAGTGAGCCTTACACTCTGGGTAATGCAGAAGGCTGCAGTGTTAGTGAGTCTGACACTCTGGGTAATGCAGAAGGCTGCAGTGTTGGTGAATCTGACACTCTGGGTAATGCAGAAGGCTACAGTGTTAGTGAGTCTGACGCTCTGGGTAATGCAGAAGGCTGCAGTGTTAGTGAGCCTTACACTCTGGGTAATGCAGAAGGCTGCAGTGTTAGTGAGTCTTACACTCTGGGTAATGCAGAAGGCTGCAGTGTTAGTGAGTCTGACACTCTGGGTAATGCAGAAGGCTGCAGTGTTAGTGAGTCTGACACTCTGGGTAATGCAGAAGGCTGCAGTGTTAGTGAGTCTGACACTCTGGGTAATGCAGAAGGCTGCAGTGTTGGTGAGCCTGACACTCTGGGTAATGCAGAAGGCTGCAGTGTTGGTGAATCTGACGCTTTGGGTAATACAAAAGGCAGTGTTAGTGAAAGTAATGCACACTCTGAAGGCTGCAGTGTTGGTGAATCTTACACTCTGGGTGCAGAAGGCTGCAGTGTTAGTGAATCTGACACGCTTTGGGTAATACAGAAGGCTGCAGTGTTAGTGAGTCCACACTCTGAGTCTGACACTCTGTTAGTGTAGTGCAGTGACACACTCTGGGTAATGCAGAAGGCTGCAGTGTTGGTGAGGTCTGACACTCTGGGTAATGCAGAAGGCTGCAGTGTTAGTGAATCTGACACTCTGGGTAATGTTAGTGAGTCTGATGCAGAAGGGGTAATGCAGTGCAGTGTTAGGTGAATCTGACACTCTGGGTAATGCAGAAGGCTGCAGTGTGGGTGAATCTGACACTCTGGGTAATGCAGAAGGCTGCAGTGTTAGTGAGTCCGACTGGGTAATGCAGAAGGCTGCAGTGTTAGTGAATCTTACACTCTGGGTAATGCAGAAGGCTGCTGGTAATGCAGAAGGCTGCAGTGTTAGTGAATCTGACGCTTTGGGTAATGCAGAAGGCTGCAGTGTTAGTGAGTCTGACACTCTGGGTAATGCAGAAGGCTGCAGTGTTGGTGAATCTGACGCTCTGGGTAATGCAGAAGGCTGCAGTGCTGGTGAATCTGACACTCTGGGTAATGCAGAAGGCTGCAGTGTGGGTGAATCCGACACTCTGGGTAATGCAGAAGGTTGCAGTGTGGGTGAATCCGACACTCTGGGTAATGCAGAAGGCTGCAGTGTGGGTGAGTCTGACACTCTGGGTAATGCAGAAGGCTAATGATAATAATCGCCTAAGTGTGATTCTTAAAGAAAATATCAATATGAAATGTCGACTTTGCAAAGAATTCACGGAGACTGTCCAACACCTTGTCGTTGGATGCCCTTCCTTGGCACAAACAGCATATCTTTAACGACATGATGGCATAGCTCGTTGCTTTTACTACCGTCTCAGACATGCCTGTGGCTTTGACTCCGAGGTCCATCCATGGTACGACCCTGAACATGTCCAGGGCGTCATGGAAAATGATGCTTTCAAACTTCTCTGGATTAGGCCCATATACAGCCTCAGAAGAATTCCAGCCAACAAACCTGATCTTGTCCTTTTTGATAAAGCCAATGAATTTATTTATATCATTGAATTTTCTGTCCCTTTTGACACCAATGTGATTGGCAAGATTCAGGAAAAGCATGATAAATATGCGGACCTCGCCTTTGAAATGTTTCGCTTGCATCCTAAGTACACTGTCGCCAGGATCCCCATTGTTCTCGGTGCCCTTGGTTTGGTACCTCCTGATCTCTTGGCGCAGATCAGGAGAGTGCCCGGGTTCTCCACCGGGAGTACAGCCCTTCTGACACTCTGAGTAATGCAGAAGGCTGCAGTGTTGGGGAGCCTTCATATTCTCAGGCAAGTTCTTGGTGGGTTCGACTAGGCAGCGTTTCCTGGGAGAAGTCCCATTCGCTGTCTGGGCTGCGTGTAGAGGGGGCAAGGGCCCTGAGCTGATGATGAGCCTTACCAGCCTGACTGTGCCAGGATCACCCGAACCCTCTCTGCTGCATACTATCTTTAATCTGTGAAACATAACAATAGAACTTAACAGCAGAGTTAAACCCAGCTGACTCTTCTTTTCAATATGTTCTATATGCGTCAATCTGTGATCGGTATCAATCAGAGAGTAAGCATTACGTAATCCACAACAATCCAGCGTCTGTTTTCAAGACTGCAAGAGTACACAGACGATGTACAGGCACATATTGGTATTGTTCAAGTCAGCAGTAATCCCCTGTGTGGGTCTACAGTGACAATGGCATGAAATATCGCGAAATAAATTATTAAAATGTGTTGGTGGAAGACGTGTGCCGCTTGCATCCTTTGATATGTCGTATGGTGTGTGGCTGTTATCCCCTGATGTGTCGTATGGTGTGTGGCTGTTATCCCCTGATGTGTCGTATGGTGTGTGGCTGTTATCCCCTGATGTGTCGTATGGTGTGTGGCTGTTATCCCCTGATGTGTCGTATGGTGTGTGGCTTTTATCCCCTGATGTGTCGTATGGTGTGTGGCTTTTATTCCCTGATGTGTCGTATGGTGTGTGGCTGTTATCCCCTGATGTGTCGTATGGTGTGTGGCTTTTATCCCCTGATGTGTCGTATGGTGTGTGGCTTTATCCCCTGATGTGTCGTATGGTGTGTGGCTTTTATCCCCTGATGTGTCGTATGGTGTGTGGCTTTTATTCCCTGATGTGTCGTATGGTGTGTGGCTGTTATCCCTGATGTGTCGTATGGTGTGTGGCTTTTATCCCCTGATGTGTCGTATGGTGTGTGGCTTTTATTCCCTGATGTGTCGTATGGTGTGTGGCTGTTATCCCCTGATGTGTCGTATGGTGTGTGGCTTTTATCCCCTGATGTGTCGTATGGTGTGTGGCTTTATCCCCTGATGTGTCGTATGGTGTGTGGCTGTTATCCCCTGATGTGTCGTATGGTGTGTGGCTGTTATCCCCTGATGTGTCGTATGGTGTGTGGCTGTTATCCCCTGATGTGTCGTATGGTGTGTGAGCGTCATGTGATACACCGTCTCTTGACATATAGCTGATGAATACGTCAGTCACGTGGTAGAACATCTCCGTATGTACCTGAACGTCTCTCTCTGCTCACTGAGTTGCAAACTTTAAACGGTTTTACAATATTCATACTTGGGTCTGTTTGTAATAAGTAGTATTTCTATGTTTGCCTTATATTGCCCTTAGAGTTAAGTATAACCCAGGTTATGAAAATCATATGTACACTAGTGTTTTATTTAGGTATTTGTGACGTCATTCGATTCTTTTTGTGAAATACTGTGTAGAAAGAGCTATTTTTATCGCATGTGTCATACAGACATTGGTTTCGTATGATTGGTATCACACACACGCTCGTATAATAAGCTCTATATCTTGATTAAATGTCGGATTGAGAAAAGTCCTGATAACTTCCTGTCCTGCAATCTCCGAAAACGATTTTGTTGCTTTAAGTTTTTCACTCAGTCTTTTGACATAAAAGTGGGACATTTGTTTCCTTAATCCTAATCAGTCCTATTTAAGTCGTAAACTTGTCGTAAGTCGTGTGCGGTGAACATTGATCTAGAGAATCAGAGCTCTTATGTCGGTACTACCACCACTCTCATCGACCCCTTAACGCTGATCGATAGAAACTCAGCCGTGTCTTTTTTCAGAGAGATCAATCCCCGCCCGTAGGGAAAACACCAGCCTGTGCATAATTTACCAGCCCTTTGTAGTCGGTATAGATCGCCAGGAGCCGATAATACCCGAAGAGCGAGAAAGCTATGGTGATCGGTGGTGATGTTTGAAAGAAGGAAAATCAATCAACATAATCGAAGATCAATGACTTCTGCTTTGGTGTCAGTAAGGAGTGACCATTTGTGTACGCACCCAGACAACCAGCGCCACCTACTGTCAGCCGGAGAATGCTGAGGTGAGATGAGATGTAGCGAACGTCTGGATGCCTGCTGACCGAGATATCCACAGTTTGTCGGCAGACACATTGTCAAGTTGACGGTTTCCAGCCCGTTCTGACTGAACATTCCTCAACTCGGAGTTACACGGCAACATGTGACAACACTCGCCAGAGTCGGAAATATGTGACGGCACTTGGAGCCGGGAGTCGTACAGGCGAAACGGTCACAGGACTCTCACTCAAACAGGTTCGATTTTCAAAGGATTGTTGTGTGGTTGTTAATATGTTAATAGTAGAAACGGAGTGTTATTTTCAAGTGGATGCTAGAGACACCAACAATGGCGCTACATAAGTAAACAAAAGTGTCACTCGCGACGACATTAATCATTGATGTATTTGTGTTTTCTCGTGATCATTGACAAACAATCTCGGGGGAGTTGAAACCAGTTGGCGCTAGTGGAAGTTCACTTGACATTATTCCTTGTGTGTAAAAAACGACTTGTCAGATATGGATTACGATCAGACACAGCCGACATCAGGGAATATCAAACCGGAGGCACAAGATGGCGGTTTGAGCGAGCAGACGTCAGGAGACAAAACAAGTGATTCTTTAAGAGACGCCTCAACAACAGAAGACAAACCAGGTGATATTGTGAAGGACGCCGCCACAACAGACGACAGATCAACTAATGTCACAAATTACGCTATAACAGACGACAAACCAAGTGATGTCACAGATGTCGCCGCAGCAGACGTCAACCCAAGTGATGTCATAGACGCCACCACAGCAGTTCCCCCTGTAAGTACAAGGAGTGCATCTCAAGTGAATCTATTCGATGGTGACAAGAAACCAGACGCTGGTGAAACGGGGAACGAAAAACCCTCCGAATCTCAATCGCTAGTCAACAGTTTAAATTCCCCGAATGGTGTGGGAAAAACGGACACCTTGACCGCGGCTCCCATGGAACCGAAAGAAGGAGCATTCACACCCGACGGAGGAACGAAACACGAAGGTACAGACTCTAAGCCAGGAGATTTAACGACCAGCGAGGCTGCTACACGAGTACTGGACGAGAAGCCCCCGAAGGACGAAGACGGGGACACTAATGTGAAGGACACAGACCCACTTCTGACAAAAACAGACTCTCAGAAAACCTTACAATCAGATACTGGTTCGAGTGTTAAAAGCGATTCATCGTCGGACACCAAAAAACCGCTTATAGAAAAGAAAAAGTATTCCTACATCCCTATAGTTGGCACCGGTAAGGACAAGAATCACGCCTCTAACGATTCGAAGAAAAAGAAGGGTGACAAGTTTGATTTTAAGCGTGACAAGGACAACAAGGCGACGGCGAGGATGAGCCGGAGTAACTTGTCAGGAAGCTCGCAGAATATTGCACTGAAAGACAAAAGTGAACCTGTGGCTCCCTCTGATGCCAAGGGGGAGACAACCTTCTCTGTAGTTAACGAAAATGAGAAGATTGAGCACAACAGTAAGAATGTGAAATTTAAGGAGAATGAACCGGTGTCCAAAGACAAGAAGCCTTCTTCTAATGTCAAGAAGGAGAGCAAGATTCCCGAACTTGACAAAAAGAAGGTGAATGTGATACAAAAGTCATTACAGAGAGAGAAGGCGGTGTTATCAAACGGGTCCGTGAAAGCCACTGACAAGGAAGACGATAAGAAGACAGATGAAAAACCGAAAGAAACCGAAAAGAAACCACTTGACCCACCGGTAGTGGAAACCAGCACTGAACCCTACAAACCCAAATCCATACTCGCACGGGCGATCATGAAAAAGGTGAAAGAAGGGTCGGGTCAGGCGCAGAATAACGCCGAATCTAAACACGTTGTCCTAAACGGCCCGCCAACGACGGTGAAGACGCCAAACAAGACGTCCTTGGCCGTCCCGCCGCCAGTGAGCCGCGACGTCAGCGACGACAAAGATGACAGACTCTCCATTGGGTCCCGCCGAGACTCCACCAAGTTGTCTCTTTCCGACTCCATGTCCCGGAAATCTGTGGACTTCCGCGTCGCTAACGCCACCACCGTCGTTATCCCAGCGTCCGGACAAGATGACGAGAAACAGAAGGCGCACGTCGGCAGCAACGACTCGTGGATCAGATCTGCCATCCCCTACATGCCGCTCAGCCTGTCCATCCTCTGCCTCCTCCTCAACATTGTCGTCCCTGGAACAGGTGAGGAAGCCGGGGTTATGTGTGGGTGAGGAGGGTAGCGAGGGACGGGTATGTGTGTCAGGCGAGTGGGGTATGTGTGTCAGACGCATAGACAGCGGGAGAGTGTGTGGGGTGGAGTTCAAGGTATGGGTGGTAAGGGTGTATGGTTGTAACAAAGGATGTTTAATGGTTGTTGGGGATGAAGTGAGTGAGTGAATGAGTTTAGTTTTACGTCGCTTTTAGCAATATTCCAGCAATATCACGGGGGAGGACACCAGAAATGGGCTTCACACATTGTACCCATTTGGGGGATCGAACCCGGGTCTTCAGCGTGACGAGCGGACGCTTTGACCACTAGGCTACCCCATCGCCCCTTGTGGGGGATGGAGGACAAGGGATGTCTGATGCTAATATACGTGTGTGTGTAGGGGGAGGGGGGAGGAGCAGAGTAACAATAATAGCTTGGAGTGTGTGTTCGGTGTGTTGAGTGTCATTAGCGGTGGCTGGTCCACTCATGTATCATACACTACTAGGAACGTGGCGGGACAGGACGCCTTCCGCAGGAACCTGTTTCTCAGTGTTGGGTTTAACAGCGAACGTTTGAGACCCTTCCCACAGAAAGATGACATGCCTCGATGCAGTAGTGTTCGAAGCGGAGTTGAACCAATCTCACTCACTCACCCTCGGGGGCCCAGCAGTACAGGCAGGTCACAATGACCTGCTTGTGAGCCGGCTGTGGTGACTTACATGTATACAAAGGCCATTAATTCATGAGGCAGTCGAAGCATGGTCGAGGGGTTATTGACATTGTCAGTGACCTTTCACTCTGCCCAGACAGTGGTATCTGTGTACTGCAGTGTCTACGGTGGACACGCTGCAGTGGTCTGGTGTCTTCCACCAAGTGCCCTCATATAACACTCTGTAACTTCAGGTTACATGACAAAACTATTGTAAGAACATATGATTGTTGCATGCTTATTAGTGTGGAGAGGGTTGCGGGAGTGGAAGGGGAGGAGTAACGAACATGGACAAGAAATAGTAAGGATTTGAGGTTAGGAATAGTTACGACTGTGGTAAAGGGTTGTTGTAGATGTGGAGGCTGATTTGTAACGCGTGTAGGGAGAGATTAATAACTAGTGCGGGGCGAGACTAGTGAGGATTGTGGGGTGAGATTAATAAGGATTGTTGGGCGAGATTAACACGTTGATCTCGTAGCTACATCAGTGGTATTTAAATAGGCACAAAAAACAAACGTCTCCTGACATTCTTTATTACCGCCAGGAGACGATTGCTTCTTGTGCCTGTTTTGCCAACATGTGAAACTTGTTTAACAAACCACTGATATAGCTACGAGATAACTCGTAGTGGCACATTCGGCCAGAACTGAGACTATGAGCATACTCAGGTGGCAGTCAACGTGTTAATAAGGATAGTGGGCGAGATTAGTAAGGGTTGTGAAGAAAGATTAGTAAGGATTGTGGGGCGAGATTAGGAAGGATTGCTGATGAGAAAAAACCAGCGGACACCATTCTTCTTAAATGTTTTACCATGTACATCGTGATTTATTTGGAATATTTCATAATAATAATAATTGTTTAGTAGGCTATATTGCCGTAGTATTTTTTAATTACACACTTTTCAGTGCTGTACTGACGTGTAATATATATCTTTGGAAGGTGTACAAACATTCATGATATTTACGTTGTTCGGGAAGGGATGTAATGTGTCTGTTGAGGGACAATGATCCCTACATTCAAACCAGGAGCTTCTCACGACTAGATATACGCTAATACTTTACTCTAATAAACGCGTTTCCTTTACTCTAAAACGGCTGAGCAACTCTGTAGGGCATCGCCGGTCTGGTTAAGCCTGAGGAAATCTAGACTTGCTTTATTTAGGGCTTTAGCACTGCAGAGAGGGCTAGGCAGTAGGGCAAATAATGTGGTTCGGGGACTGTGAGACAGACTACCGTGGTGTTAACGCTATGATCAACTGGCTAGACAGTATAGGGAAAAATAATGTGGTTCGGGGACTGTGAGACAGACTACCGTGGTGTTAACGCTATGATCAACTGGCTAGGCAGTATAGGGAAAAATAATGTGGTTCGGGGACTGTGAGACAGACTACCGTGGTGTTAACGCTATGATCAACTGGTGTCCTTGCGGCATCGGCAGCCGTTAACCAGTCTCAAACTTAGAGGTCACTCCGCAAATAATATCTTGGCTATGATAAATACTTAAGAATCAATGGTATTTCTTTAAAACTGATCCAGTGCCATTTTCTATAAATAGTCATGAAATCAGAGACCATATAACCTATTATGTGGTCTCTGATGAAATGGGCCGTTATTTTGTGAGGGAAAAGCCACGCTTGAAGAAAGGACGAATGGTTTACGAAATGTCACCGTTTGTAATGTATACATAATTACTCTGTATAGTGGCCACAACTGCAACCCATGGAGATTCACAGTGTAGGACAACGCCAATCATTGTTGCAACTCGTAGTTGTCTCCCCTTCATGTGAGTGTCACAGATGGGCAGTTAATTGTTGACGGCAAGGGCGGAGCTAGCGTTGTCTCAGTTGGAGGTCAGCGTTGTCTCAGTTGGGAGTCAGCGTTATCTCAGTTTGGGGTCAGCGTTATCTGTGACGGCGGAACCTGGTTACCACTGGTGTGGGGCGAGGAAAACCAAGCATTTTCCTAAATCATTAAGTAAATTAGAAAATAATTGCATGAGGTTGTTATTAATGGATTATAAAGACATTACCTGTAATGCTTCGTGGCAATGGCCGTGTTTAATTTTCAAGTGATTTACAACGCTCAGTGTTTACGAGGGGATTGCCGAGATACCGACCAATAGACTGTCGCCTTACTGCCGTACAGGGGATTTACAGTAATGTCCTTAGATTATCACACTCAGGAATACGGTACCAAGCGATGGCTACAGTGATCTTCATCTACATCAATACGGTTAAAGAAGCTAGACACATAAAGACATATTAAAAAAAACTCATTTTTAGTTCCAATTTCCTCCTCACCATTGATTATGGGTGTTTTTGTCTCGTGCAGTACTAAACATCGCTTAGGTTGGGAGGAAATGTGATATTGCCGTTCTGAAAATTTCCATCCGTCTTTGAAATACGGCGGCAGGTTCTCGTTACCAGAGATAAATGAGATATGGATGAAATCATTAGCTCTTAAACATTACAATAAAGGGACGGTAAGTGATGGCATCGCAGCAATAGCCAGTTGTATCCCCACATTGCTGTTAATCCAAACTAGTGACGCAGTACCATCAGCTAGTATTATAGTACCATCAGCTAGTATTATATTAGCATCAGCTAGTATTATAGTACCATCAGCTAGCATTATAGTACCATCAGCTAGTATTAAAGGGTCACCAGCTGCTGTTTTATTACCATCAGTTTGTACTATATTATCATCAGTTGTATCATAGAATCACAAACTAGTATTATAGTATCAACAGCTAGTATTATAGTATCAACAGCCAGTATTATTGTATCAACAGCTAGTATTATTATATCAGCAGTCAGTATTATTGTATCACTAACTAGTATCATTGTATCAGCAGCTAGTATTATTTTATTAACAGCTAGTATTATAGTATCATTAGCTAGTATTATAGTATCATCAGCTAGTATTTTCGTATCATCTATAGTATCAACAGCTGGTATTATAGTATCAACAGCTAGTATTATAGTATCATCTATAGTATCAACAGCTAGTATTATAGTATCATCTATAGTATCAACAGCTAGTATTATAGTATCATCTAAAGTATCAACAGCTAGTATCATAGTATCATCAGCTAGTATTATAGTATCATCAGCTAGTATTATATTATCATCAGCTAGTATTATAATATCATCAGCTAGTATTATAGTATCATCAGCTAGTATCATTGTATCATCAGCTAGTATGATAGTATCAACAGCTAGTATCATTGTATCACCACTTAGTATTATAGTATCAACAGCTAGTATCATTGTATCATCAGCTAGTATTTGGTATCAACAGCTAGTATCATTGTATCATCAGCTATTATTATAGTATCAACAGCTAGTATTATATTATCATCAGCTAGTATTATAGTATCCACAGCTAGTATCTTTGTATCATCAGCTAATAGTATTATTGTATCATCAGCTAGTATTATATTATCAACAGCTAGTATTATAGTATCATCAGCTAGTATTATAGTATCAAAAGCTGGTATCATTGTATCATCAGCTAGTAGTATTATTGTATCATCAGCTAGTATTATAGTATCAACAGCTAGTATTATATTATCAACAGCTAGTACTATAGTATCATCAGCTAGTATTATAGTATCAACAGCTTGTATCATTGTATCATCAGCTAGTATTATTGTTGTATCATCAGCTAGTATGATAGTATCATCAGCTAGTATTATTATTGTACCATCAGCTAGTATTATAGTATCATCTATAGTATCAACAGCTAGTATTATAGTATCAACAGCTAGTATTATAGTATCATCTATAGTATCAACAGCTAGTATTATAGTATCATCTATAGTATCAACAGTTAGTATTATTATTATCTTCAGCTAGTATTATAGTATCAACAGCTAGTATTATATTATCTTCAGCTAGTATGATAGTATCAACAGCTAGTATTATAGTATCATCTATAGTATCAACAGCTAGTATTATAGTATCATCTATAGTATCAACAGCTAGTATTATAGTATCATCTATAGTATCAACAGCTAGTATTATAGTATCAACAGCTAGTATTATAGTATCATCTATAGTATCAACAGCTAGTATTATAGTATCATCTATAGTATCAACAGCTAGTATTATAGTATCAACAGCTAGTATTATAGTATCAACAGCTAGTATTATAGTATCATCTGCTAGTATTATAGTATCAACAGCTAGTACCATTGTATCATCAGCTAGTAGTATTATTGTATCATCAGAGTCGCGGGTATTTAGTGGCACCATGCATAATTCTTTGTGTAAGAACGTTAGCCATTACCATGCTTACAAAAACAGAAACGAGATCTAGAAACGTCATAGCTCTATGTGGGATATTTACATGATTCCAATACCGCCCTTTGTCCTCATTCTATTCATGCCGGGATATTTCATCAGAAAACACACAACTACTTATTGCATAACAAACAGTGAAGTCGGGCGAACTATTCTCTTGTCGTAAGTTTGTAATTGGTGCAAGCCTCGTGTTTCAGTAAGCAGGGCCATGAAAAATGGCGTTCACCGACAGGTATTGTGTCCTCCAGACTCTTATCGACTGGGCGTTTATGTCCTCTTGTGAATATTTAGTGTAACATTTCAACAAAGCGATTTAATCAAGGGTTCGTGACGGAGTCGAACTCGGACCGGTTCTTCCGTTCCCACAGGAACACTTAAACAGCAACATTTGTGTAGGCCTGTCACCGCGTGTCCCGCCAATAAGCAGCCACGCCTCTCTGTTGACAATGGTCGTAAAATACATGAAAAAAGAAACTAACGATTTTTCTTGCAAGAAAATACTATTTTGATGGCTAACTACTTTTAGTGCAGAAGAGTAACGCATGATTGAATTGCCGAGAATAGTCGCCATTACCTTAATGTGAAATATTACAATAAAATGTTAAATTTAGACCTCTATCAATAAGCGTTCACTGAGAGTTCAATAGGCTGAATCTTTGGTGGGTATTTGTGTTGTGGCCTTTGATAGATGTGGTCTGCACCAGGGTGGTTGTACGGGTAACACACGGCCTGTTTTGTGTTAGGATTGTGTTGTGTTAGGATTGTGTCAGTGTCGGTATTGATAAGTACTGATGGCACCTATACAGATAGAAACTGATGCTGTAGTTCCGACCTAAGACCCCCCAAGTATAGGCGAGTCTAGAAGCGACAAAACCCTTTTCATATCCACGAGAAATCGCTGCCAAGAATAGAGCAAATTGTACAATCTTTACTTCATTTTTCAGTGTTTATGAATAACTATCAAATAATGATGATACATATGTACGCGAAAAGGTGAGCGTGTTCCGACCCACCAGAGGAACCTGTAGAAAACACACGAAAAGGCTAGTCAACTGTCAACTGCTATATATAATAGTTATAGTATATATATCACGGGGACCTATGGTACAAGTCAAAATAGGGAGCTGCACAGAGCAATATTTTGTCAAATTAGGCGTCACATTTCTAAATATCCTTTACTTGGCTAATTTTAAGCCTTAATAAGACCTTTAGTTTTGAAAGATGTAACAACTCCTGACAAGTCGTATGACGCACTTTGGTGACAAGAACATGCTCGATGGCGCCTCAACAGTTGTGAAATGTAAACACCAAACGGTGAAACAGAGGGACATATTGAGGGACAAGTAGGGACAGTTGACTATAGGAACGTTGACGTCATCTCTCGTGTCACACCCTTGTGGAGACATGGTTGTCACTCTGAAGTAATGCGAGACGTTCTATACTCCTCCAATACAATCTTCACACTGACACAACGAATGTCAATAACTAGTGTGCTTCAAGCCAAACCAGGGTTGGTGTGTGAGTCACGGTATACTCGCTGTAATGTAACTAATATATTATATTGTGACGCGTCTGCCTGCTGAACAATGCCTGTGTGCTTGCATTCCAGTGCACGTGCGATCACAAAGGTGATCGCGAGACTCGCTGCACGTGATTGTGAAGCTGTTTTCACTCTTCCCAAGCAACTATTTCAAGTCGGTCGCCAGACCATGTTATAACTACTTACATGTCATGGCCATTTGTATGGCGACAACAAGAAACTAAAAAGAATTACTACCCCCCCAACTGTAACCAATAATGGGGGTGTCAAGCTTCTAATTTTGTTGAGTAAATATATCTCATAAAACAACAGGAATTATATATACGTATCATGTGACCAACATGAGTTATGTATGTATCATGTGATCAACATGAGTTATGTATGTATCATGTGACCAACATGGGTTATATATGTATCATGTGACCAACATGAGTTATATATGTATCATGTAACCAACATGAGTTATATACGTATCATGTGACCAACACGAGTTTTATACGTATCATGTGACCAGCATGAGTTATAGATGTATCGTGTGACCAACATGAGTTATGTATGTATCAGTGTGACCAACATGAGTTATATATGTATCATGTGACCAACATGAGTTATATATGTATCACGTAGAATAAGATTAATAGGAACTATATCCATACATGGAATTAATAAGAATTGTATCTACATAAGTATAAATATGAAAATATTGAGCCAAGTATTAATAAGAATTACGTATATCTAGAGACGAAGATATGTTTCATATATGGCCATTTATAAACATGAAATTCACATTAGATCAAGCCCTGAAATTCCGCTTCAGACAGTGCAGTAATTGGTTCATTAAATCAGATCTGTTATAGCGATGTTTTTGAAACTGCAGGGACCATGCTGAGTGGATTCGCCATCTTGTGCTGCGGAAAGTCCCGAGTACCTACGAAGGATGATCACGTGCCGATCACAGTGTGTGTGAATGTGTGGGTGGGCGTGGCTCAACTATTCACTGTCACCTTCATGCTGGTGGGGTGGTTCTGGAGTGTGGCATGGGGCATCAAGATGATCATTCTGTCAAGTGAGTATATTCTTATACACTGACGTTGCTTTGTGATTAGAAATATACTGTATTAGGAATGAACATTGTATTTACTTTTCATACGCCTTTCTTCTACCCGTGAAGATCCGGGTTAGAATTGATCTTCAGTAACCCATGCTTGTCGTAAGAGGCGACTAACGGGATTTGTTGGTCAGGCTCACTTGACTTCTTTGACACATGACATCGTATCCCAGTTGCGTAGATCGATGCTCATGATATTGATCGCTAGATTATCTGGTCCAGACTCGATTATTTACAGACCGCCGCCATATAGCTGGAATATTGCTGAGTGCGGCGTAAAACTAAACTCACTCACTCACTCACTCACTCACTCACTCTCTCTCTCACACACACACACACACACACACTCCTTTCTTCTAAAACCAGCGTTAAAACATGTTCTACAAACAATAACGACTGAATAAATACATGGGTGACTGAAAGGATACTTCTGTGAGTTATTGCATGATAACAGTAATACGATCATACGTGTCAGTATACTTCCACGTCCTTCAAAGAGCTGCGCCTGTTTCTTCAAAATAACTTCTTTGAGCATTTGCTCGTCAGTCAGAGGGTCTGGGTTTGATTCCCTCTGGGTATACCGTGTGAAGCCCATTCTTTATGTTCCTTCTCTAATATGACTAGAACAGTAAAACATGGCTGGAACAGGCTCACTCACTCACTCTGCATACACAATCGATTGTTGGCACTTCCAAGTGGCCATGAACCAGGTGTGTGTGTCGTGGCTATGAACCTGGTGTGTGTGTCGTGGCTATGAACCTGGTGTGTGTGTCGTGGCTATGATCTTGGTGTGTGTGTCGTGGCTATGAACCTGGTGTGTGTGTCGTGGCTATGAACCTTGTGTGTGTCGTGGCTATGAACCTGGTGTGTGTGTCGTGGCTATGAACCTGGTGTGTGTGTCGTGGCTATGAACCTGGTGTGTGTGTCGTGGCTATGAACCTGGTGTGTGTGTCGTGGCTATGAACCTGGTGTGTGTGTGTGGTGGCTATGAACCTGGTGTGTGTGTCGTGGCTATGAACCTGGTGTGTGTGTGGCTATGAACCTGGTGTGTGTGTGGCTATGAACCTGGTGTGTGTGTCGTGGCTATGAACCTTGTGTGTGTGTCGTGGCTATGAACCTGGTGTGTGTGTCGTGGCTATGAACCTTGTGTGTGTAGTGGTTATAAACCTTGTGTGTGTCGTGGCTATGAACCTGGTGTGTGCCGTGGCTATGAACATTGTGTGTGTGTCTCGTGGCTATGAACCTTGTGTGTGTGTGTCGTGGCCATGAACCTGGTGTGTGTCGTGGCTATGAACCTTGTGTGTGTGTCTCGTGGCGATGAACCGTGTGTGTGTGTGTGTGTGTGTGGTGGCTATGAGCCTTGTGTGTGTGTGTGGTGGCTATGAGCCTTGTGCGTGTGTGTCGTGGCTAGATTTCTCATTTTAGTCAATGACCTGGTGTGTGTCGTGGCTATGATCCTGGTGTGTGTGTCGTGGCTATGAACCTTGTGTGTGTGTCGTGGCTATGAACCTTGTGTGTGTGTGTCGTGGCTATAAACCTTGTGTGTGGTTTTGTCGTGGTTATATTTCTCATTCTAGACAATGTCATGTCTTTAAGTGTCCACTTCTTACATCCTCATTCGCTGTGAGGAGTCTTGACTCGTGAAGGTGTTCATTAAAGCAGTAGACGTATGTGTGTTTGAACTGCGTGATACGGCGGTGTGTAGAGTACATCTCTCACTGCAGCGCCTGCACCAATATAAACATGCATAATGGCTACGCAGGTTCTCCATTAACTATTCTCTGAAACACACCGTTCTCAGCCGGCAACAGGAACGGCTGGGTAGGAAAAATACAACAACGATCTGGTATCCGTCGGTGTCTGCATTGTAAACAGTCATGGAGTCTCTAAAACACTGGCATCGACCGACCATGCTGCTCCTCGGTGTTGCATTAGTTCGGCTCTGTAGATGACATTGTCGGAGGGGTCGCCTGACTGCACGTACATGTTCACAGGGTGAACTGCCTCGCAGGAAACAGCGCACTTTTGTTCTTAAATCAATGATAAACAATATGTTGTGTCTTCATGTTTGTACCTCATTCTATCTTTGTTTGCAATGATCTCATCAACAAGTGTTTGGTCGATCAATTTCTGTATACCAGTCAAACAAATTGCTTTTAGTTGCTGTGAGTACTTTCTTCCAGATTGGGGGTTTCATAACAGCACATCATTAAGAACTGTTGCTGAACTACACAAGCTGAGATCTTAAAGTTCAAGCAGATTTGTCTGTCGTATTCCATTCGGTGATTAAGTGTTTCAGAAACTCTAAATACACTCACGCTGGAGTTGTCATGGTGACAGTACATATGTTCACACTTGTGTTGTCATGGTGACCCTACATATGTCCACACTTGTGTCGTCATGATAATCCTACATATGGTCACACTGGTGTCGTCATGGTGATCCAACATATGGCCACACTGGTGTTGTCATGGTGATCCCACATATAGTCACACTGGTGTTGTCATGGTGACTCTACATGTGTCCACACTTGTGTCATAATGATCCTAAATATGTTGACACTGGTGTTGTCATGGTGACCCGACATCTGTTCACACTGGTGTTGTCATGGTGACCCGACATCTGTTCACACTGGTGTTGTCATGGTGACCCTACATCTGTTCACACTGGTGTTGTCCTGTTCAGGTGTATGTAGATCCTAGCAAGATCCCAGCTGTATGCAGTCTTCCAGACGGTGTTAGTCTGGAGCCTGCATTGGGAAACCTTAGTCTGACTCACAGTCCCTCAACTGCATTATGTCCCCTTCCGCCCAGCCCTTTCTGCAATGCTAAAGCCCTACATGAAACGAGTCTAGACTTCCTCAGGTTCAGTTTCTGAATCTCCCATATATGTGGCTCCTTTTCAATTTAAAAGGAATCCTGTATATTCAGATACAAAGTTAGTCTTGGGGAAGCATGCGTGAGACGCTATGCTCTTCATCCCCAATACGTTATTGTGACCCATGGGTCCGTGAATAGACCGCAGGTCAGCTACGTGCAATCTGGGATATTATGAGTGCACCAGATTCTACGTTCGTAACCACTGGCCCCTTTCCGTACCCTACAAGAAGCAGGCTTGTCCTGGAATAACACCATACCAGCATCTGTTGTAATGGCTGTTGATAACAGCGAGCCGCGCTGCGCAGGTCAACACAAGAGTGGGTGACGCCGGAAGAAAGCTTTAGTCAGAGTAAATGAAATTGATTCTTCATTTGTTACATATTCGCATCTCGGATGTTTCCGTCCTTCCTCGTCATGGTTGCACATAGCAACGGGACTTGAGCGTGACTACGAGGGCCCATCCTGCATAGAAACAGGCTTACGACATATTGGGATTCAGTTTTCACAAAATCTGAACGAATGAATAAACACGAAATAAATGATGAGTGACATAATCATTTGGAGGACTATTCTCAATCATGCATGTCTGTCCAAACCTGTCCATCCCTATACATTTACATACCATCTTTATAGGCTCATATACCAACCACCCCCACCCCCCTTTGTTATACCATACCACCCTTTGTTATACCATACCACCCTTTGTTATACCATCCCAACCCTTTGTCATAACATCCCCATATTTTGTTATACCGTCCCTCACGCTGCTATAACATCCCCATCCATCGTTATAACACCCCACCTTTGTTATAACATCCCCATCCTTTGTTATACCATCCCCACCCTTTGTTATACTCCGAAAGATCTGACCCGCTTCAGTCGGTTGTCGTTCATCTCAGAGTCGGAGGCCAATCTTCGATGCCTGGATGGTCGGTAATGGACAGTTAATTCCCAACAATTTGCACCTAAATTACACCAACCAGACAAAGATTGCCAGGGTACAATCAATGATGACTAACACAACACAAAGTTCCTAGCGGCAAAAGTCCATATAACCTGATGCCGCGAAGAGGCGGTGTCCCAGAAACATTCCACCATGAAGATTAATGAACCGTGCAACTGTTATTCTGATAGCTTTCTCTGTGTCAACATTTGGGAGTTGACGATAAATAGACCTGAAATAGTACGCCGAGCACTTTAACGATTATGTCAATATTCCTCATGTTTTAGACACAGGTTGTTCAGTACCGTATACAAGAGCTAATAATGTCACATAGACACACATCACGTGACAACACGTGAGGGTAAATTTAGAACAAACCTCTATAGATGATAGTTGTTATACAGTATGTCCTCACCGATTTCACTTCATGTCAGAATGTTGCGACGTCATTACAGTTCATCATGTGATCCGACATGTGATCCTTCACACTGACCCGATCTTGTGATCTGTTATATCGATGCGAAATATTAATCCGATATAGTGATATAATAATAATAATGTGTCCATTTATATACGGACTGGGGACCTTCATATGTGAACATGTTGCCCACGTTTACATACATGTACTTTACTGTGCATATTCAGTTTCAGTTGCAGTGCTGTGAAGTGTGTTCATTCTTATCTGGTGTGTTAAGAACGTTGGCTCCAGTTATCTTTGAACCAATCTATGGTGGTTCTAGTAGTGTGTTGTTGATATAGGTCCCTGTACATACACCAACAATAAAAGTAAGCACCTGAATGTTGTATGTTTCAGTCGAATATCGGAAGGAGTTGCGACAGAAGCGCGAGAAGGAACTACAAGCACTGGCTCTCAGCGCCTTCGGATCTCCCACGCGAGGAGCTAGGGGCCTTTTCGGCTAGGTCGACCGGCGGGGTGGAGGACCATTTTGGCAAACTCTACCTGGATACTCAGAAACTCAAATGATGCCTTACAGCCGAACATTACACCGGTACATACACATCTTCAACACGCGTGTGCCCTCGTCCCGGTGACAGGTGCCCGATGGTAGATACCCGATGGTTCCATAGGTCAAGTTCAAGAGAGGCTAAGGTTGGTTTCAAGGACGTCTGAATGTGTGCTTCAGGATCGGTGTATGAAGTGACATGGGCTTTTCGACACCCACAAACAGTGGGCATGTGTGATGGATTCAAAGCAGAGCTCTCCTGCTAGTGCGTCTTGCTCATTGTTATAGATGCGTGGTCACCATTGACACCACCACAGAAAGGATGTGATATGTTGTAACCGTGAGCTTCTTTGGTCTTGACGATAACGTAGGGAGGTGAATGGATGTGCCCGGTCACAGGACACCAATTTTGACAGGGCTGCTGACCATTCACACAATGTATGCACATTTTATTTCAACTAAGCTTTTGTGTACCAAGAAACGATAGGAGTGTCCTCGTCCAAGTTGAGCTTGGAGACTGTTTTTACAGAATTGTTTTCTTTTGACATGATATATCTTGACGAAATTGTCGTAGAACATCATATGGCACGAATTACATGCAGTCTAGCCCCAGACTAGACTTACTTTAGTGTAAGTAGTATAGTAAATATCCCCTCGGAACTAGGTCACAAACGTTCCGGCATCAATCAGCAATCCATGAACTCATATACTGTTTAAACTGCTCAACTTCAGATGTGGACTGCTAAATGTCATTCTGTTTAAATATACATTTGACCTGTGGGAACCATGTTGTGCAAAGGGAAAGGGGAAGTGTGTTCTAAATTATTTATTTCAGAAAAACAACGAAAGTCCCATTTACCAATGAAAACACTGAGTAACGTTCTGGAACCAAACTACGTTTGTACCAAAACCTGGTACCATACAACCCTTATCTAGTCCCATATAGATAACAGATTTCGGTCTTAAGAGAAGGTTTTTTTAGTTTTAATGCCGTTCTCATGTCATGAAGATGCGAGACCAGTAGCCCATTGTCCCCAACTGTGTATGTTTTCAATCAAATATTTACTCAAGGGTGAAATTAAACCACATTTGCCCCCGAGGCCTGTAATCGTGCATACCATTGCAGGGACGATGAAAGATGGCTGGTGTACAAGCACCCCAAGTATTAGTTACGACGAGACCTAAAAAGGCGTCACTGAACGTAATGGGGAGACGTAGGAATTCCTCACTAAATGTGGAAGATTTCAAACCTCCGACTGACTGAGTTTGGTTTCACGCCGCTTTTAGCAATATTCCAGCAACATCACGCGGGGGACATTGGCTTCACACATTGTACCCATGTTGGGATTCGAACCCGGGTCTTCGGCGTGACGAGCCAACGCTTTAACCACTAGGCTACCCCACCGCCCCTCAAACCTCCAAACAGTATCTTTTGCAGTAACATTATCGATAATGACCAGCCTTCATTAACATATCTCCACATAAAGAATTGTCGGTATCAAGTTATGTCCACTGTGTATATAAATAAATATAACTGTATAGAGACCCAACAGGACTAGAGGTGGTATTGACCACACCATACATGATCATTGCTGGTAAATCCCGTCCTGGCATCTTACCGCCATGTTAAATTCCATCCACTTGTGAGCCTTACTGTTTTTACACACCACTCAACTGTGATATTACAATATATGCCTTGTGTGCAACATGTACTTCTTGTTATTAAACTGTTTACAGTCTCCAGTTGTTGCCTTTCTTCCCTACATGGACCGATTCGTCAATCACACTATTCTGTTTGCTGAGCTATAGAGGTTACATCTGTTTCTTCCATGTTTGAGACAGTAAACACACTATAGTGGTGAAAGGAACACTTCTGGGGTGATGAACGCTAGGAAATTGGTGCTTTCACACGAGTCAGGATTCGATTTCTTTGACTGAAATCAGAACCTCACCCTTGATAGGGATACCATGAATACCTAAACCTATGTTGTGTCAAGATTAATTAAATGGATGTGATGTGATCATGGGATCCAGTGAGACATCTGACCAGACAGTAGTGTTGCCTGGGACAACTACATATAACAACAGTAGCATATATGTTACACCAGAATTTATTGTGACATGATGTGACAGGAAACATAAAACTTACAAAGAATTGTTCGGGATGTCTCAACTTGGCAAGACTTAGTTGCAAACATTTACAGAGAAAACTAAAATACATACTTAAAAGTAACTGTAGAAAAATTTAAAAGAAACTGCAATACACATCCTGTGCCGGACGGCTGACAATACAGACTGATTTATCAATGTCACCACTAAATCACATTGACAAATATACACCTTAAAACAGACCAACATGCCATCACCATAGGGCTAAGTGATGATCTACTCTTTTGACTCAATGTGGTGAATACCAGACAATTGTTGACAATGATAAACACTATACTGATTACAGAGATTAAAGCTAGATGCTTGTTCCTGTCTGATAACTTCTATCAACCTATGATGGGGGCGGAGGAGAAACACAGCTTCATGATGAATGGGTTCTTGCCGGCTGGAAACAAAACAAAGGCTTTAGACTTGTTAACATTTTCATGTTCTACAACCATCTTAGAACTACACCGTTGTAACTTCCAATAGTCATGTGTTTGTTTCTTGTAACTTGTCCTTGTATATAACTGGGGCTTGCATATCTACCAACATCTGTTGAATTTTAAATGTGGGTTTGTAAGATTACAAACACCTCACAAGCCATGAGGACAGTGCTAGACATAACTGCAGAGTGTTATTAGTGAATGAATATAGTTTTATGCTGCTTTTAGCAATATTCCAGCAATATCATGGCAGGGGACAGTGGTCACCAGAAATGGGCTTCACACAGTGTACCAATGTGGGGAATTGAACCTGGGTCTTCGGCATGACGAGTGAATGCTTTAGTCACAAGGCTACCCCACCGCGCACAGACTGTTATGAAGACCCTTTCTTCAACCCACTTACAGAAATCTCATGCTCAGACCTCTCAGTACTGTGATAAAGGTTGTACTTGTACGATCTACACCTAACATTCAGGTGGCAACATTGGATAACCAGATTGGTCACAGCTTTGAACCCAGATGCATGTGAGGTTACACTGACTCACTTTCCATTTTAGTGGAACAATACTGCCAATGGTTTGTTTGGTATGCTGGTGTGTTCCACTACTTGGCTCCCCAACAAATCACACACTACATTACAGTGCTGAGGAGGTACAAACTAGGACTGAACAGACTGATTTACTAATGATCAGCTCAGGTGGTCATGGACACCAGGGATGGAAATAACCCATTGCCCGACGTCCAAGTCCAGTGTTTTTTTCTGCCGGGCAAGCAAATTTGTATATCACACTGTACCATTGTCCAGTTGACTTTCCAATGTTAATTATGTTGTTTATTTAAATAATCAGCAGGAAAACTGTCGGTATAGTGGAAATATTATCAGGGCAAGTGACATTACATGTGCCACTGTACCGGAGTACACTATCAATTTTAAAGTTATTTCCACCCCTGGACACGTACAATAATAAAACAATGATCTGTACGTACCGACTGATCCTGGGTTTTCAACAGGAGTATGATTGCACATCACGAGTGCTTCCACAGCATCGCCCTTGTTATCAAACTCTGCAAGGCCTGATGAACTTCTCTCTGCTGTAAAAATATTTATTAGATGTGTGCATGTATTGGGCAAGTGTAAATATTCACCTTCATGGCCTTTACAGATATCTCAAATGGATTTAGATATTAGTCGTATCACAAAACTATTGAAATTGAGTGCTGTTACTTGACAACTCATTATCTCAGTGCTGGATGAAC
This sequence comes from Haliotis rubra, assembly GCF_003918875.1. Lineage (NCBI taxonomy): Eukaryota > Metazoa > Mollusca > Gastropoda > Lepetellida > Haliotidae > Haliotis > Haliotis rubra. The sequence goes on along the minus strand of NW_025766558.1, from coordinate 724,656 downwards.
ATACAATATGAACTGTCAGAAAAGTACTTACTCTTGGAAGGAAACAATTTGACTTGTATTGGTTTCTTTACTTCAGCTTTCTCAAATATCTGGAAACAATGACAAAGACATGACATCTCTGAAGAAAGAATAGACTCAAACAAACAAGTCACCCTGACCGTGTACTGCGTGTACAGAGGAAAGACTTGGTTTTTCTGAGAATAATTTTGCTCAATTTAGAAGTAAATGTTTTTCCACGAATAGAAACAAAACAATTATATATAATATTAGCAATTTATTCCTAGTCTCTGTAGGGGAAAAGAAAGAAACATGTTCAATGGAAAAACCATGTAATAATCTGTTACCATTAACAACCTAGTTTAGTGTATAGAACAGTTCAGGTTAAAGAAATGTGTACAGTATAGTGAGCAAACCTTTTCAATATCCTCTGCAGTGATGCCAGGTGGGGTATTGAAGAAATGCAACACTTTGGCTGGTCCTTGGACTCTTACAGAGGGTTAAGGAAATGATAACATGTAACGTTGACATTTCTTTCATATAGTACTAATGACTATCCTAATGTATCTCAAAAACTGCTTCAAGGTACACAGGTGAATATAAATTGATTGTATCATATTTGACAGATTGTTCAAAACTTTGATTTAGGCAAAAGCAACTTTTTTCTTTGTATAACGAGATTAAAGACAGAATATGCTTTTCAGTTTGTAGCTGTTACAAGCATCGCCATTCATTTGTGACTGCAGTTTGTGAAGGATATTGTTCTTCTTGGCTGCCTCCGGGTTAGTGAAGCGGTTGTTCCTGTTGCCCATGAAGTCCATGTAGGAGGGGGTTCCGTCAGGCAGCTCATGGGGGTTCATCACATCCTGAAGGAATGCTTGTTTTGAAGGGCTGAAAAATGGACACGTCAGAAACACCTTTTAAGTTGTTAAAGGACATCCCTTTAATTTTATTATGATATATAAAAAAAATAAATAAATAAAAAATAATAATGAATTCTGAGCAAAACAAAAACCCTTTACTTCAATGCGACAATTTGTATTAAACTGAGGTACTGTTTAAATCTGATTTAGATCTGCATACTGGTCTCTGGTTAAGACAAGCTGGGACACCAACATTACAGCTGAGACTTACCTGAGCTGCATCTTGTTGTCAAAGAAGAATGTGTTGTGAAGGTTGAGGATGGCTCGCTCAACAGACATGCCATCACCAAGCTGAACCATTGCAGAACCTTCCTTGCTCTTCAGGAACTTTACCTGAAGGAACAGGTCATAAAGAATAAATGCATTTCAAGGACACTTGGAAGATACACTCCACATTACACAGATCTAAACACAAGATTATCAGAGACCAAATACTGAGGGATGGACCTCTGGTCCAGTTGAAAACTAGGGTGCTGTTGCACAAGACAAGTGAAACTTCCACATGAGACGACGAGATTTGAGTTACATGGGTGGGATTCATGAATTGATTTAATCACCTTTTCAGTCCTTCAAATATTTATAAACTTCATGTTTATTCATTTTCATTTTATTTCATTATTCTTTACAAATAAGTAACTGTGTATACATCATTATTTGCATGAATTGACAAACAAAAACATCTTACAATATCCCACTGTTTCAAAGAAAATGGTGGCCTGTGAAAAATTCACAATTTATCTATTTTCCACAACACATTAGTAAATTAAATATAAAAGAAAGTTCTAAGCTTCAGTATTCAATTGGAAGATTTGTCAAACATCTTTGTATTGGTATATATTTTCCTGTGAAATCAGTCATCTTGTCAAATACGTTTGTCAAAATGTATGACTAAAAATGATTATATTACTTTTTATAGACCACAATGTGCTACAACATACAGCACATTAACTTGGTTAAAATAGTAACACTTAAGTAAAAATGTTTTTACTATGAGATTATTTTGTGCATGTCTCTATGCTTTGAAGATTTCACTAGTTCTTTTCAGATTTTTTTCAACGATTAATAGAAAGAATAAAATAACATTATTATGAGTGAAAATTGTCTTCTGAGATGGTGCTGTTTGGACTACTTTCTATGCTACATGGCATATAATTCTGATTGTTTATTCATTTTCAAAATAAATAACACTGTTTGAGGTTTACATAAAAACATTGTTTTACCAACTTCACTAAAATGTAAACGTAAAATTACAAAGATTTATTTCTATTTCTGCTGAGTGTACAACAAATGAATAAACATGAGGCCATAAACTAATAACCAGATTCTAATCAAAATTTTGAACAAAAGTGATTTGGAGACGTTTGATAAAGAATGCTAGTTATTATGCCATCTGGTTATTATGCATGCTCATGGTTTACGTGGATTTTGTAATCCATCCTATCAATTTTATTCAAATTTCGACAATTTGTGTGTACACTGATTGGCAGATTGTATAAACTCATTTACAACGATAAGTTTACCGATATTGGTACCTTGAACAAAAGTTAGTTGACAGAATGGACACATATCAAATGCTGTAAAATCACTGGTCATCTGTCGCAGTTTATCATTTGTCAACATTCTACTTGCGGTTGAATGTAGCCAACCAAAGGTAGCCCACCAAACATAAAATACCTCCGGCTGTATATCTATGTGCTACACTTTGGCCGGTTGTAAGTATTTAAGATATAAGCAGCAAACACTGCAACTAAAGTGACAATATTGAAATAATTGTTTTAGGTAAATTTCTGCTGCTCATTGCATCAAAACACCTTCTAGTTATCGATATGGATACGTCTAAACCGAGCTACTGAAAGATCTTTAAGAGAATTGTTTATGAGACGAATCACATTGACTTACCCTGACAACATTACCATAGAGACAGAAGAGATTGAAAAGTCTTTCACAGTTGAGCTTGGCCATGTTGAGACCATACACCATGACTACAGCTCCTTGCTGGCTGCTGCTTGGGGGGCCCATCATGCCCTGGTCAGGGTAGTGTTGAGGGGGGCCGTACCGATCCTGCAAGCAATTGTTCCCACATCAAACATACATCCTCCAATCCTCACATCTCTATAACCCTTTGACAAAGCTTACAAGAGACTTGTAACTTTCTATGAGGCTTTTAAGCACCCGGTCTTTAACCTTAGAAACTAAACAAGGACAACCTATCAGGATCAAACGTACAACAAACCCCCCAAAAAACATACCTGTCTGTGACCGTATCTGTCGGGAGGGGCATTGTATGGACCACCTCTGGGAGATGGCCCTGGGCCATAGCCACCATCATACTCCTGTTCATAATAGCCTGACGGTCCAGCCCCATAGCCCCCACCATAGCCACCGCCACCCCCACCATGGGCAGTATGCCCACTGCCCCCTCGGTTGAAGTCGGGGCCATCTATAAAACAAGTGGAGGGTAAATAAACACATCACAAAAACTACATATTTCAGTTACTCCAGAAATGGTTATACTCAACAAAACTGAAGGTTTAATGATAGACTGTATGGTATGATAGTTGAATGTTGACTTAAAACATTGTCATTGTATTCCTTTACCAGGTATTTTGTGCAACAATGTGGTGATGAACACCTAATGTGTGGAATGTGTTGCAACTTAACAGCATGCAATAACACATATGAGATTTATCACATACCATGCATACCGGGGCCCTCTTCTACCATTCCATCTAAACACAACAGTTAAGGGATTTACAACATACCCCTGACTTGACATTAAATGAGATTGGGGGACGGGTTGTGCAGACTACTTTAACTATCATGTTCTACACAATAACTAGGTCATTGAAATAAATCTCCATGATCCTAGAATTTTAGTAGTTTAAAGTAGGCATTTATAAATGGAAACCAGCTGAGTAAAAAGGACAAATCAAAGACCATTTGGTAAAATAAACGTGTTATGTAAAAACTTGGTTAAGCTGTCAGAATATAACTGTTTATCAAATTGTTCAATTTATACATTCATGTTTTTTTACACTCGGATCAGGCTGTTTCTGAATGTATGTTTTAAGGTACAAGTGATAGATTTATGTAAGCAATACTTACTGTATGGAGTAGGACCTCCCCCCATCCTGGGGTCTGCCAATAGAGGCTGGCCACGGTGACCGCCCTGATCCGCACCTGAAACACATCTTCATCTAAATCAGATCTGTCGATTTTCCTTAGCATTTTTCGAGTGTTGGCAAATAGAATTCCTCAAACAATTGTAGATGCCAACAGGCTGATTAAAACATACTGGTGCTCTAGGCACCACAGCTCAGATCCAAAAGCTGTATTCACAGAAGAGCTTTCTACAAGTCTCATTCCAGATTCTATATTGGCATTGTACCTGGGTAAATGTCATCATACTAATTATGCATTGATAGTATACATTCAAAACAATGATTGATGAACAAATTATCAGTGTAAAACAGCACAATGAAAATCACCAAGTGAGCTGCAAAAAAGATTTTAGCAAATCTTACAACATTATAACATATGTACCCAGGATTATCAGCTCTTCAGATTTTCCATTCTTTACAACCTGGACATTCTTTATTAAGCAATACTCAATCTAAAGTCTTGTTTATACATCTAAATTTTTAACTGTGCTTTTTAACTAAAAGTCGTACAGAAATTGGGATGAAACAAGGCATTTAAATCTGATGCCTGTAGCGGTAAAATGAGAAGAAAGGGAGATAATCCTGACAGGAACATATTCAAAGTCAGAATTACAAGTCGATATTTCTACATATATTACAGCAGTACAAAACAAATAGATTGTACAAGTAGGAAAAGAATGTTATACGAAAGTAAGCACCAGTTTGAGTACCATCTACTGTGACCCACAGGTTTAAGATCAAGCACCCCAGGACGAAGGACAGGCTTTACCAGTTATCTCCCTTGATGCAGGAAGTCTACAGAAGTCCCGAGGCAAGTAGCACCTTGAACACACATCCAGGGGAGGGGCAGGTAGCACCTCCTACTTACAACCCTCTCCAGGTGCTTGGTATCATCTCATGCCCTTGGCCAGTCGTGACCGACCCTGTTCAAGGTACAATCAATTGAAATTATCAGTTTTTGTCTGTCAGCCTGTTGGAAGTAAAGTGTGTTTCTGCTGTGAGTCTTCATGTTCTTCAAGTATGAGCTTGCACAGGTTTGCTGACAATTCTGATAGTACTGCAAGATGTATTGTGTTCAGTCTTCAAGTGACTGCCTGTGCCAACATGTATATCTTTACTGCATATTTTCACACTTGCAGCCATTTTCTTGTGCTTATCCTTCGGTGTCACGTGTAACTGCTACACAGGGATGTATTTCTGTTTGACAAGCTGAGGAGGTTCTTGTGTTCTGTCCTACTACTGTCCTATGTTTGTGTCTTGGCAACCTGGCAGGCTACTGTGGCTGCATGGACTGCCGACATTGCGGCGGAGGCGGCAGAGCAGGGCAGTGAATCCTCGTGTCTGACTGTGAATGGAGATGGTTGTTGTGAAGGGCTGCAGGAAGGGTCAAGCTGTACCTAAATGTTGCCCACAAAGTAGGGAAACCTGTTGGCCATGTGACAATGTAAGGAGCTGTCATCATCTGTCCTATAGCTGTAGGGAGTCTGGGATGGCAGACAGAATTGAGCTGGCTCACAGTATTGGATCAGCTGGTGACTCATGTACATAGGGGTGTATTGTAAAGAGTTTCAAACCTTCTACTTTTGTCTAGATTAAGGAAGAGCTGTAATGTTAGTAATGTAGTACAGGATCATTGCAAAGCAAAGACCTTATGTTCATATGCAGTAATCAAAGACAAAGTCAGTATTAGATAAAGGCAGTTAACAAAGTCACCAAAGAATGTACAAGTTGCATAATGTGATCAAACCATGTTACATGTTTCTTTGGCATGCAATATAAAATGGACATCTGTAAATATCTGAATGCAAAAGACATGGAGAAATCCACTAAGCTTGTACAATCTAAGTCTTGGCCATGTGGTACATTGGACTCATGCACTGAACGACTGCACCAGGTCTACAGCACCCATTACAAATTGACAGATTCAAAGCAATCTGGGATAAGAATAGTCTGTTGTATGTGACGGAAAGCATTTCCTAGGAACACAAATGTTTCCAACTATTGTGTTCATTATGAAGAAACTGTTTCAAAAAAGATGCCATTCTGTCATTCCCAAGCATGTGACTTACACAATGCATGTTTCCCAAATTGATTTGAAATTTGTGATCATGCAGGTGAAAATAAGTTCAAAGTAACCGTGACATGAGATACATTATTGTTGGCCATATTGGCAAACTGCAACTGTGACATGTATATATACAAATACTGCCATGTTATGTTGCAAGAAAACATGTTTGTGATATCAAAATAATAGGGGGAAATGTTTTAAATATGTCCACAAGTCATACAGATAGAAGCGATATGTAGATTCATTGTTGTGTTATGTTCCATAGAGAATACAGTCAAAAATCATGTCCAGTAAAACATGTGAACTGACAATATTAAAACAAGACATTCACTGACTAGTACACAATAAGCTTAAGAAGCCATTCAACAATTAGGAAAATGGCAATATGACTTACAAGAGTCTACTCATAAAACAAGAACGTTCACTTATTAACTGTTCAGTTACTTCCCTGCTGCTTATTGAAAATAGGAACTAATCAAGCAGTCTTGATAAAGCAAATCGTACTGGAACTTCCTCAAACTTAACAAAAGGGCACTAACGCCAGCAAGTGCTCAAAGTAATGTACAACCAGGTGAAAATATCTAGGACTGAACTAATGAAGAGATAATGTTGTACAAGTTAAAGCATGTTTCCTTCATTTATTGACTGAAAGCTGTTAAGTTGTTCTTACCTAGGTTGGGGTTGGTATAATCTCGACTCTCGTTGTCATTCCTCACAACATTCAGACGGGTTGGCTGCAAGAAAATTAAATCATAAATTTATCACTGAAATAATAAATGCTGCTGTTTCTTACTCTTAGTATCATTAACAGTTTGTTTATAGACCAGCTGACCATAATATTCACTTAATGGAACCAGGGCTCAGACTAGAGGCTAACATCAGGTCTCAACTATAAATGTAAATCAGATTTGTGAAGATCATGGTCCTTTTCATGTCATTTCTATATATCAGTTTAGAAGTGGAGTCCTTTACTATGATTGAAAGATTACTGCATAAATCCACATCAGCACCCTTGCAGCTGTTACTGGTGACTGTATAAACAGTATAACCATCTGAGGACATTACCAAGACATTTCATCACGTGTATTCTCCATCCAGACGCTCCCCTCAACTACTCACCTTGGCATACTCTATCTTGAGGGTGCAGCAGCCAGAGTAGATATCCGCCCCATTCAACGACTGTTTGCCACGCTTAGCAGACTCAACACTATCAAATCTTGGAAGGTTAAGGATAACAAACTACATGTTTGATTAGTGGGGAGTCATACATCCAGTTTCACATGGATGGGTTGTAATTGCTGCAGGTCAAGAACATATCCCCTAACAATGCCTATTTTTGCAGTCGGGTGCGACTGGTATGTTCAACTGATACACACGCTCTTACCCTACCTCGCCCCTGGGTTTGAGCTTCGGTGCGTGTATTAGCTCTAGAAATGCCACGATACTCTTAGGTCCTTGGGGACGCATAATCATATTACATGTATAAACCTCTTCACAAGAAATTATACTTATTGTATTTGAAGTAGTTCTGTTTTTTTAAATCTTACAAAATTGAAAATTTTAACTATAAATTGTATATTTATATACTTATCCTATCTCACGACTTGCACCTCTCTCTCTTCATTCGACCATGAGTGGAAACGAATTAAAACTTTGCTCAAGACCTACCTTGCCCCTCTCCCCGTGCTGTGCATGCCTTCCTGTCTCAGTCGTGCTCACTAGTCCATGACAGCACGAGGCATGCGCAGTCCTCACCCACGTGATCACCTCACATACTCATTCTCGATCTTGGAGCCATAAAAGGACAAAACCGGAACGGTGGTAATCTATGTAGTGGGGAGGTAGGAGGATTTTATCGCGCGAGATAGGATAAGTATATAAATATACAATTTATAGTTAAAATTTTCAAATTTTTAAACTTATCCTATCTCACGACTTGCACTTATCCCACGGTAGGAAGGTGGGTCATAGATTACCCGAATTCAAGCGATAACAGCTAGTGTTACTTCCAAACAACCGTGAGAAAGCAACTGCAAGGTAGGGCAATAACTACCAAGTTACTACGCATGCAGGGTTAGGTCGAACCCATTGACTTATTAAGCACAATTGCTCCCAGGACCGGATTCTTCGAGCAATGTGGTGTTCAGTCACTACCTTCACAAAGTGAAAGGACGAGCTTAACGAAAGTGTAATCAGTCGCATCGCCACGATTTCCAAGGTACCCCCGTAATAAAAGTCAAACGACTAGTATCGGGCCAGCCCCTGCTTCAAAACAACCCCCACAGACACCGCCCCGAGGAGGGTGAAAGAGAAATTGAATCGGTAAAACTCACAATTTTTAACGCTCAGTACCACAACATCATCTTATGACTTCCATTACTTACCACAATAAGATCACATAGATGTGTATAGGCACTTAGGAGCATGAACGCCACGGTGTAACACTTCGAAGGACTCACTTCACTGACTTAATTACTCCGCGGAGCAGAGGACAGTAAGTGAGGTGGCTTAATTTCTGTAGTCTCAAACAAATGAGAGGAGAAAATCTAAACTCCCGAAGAAATAAAGACGAAATCAGAAAAGTTTTCAGATTTATTCAGATTGTACACAAGCAGAAACGACGCTTACTTGGGATCAACTGCACAGTGGGATCCATATAGCATCGGAGCACAAGAAAGTTCATTATTCATGCGATGTTGTGCCGCTGATAACTGCTGGGCAAGGGACGAGTGGTCCAAACTGATGAAGGCCTTGAATATCCATCACCGACACATCTCTGAGGTAATGAGACGAAAATACCGTGGTCAGATCGCCAAAACACCCCCTCCATTATGGCAGTTAACGAGCAGTTGCTATGCAACGCCATAGTAGAAGCCAAAGCCCTGGTTTCATGAGGGTTGACTGTCGAGGTGGTGGCAAACCGCAAAAGTGTAGGCTCGTAGTATTGTAGCTCGTGAGCCAATATGAGAGTGTTGAAGCGAGAAACTTCCGCCTTGGAAGCCGTGAGACAAGGGTATAAATAGCCTCTACGCAGACGGCGGCGCCTTTATGCTGCTTTAAGGTAAATGCGGCGTTCTCTGACTGGACAAAGAGACAGATCTTCAACATCTGCTGGACCCAATATGGTAGACAAAGGCGGATTGTAAAAGACGATCAGGTTGACCCGGCAACTGGTTTTTGCAATAAAATCCCAGCGCAATCCCAACAATACCTTGCCATGTTCATTTGTTCAAAACGGACACGGTTGATATCTAGAGCATGCAGTTCTGATATATACGTACGCTGTGGCCAAGGCAATAAGAAAAAGGTCTTGAATGAAACTTGTTCAAACTCCTTGTCCTGTAAGGGTTCATAATGCTCGACACTAAGTGGTGCAGGACCACTGATAAGTCCCAAGCTGGTGGATCTAAATTTCCTGGATTGGTCGGCTAGCTTAAAAGAACGGCGGTACTGCAGTTCCGCACCGCCGAAACCTTCGCATCAGAAGTCGTGGCTAGGACCGAATTAAGAGCCGCCAAGTAGGTGGCTAAAGTGGAACCTTTGAGTTTCCTTTGTAGCCCGCAAATGTTGTAAATATTCCGCAACAACCTGGGGCGAAGCAGTAGTAGGGGAAGCCATCCCTCTGACCCGACAATAACATTCAAATTTCTTCCACTTATCGCCATACAAAGAACGGGTAGACGCATTTAGATGAGCTGCAGTGATAGCTGAGGCCACTCTGTGAGAATAACCTTTGGCTATTAGTGATTTCTGCAAATGTGCCATACGTGAAGATTGAACGTCTGTGGTGACTCGTGATACACTCCCGAGTGCGGATGAACTAGTAGGTCGTCCCGCACGGGAAGAGGAATGCTGCTTCGACTGACTAGACTTTTTAGGCCGACGAACCAACTTCTCGCTGGCCAAAATGGCGCTACCAAAAGTAGTTGTACTTTGTTGGTTAACAGAATTTTCTGAATGACCTTGTGAAGTAGAGCCGAGGTGGAAACGATAAGCGTTGAGGCCTTCCTAAGGAATGGCCAGGGCGTCGGATCCCAAGCTAGTGGATCTGGAATTGAGATACGAATCTCGCAGTTGGGAGTTGAACCGAGTGGCAAACAGATCGACACTCGGTCGAGATCGGGTAAATTATCGTCCGAAAAATCTTGGGCAGGAGTTGCCACTCTGTGGGCTGACGGGCTTACTGGAACGACAGAGCCGCCGGCAATCACGCTCTTTGTTCCGGAATGTGCCTGGCTCTTACGCGACGATGTTGAGAGAATCTATCAGAAGATAGAAACGCGACGCCCACTGTAGGAGTGCTGCTGAGCCCGTCGACCCTAGGTGATTGATGTACCACACTACCGCCGAGTTGTCGGACTGTATCAGCAGGTGAGACATCTTGAGTAGAGCCGCCCAGTGCTGAATCGCCAGTAATACTGCCTTGAACTCCAGAATGTTTATGTGGAGTGACTTGTCTTCGACTCTACCACTGCCCTGCCACTTGATGCTGAAGGAAGTGGCTTCCCAACCTTCTAGAGAGAGGCCCACAAACAACTGATGGGTTGGACTGAATGGCACCAAAGAGACGCCGCTAAAACATTCTGCACGCTGAGCCACCAACGAGAATTGGACGTGAGTTCCCTGGTAACCGAATCAACACCTGAGGGTTGTTGGTTTGAAGATGAGGGCGAGAAATAACTGAAGTGGGCTAAGCTGCAGCTGACCTCTGTAAGTCAGAGCCTGAGCTGACGTTAAGACTTCAGCAACTCCTGCCACTGGCGAGAGTTCTGGGGTGATCCAATGAACCAGACGCTGAATTTTGGTCCACCTGTCCTGGGGAACAAACAACTTGGCTTGTTCTGTGTCGGAAGATTGCTCCCTATGAACTGAAGTCTGCGAGTCGGTGTTAACTCCGACTTCTCAGAATTGAGGAGCCACCCTAACTGTTTGAGCAGCCTGATGGTGAACTCCCCGATGGATTTGAAGAACGCTTGGATCCTGTTGTGCCTGAATACAATCGCCGATATAGCTTTTCGAAAAGTCACTCCCCGAGAATGTAGGAAACTGCTGATGGGTTTGGTCACCCGAAAGTAAAAAGCCACGGGCCAGAGATTCCAAATGGAAGGACGCTCCATTGGTAGTGATGGCCCCGGAAGGTGAACTCTGAGATATTTCCGATGATCTGGGTGAATCGGAATGTGCAGGTATGCGCCTTGAAGATCTAGGATATGAGGAAATCCCCTTCTTCAGAATTGAGCGGAGAAGACTGACCGATACCATGCGAAAATGAGGTGGTTGTTGCAGGAATCGAGCGCTGAATGTCTTCATATTGAAGATGAGACGAACTTGCTGGAGTTTTTCTTTGGCACCAGAAAATCGGGGAGTAAAATCCTGAGTTATGCACACCTGATCTAGGTGTTCTATTGCATGTTTCTCCAGTAGAGTTTGGATTGTAGTCGAAAAGGACTGCAGCCCGATCCAGAGGATATATTTGCTGCAAGGGTTGAGTGGTGAGGGTGGATCCCCACCACAGGCAGTCGATAGCCGTGAATGAGAGTCATTGTGACAAAAGGATCTCCCAGAACCTCCCAGTTGGGAGCAAACAGACCTAACCTCCTCCTACAGGGAATCAACACTGGAACCACCGGATCCGCAGAACCAATCCGAGCTCTGACTTCCGTGGAGTCACTGTTTGGACTGTCTATGTCCAGTTCCCGTCGGTCGATATAGGGCTTAATGGATGCGGAACCACTAAAATGGCCTCCCGCCTCTGCCACGGCTTGAGAAGGCGCCCGTTTTCATACAGTCCCGAGGTCTGGGTTGAAGGGTAATTGTGCGGTTCGGGCGATGCCGATAGAATCTTGAGCTGACTTTTGCAATTCCAAGAGATCAACAGATACTTGAAATTGGTTAAGACGGTCCACCTTGGATGCGATTTCAGCAATAGCCCCACTGAACACCGTGATCCCCACCATGGTTGACGAAATAATTCAGCCTTGAATCTATCTTCCCATGAGGAGAAATTCAACGACTTCGGCCGCCGTATTGCAAGTAAATAGCCAAAAATGAGACAATTGCTCAAGACCACCTGGAATTGGTCTAAAATCAGAGTCATACTACCCCTGATGTATCGCCCCTGGTCCGTATATGCATGGTTGACCGCCTCCGCAACAGCGCCAACAGCTGAAATAATGCAGCTAATGGCAGGGATAGCATGGCTTAACCGTGAGTATCTAAGTGAGCCAATTCCCCGTCTTCCACCAAATACGGCTTAAATGGAACGCTTTTCGCCACAGACCATGGAAATGTCATCATCGACTGAAGGTGCCGCTGACCAAAGTTTCACACCATGAGTATGTGCCGCGGGATGGTCGGAATCTTGGAGCAGACAAACCATCCTTCGCCCTTCTAAGCTTGTTGAAAGCCGCCAAGAGAAGAAGGCAATTGTTGAAGACATGGGCGCAAAGGAAGTGTGATACTGGCAACATCTCTATTAGTCATGGCATAAGACGTGGCCAAATCATCTGGAGATTTACTAAGAGGTAGCTGAAGTTTTTCAACTATCCAGGCTAACACGCGAGCCGGTTCAACAACATCAAAACTGCCATCAGGAGTGGAGATGTCTGACTGCCCAGGTGAAGGGGAAAGTAGTCTGAGATCGAGTCCGATCCTCAAATCTTCCTCGAACGATTATTGCTAAGCACCAGACGCGATTGTTGAACATGTGAGGACGAGTGACACTGATTCCAAGCAGACGAAACGCACGAAGCATGGTATCTAACCGGCTGGAAGCCGGAATCAATAGCAGGATTCCAAGACTCAGCAATAATCTGTGACGAGGCAAAATAGAAGTGGAAAGGCGTGAAGGTGAACGCTGATCCACTGAAGCTTAACGCCGCCTAGCAGGTGAAACCACCCGCACAGAACGGCGCTGCTGATGTGTACTATCATGGAAGGCACTGACCGTGAAGACGCTACTAGCACAAGGCTGGCTAGAGGGATATTCTGATTCCCCTGAGGTGAATGAGACCGATTTCTATTATCCCTCTGACGCAGAAGACACCAAGCCGTTAGGTGAACCGGATGGAAATGGCTAACCACTTCCACTAGGTGAGACTGAACGACTACGGGAATCAAAAACGCTGTGGTGAGTCGAACGGAAACACCTGTTGAGGTGAATTGAGTCGGAATGTGAAGCGGTTCGTCCCTGGTGAACCTATTTGAGCACGTGAAACAGTACGGCCAGAGGAACCCATTCGACTACGGAATCAGTTCGATCAACTGAACTCATTCGAGGATGTTCTGGTGAGCCGGTTCGCCGCAGGAGCCGGTTCGGCAGGGTGAGTCGGTTCGGCATGGTGAGCCGCTCGCTGTGTGAGCCGCCTCGGCGATGTGAGTCGCCCGCAGGGTGAGCCGGTTCGGTAAGGTGAGCCGGTTCGGCTAAGTGAGTCGGGCCGCTCGGCTGTGTGAGCCAGCTCGGCGATGTGAGTCGGTTCGGCAAGGTGAGCCGGTTCGTAAGCGGTGAGCCGGTTCGGCTATGTGAGTCGGCTCGAAAGTGAACGAGACCTAGAACGACTCTTTGCCAGCCGTGGAAGAACGATTCAACCTTCGCACCAGATGGTGATTCAACTCGTGTGGGTGAATTGTTCCGCCAGATGAAACCGTGGAATTAGAGAACGGGTACGCTCCAACCGCTACCGATCCCCGCTTGGACGATGAATGCTTAGAAGTTCTCGAAGTCTGTGATCGCTCAAGAAACAGACCTACGAGAGATAATGTAGATCGCAGGTCTGGCGTAGAAGAAATATCGGTCGTTACTTCACCACCTGGTACGCCTCCTGAGAACGAACTGGGTGAGGAACCTCCTAAAAGCCGCTCTCACGCTCTCAGATAAATAGGAATCTGACGAAGGCCCATAAAATCTTCGCCAGGCGCAGACGGCCGATTGAGAACGTGGAGCAGTGAGGGTGGGGCGATCTAAGCATTGTTTCTTAGCGGAGATGGACCAGACCCCGAGAAATAGTCCTAGCCCTATCTGCCAAACGCCTGGCACAAGCACGCTTTGTAAGATTTAAACGCCTTCATTAGACAGACCTGAACACTTAGAACAGCTGCAGGTCCCAGTCACAAGCACCCACACAATCAACACACGATGTGTGAGGGTCCCATGCTGAAAATACTTTATTACAACGGACGCAAAACTTCCGCTTACTGGCCTTAACAGGCTTAACCATTTTGAGCAATTCTCTGACGAAAAATTTTCCACGCCCACTCAGTGGAGCCGACAAGAAAGAGAATGAGTATGTGAGGTGATCACGGGTGAGGACTCGCGATGCCCTCGCGGCTGTCATGGACTAGTGAGCACGACTGAGACAGGAAGGCATGCACAGCACGGGAGAGGGGCAAGGTAGGTCTTGAGCAAAGTTTTAATTGCTTCCACTCATGGTCGAATGAAGAGAGAGAGAGAAGTCGGAGATAGGATAAGTTAAAAATTAGTATGCTGTATCATTTTATCACTTTACAGAACCCTCATATTTCCACGTGAAAGACCCATATTTAATAAAGGCAAATAAAAGCATGTTGAAAAAAAACCCAAAATTATGATTGGGACTTCTAAATAAAGAATAAGTAAAATTCTTTTTCTAGAATATTCTTTTCTTAAATTCATATGTATTTTTACATTGCATTTTAACTATGCATTAATGTAATTTTAAGCATCTTCACTGATCCTGTTACCAGTCAAAACAAACACAAGCATAAGCATGATAGTGACTAAGGTGACATAATCCCCCGCCGCAAACTATCAAATCAAACTTATAAAGTAATGAAAGTTTAAGATGAAGTTAAATGTCAACAAAAACATTATCTTGCTCTTTAGTTGTTCAAACACACACATATTTTCAAGACTGACTTTGACCTTGACATGAATGTCATGTGTATGAAATATGCAAAACTAGTACTAAAGAAATTGCTTATTGAAAAACATTCAACGGAGGTCTTGAAAGTCTATGAAGAAAATCCAGTGAACCGTTCTTAAAATATCTTGCTGACAATTCAGGTTAACATTCTGAAATCTTCATAGTGTCGTCATGACCCTAAAAATTATGTGAAGGTCACCAAAATTGACTGGGCCCAGGGCCTTCCCTAGATGAAGCTTGGTGTCAAATATGAAGAAAATCCACTGAATATTTTTGCGATATCTTGCTGACTATTTTAACAAGCAATTTAACATGCTGAAATCTTCAAAGTGTCTCTGTGACCTTGAAAATTAAGTGAAGGTCACCAAAATTGACTGGGCTCTGGCGCCTTCCCTGGATAAAGCTTGGTGTTAAATATGAAGAACATCCAGTGAATGGTTCTTGACACCATTCGTGAACACTGGTACGTACGTACGGACCCGAATACTATATCCCGCGCTTCGCGCTAAACGTGCGACAGGGGATAATCAGTAATCAGTGGGAATTTGTACTAAGTTTTGCTTGAAATGTCATGGTCCGATCTGGACATCTAAGAAGGTTTAAGTAATTCCCAGGACCCAAAAGGAAACGTCAAACATGATAGAAATTCAGATAGGTGGATGTGACTCTTGTACTAATTTTCAACTCCAAATCTCATCAACTGCTGAGATAGGACAAAGGATACTCAACCATAGCCTGAACACCATTCTTCTTGAAGATGACAATTCTGAGAACCTGTCCATAGGGACTGCAGATTGTGTGCATCACATCCTGAAACCGACAGTGTTGTAACATATAAAAGTGTAATAGCAATTGAGTAGGGAAAGTGAACAAGGGTTACAGTGGCACATAACAGTGGAATTACCCATCCATACATTATCACACTTAAGTAGAGAGAGCAGCTGTCCAGACTGTTTATCTCACGAACCACTGTCACCACAAGACCAACCGTCAACTGTGACAGGGAAAGGAAGGAGGGACATGAATGAAGTCATGGATGGCAATGAATATACATTTGCCAGTATGTGGTCATTCCAAGAGAAAGAAAGGGTTGACATACCACTGTGATGGGGTACTGAGGGTTCAGGATGGTGAACAGCAGCACATGATTGGCAGGTCTGGTATCCTCAGGGTCTCTGCAACAGGCAAAGAGCATAACTGAACACACTGGCTAAAAGAATGTAACATCATGAAGGTAGATCACATCAGATAACTAGAATAACACACTACTAAGGCCAAATAAAAAAAATGTCGTGGTTCCGATTTCCTACATTTCAAAACTAGGGTAGGTAGGTAGGGTTTGTTTGTTTTTTGCAAAATATTTTTACATTACTCATGTGTCAGAAAATAAATTTAATTTATTATGTGGTGAGTAAAATTGTTAGGCTCAGCGGGAATATTTAGGGTCGGTCGGGAAATCGGAACCACAAGCTTTTTTTTTAGGCCTAAGCACCATTCACAGAGTTAGTTCCATAAAGAGCACCATACCAATTTTAAGGATTGAGGCATGTATTGTTGCTCCTTCTTAATCATATAAATACAAAAATGCAACTAATTCTTAGAGTAAATTACTCCACTGAGTTAGGAAAGTGTGAACATAACACTGCGTGATGGACAGTGTCTGGGGTGTGCACACAGCATCCAGTCAACTATGTGGGTGTGGATTGGTCCTTCAGCTTTGCTGTTATAACCTTTGAATTGTGAGAGTCCCTAAATATGCAAATGTTAAAATTGAAGCTATGTTTTATACACAACAAACATACCCAGGCCTCTGGATCTTTTGACTTGTGGAGAAGTTGAAGAATGCAGGCTGAGCTGCCACATAAATAGCACTAGTCTGAAATGAGACATGTACAGGGAATCACAAATATGTATCATGGTAAAATGATTGATATCTTTTTCATTTTCACATTAATGCTATACAAAAATGTGAAGTCTATTATCTTGGAGATGAAATAAAACTGAATCATACAGTCTTAACTATAGTGGAAGCAAATCTTACCTGAGCATAATCAACACAGTTCCGTGCACCAGTGAGTTTCTGTAACAGCAAACATATCCAGAGATTCAATCTTCATGTCTATCAAAGTACTGAGCATGTCATTATGAAGCAAGTGATATGATAAGTGTTTGTATTTACACTGAAATATTGCATTCAATGAAAAGAAGTGGTATATCCATATAATTATCTCTCCTGTTCATTAACAAAATACTAAAGTCGTTTATAGAAACGTGTGAACAGCCACACACTTACTGGGGTTAGGTCTAACCATTGACATAATCAGAAAGATAGTTTTAAATTACCGGGACAACCAAACAATAGGAATTTGAGGAAGTCAATTCCAAAGCAGTTCCTGGATGAGATTAAAGCTAAAAAGACTTCCTTTCTATTCAAACAAAACTAAAATTTCAAAATGTTTTCACTGTTATTACCTCAAACTCGATGAGTGCTTGTCGCTTTCTGGGCATCATGATCACATCTCTGAAATTAAGTGTGAAAAATGGTTGACAACTTTCAAAGTTTAACCTTAGATTTGAATCAATCTCTTTTCATGTGGAAACTATAATATCCTTTATACAGATAGGAAAGAGTTCCTTCCGTTCCCCCAACTCTAAACCTAAACCTAGCCCTAACTTAAATTTTGGACTTTTAATCATTTTGTGTGTTCTCTAGTTGCGTTAAGTTTCGTTTATAATTCTAGAATATTTATACATATTATTTGGGATGGGGGAACGTGAGGAACTCTTACCTATAGATATGTTTCCGAGGCACAAATATATAATGTATCCTTGGTTAAGGTTCTTGAGAAAAGCTATCCACTTCATATTTTGTGTTTGAGAATTTACACTATTTCATGCAAGATATCAACAGTACCACTGTTTTTCATAGACATAATATAATATAATGCGCATTCTCTACCTGACAGTTCCAAAGTGCTGGACGGCTTCTACCAGGTCTGCTTCTATGGCAGACTCTGACAGGCCTCGCACATGCACCACACATGATGGTGCAGGTTTGTGGGGATCATCAAATTTTTCCTGCAACACAAAAATAAATGATGTATCAGTAAACATGAAAGGATTTCCTTGGTTCGACCAACTAAAAAGGAAGAAATCAGCTATTCCAACTAGGAAAGCATAAATATGACATTGATAAAACAAAGGTGCCAAAAATGCTCAAGAAGAGCTTGAATACTTAAGTTTGGTGACTTCTTGATAATGTTACAGTAACCATTCCAAGGATGTGGGGGAAAACTGGGATGCAGAGCAGGCCTATCCCAAATTTGTCTTTGTTTTAAAGTAATGTATGGACAGCTAATGCAAAGGCAAGTCGACCCTAAAGATAAGAGGCAAGTTTCAGAGACTAAAGGATAAAATATCTTATTTATGCAGGTGTAACAATAAAATAAGCTTTACTGGCCTTTGGCTCCAGTTCCTCTTTATCATCCATTTTATGTGGTCTAATTTTAATTCCCGTCCATCTAAATATGAAATTTATAGCAAACTTTTTAATCAGAAACAGTGAAGAGATAAATCATTCAGCAGTTGAAATAGAGAGAGCATCAGATTATGGACTGAACAATGAAGTCATACAACGACAACCAACATGGCCGGAAACCATGCCGCTCGTAGAGGATCATGGGAACCACTTTCATATGCAGTCCACACATTTTACTAAATCAGACCCATTTTCTCCACTTTATATACTATTTCACATGTCCATACACTACACATATTGCTTTAAACCTGCTCTTTGGTAAGACTGCATTTCAAAGGCATTTACAGGAAGTGAAAATATCAACCAAATAGCAAAAGCAAAGAAATCTGAGGCGCACACGCACCTTACAACGCCTGGACCTGACCTACTTTTACACTTTCAACAAAACAACCTCTAATTTTCAAAACTGAACGCAGAAACATATGTGTAAGAAATACTAGCTTAGAGCAAATTATGCAGATACCATTGAACCAGGCATTCCGAGCATTCCATCGTCTGTTCTCTGTCTCTTTGAAAGGTGACCGTCATACGACATTTTGGAAAATGTATTGTAGGTGGCGTTCTCGAAGAATGGGGAGGTAAGCAAGATAATTCATAAATTATACCACTAGAAAATGTTATCGTGACCTCACAACTAAGAGTTTGGTGATTTCTAAAAATAGATATATCGCAAAGCTAGTGGACGCAAATTTACATGACCTCTTCCGTTGTATATTTCACATTTTCTTACTAAGAACGACAAAGCTGAATGGATGAACTGTTTGATCGACGTTCTTGAAGCTGATAAGTAAATGACAAGCATACAACCCTGCAATCTTTTAACTTTCTTAGGGCCTAAGAATCTACTTAGAAACATCGGTCTATGCAATAAACAAGAAATCAATGAATAAATAATAAATTACAATGAATATAATGAATTATAATGAATTAATAATTTAGTTCTGAGTATAAAAAAAATTATAAGGAAGAGAATTTGTATGGATTTCAACTTCTGTATTATGATGAACACAACGTTTCGGAGTATATCCTTACTCCTCCATCAGGTGAATGCATGGTATGAGACAGATAGCATATATATGTACATATCAGAACAACAAAAGTAATAAGATAACAAAGATGCAGGTACAACAATGGAACAAATAGAAGCCAGCACATAACACTTAATTAGCACTGAATATTAAAATATTTATCTTAAGTTCCTATTTGGATAAGGCTGTTGAGTTATATAAATCATATGGACGGAAAACAATAAATAAAGTTTGCATCGTCGATAGAATGGAGATCAACAGTGGATAACTGAGGACTGATCTGTCAAAGTATAATGTATATTGCTAATTCTCTTTGGAGCCAGTTTGGAGAAAATGACCCTCACTCTAGTAAGTAAATAACCCAAAAATACCCCGACAAACAAAAAGTAACACAAACCCACAGTGATTTAGTAACATAAAGAAACAAGTATAATACGTGATTCACTTTTGTCAAATCTGTAGTAAGTCTTATTTTTGTTCAATTAGGCGTGGTAACCATTGTCACATAATGTCCCATGTACTACTGTAATTACTTTACAATACGTGGGGGATACGTGGACGAGTGATGATGAGGAAGGATGCTGATCTGCATATATGGTCGGATCCACTGAAGATGACAGCATCCATGAGCCTGACTACGTGGGCATTGAACAAGTCGTCAAGTTACATCAGAAACTCGCAGCCGTCCATGGGCCAGTATGATAAGAAAATATTTTGGTTTGGGAGCAGTGTCGCTTAACAAAATCAACAACAGCATTCCCACCGATACTGTCATCGTAGTTTTGCTTACACTGGAAGGAGGTTGCAACTACAAAGTGAACAAAATGATGCATCGATCACCACAGCTGTCAAACTGAACCTACAAGAAAGAAATTCTTATGCATATTTTGTAAATCAAAGGGAGGTAACTGCTTGTCGCAGTGAGAGTCGAGTCGGGCGTGTACAACACTCATCCAGTGCCCAACATGTCGCGCATTACACAGGACAGCTATGGTCAGACGAGGGACGGAAGCGAGGTGACCAGGTGAGTGATGACTGTCCGTCAGGTCAGCTTCAGGTTAAAAACATGCACGTCACGTAACTTGTTACACGTCAGGTATTACCAAGTTCAAGTGGGGCCGCTTCCATAGCTTCTCTCCAGTGCTCAGTGTATAGACGCTTCTATGAGTTGCGTACGTGAGGCCAGTGTCACGCTATACGAACTCGACTGTCAAGCAAAAGAAATTGTATACATGGGCAGACACACTTTCCTCTGCTGAATACCCAGAATAATCCCAGAGACGTTACGAGGAATTATGTCCCATATTGTGAAGTGCATATTGCTGTTCTAAGTGCAATATCGCTCCCGTATGATATGTCATCACTATCGAATATAGGGTTTCCTGTTTGATGCATTTTTAGAGATCTTGTAACTTCCTTTTGACCGACAGAGTATGTTAATAGTTGCTTTGATATGGTTCTATTGTCAGCAGACTTTGAGTTGTATCAGAACGACATGACGACAAATACAGTCTACAATTCGAAAGGCCATAGGGGCGGTGGGGGTAGCCTAATGGTTAAAGAGTTGGCTCGTCACGCCGAAGACCCGGTTCGAATCCCCACATGGGCACAATGTGTGAAGCCCATTTCTGGTGTGCCCCGCCGTAATTTTGCTGGAATATTTCTGAAGGCGGCGTAAAACCAAACACAGTCAGTCAGTCAGTCAGTCGAAAGGCCATTGATTGATTCTATAATGTTAGTGTAAGTCTCGGCGTCCACAATGACACACAAGCAAACGTTACCGGGGACCATTGTCGTAATCCACGGGATCGGTCTTTGGGTCTGAATTATGCAGCGGTTGTGACTACAAAAAACTCAACAGTTCAACAATAGTCATTGTTAATTTATTGAACAATCATCTCATCAAATGGTTTGTGTTATCACGGTAGGAACACCGATGGTATAGTTTATGTAACTTGACAACTGGTCCAACACTGGCGTCGTGGTTTAGTTTCTCGCTTCTGTATTCACTACCCGGTTCCAGGTTTACGTTGACCAACAAAAACAACGTCGTTGTCCGCATCATCAACTACGGCGGCACCATCACGGAGATCCGGGTCCCTGACAGAGAGGGGAAGGTCGCTGACATCTGCCCGGGCTTTGATGACATTGAAGGTATGAGTGAGTGGAAGATACATGGAGGGTTTCTTGGTCCACCAAGCTAGCTAGTCATGTTGGTATAAGGTGGTATGGAAGCTGATGAGAAGATGGTATGGAAGCTGATGAGAAAATGGTATGGAAGCTGATGAGAAGATGGTATGGAAGCTGATGAGAAGATGGTATGGAAGCTGATGAGAAGGTGGTATGGAAGCTGATGGGAAGGTGGTATGGAAGCTGATGAGAAGATGGTATGGAAGCTGATGGAAGCCGAGAAGGTGGTAATGGGTGGAAGCTGATGAAAGGTGGTATGGAAGCTGATGAGAAGATGGTATGGAAGCTGATGAGAAGGTGGTATGGAAGCTGATGAGAAGGTGGTATGGAAGCTGATGAGAAGGTGGTATGGAAGCTGATGAGAAGGTGGTATGGAAGCTGATGGGAAGGTGGTATGGAAGCTGATGGGAAGGTGGTATGGAAGCTGATGAGAAGGTGGTATGGAAGCTGATGGAAGCTGATGAGAAGGTGGTATGGAAGCTGATGGGAAGGTGGTATGGAAGCTGATGAGAAGGTGGTATGGAAGCTGATGGGAAGATGGTATGGAAGGTGGTAGGTGGTATGAAGCTGATGGGAAGCTGATGTGGTATATGGAAGCTGATGGGAAGGTGGTATGGAAGCTGATGAGAAGGGTATGGTATGGAAGCTGATGGGAAGGTGGTATGGTAGCTGGAAGCTGATGATGAAGGTGGTATGGAAGCTGATGGTGGTATGGATGGTATGGAAGCTGATGGTAAGGTGGTATGGAAGCTGATGGGAAGGTGGTATGGAAGCTGATGGGAAGGTGGTGGTATGGAAGGTGGTATGGAAGCTGATGATGGAAGCTGATGGGAAGGTGGTATGGAAGCTGATGGGAAGATGGTATGGAAGCTGATGAGAAGGTGGTATGGAAGCTGATGGGAAGGTGGTATGGAAGCTGATGGGAAGGTGGTATGGAAGCTGATGAGAAGGTGGTACGGAAGCTGATGGGAAGGTGGTATGGAAGCTGATGGGAAGGTGGTATGGAAGCTGATGAGAAAGTGGTACGGAAGCTGATGGGAAGATGGTATGGAAGCTGATGAGAAGGTTTCACCGTCTGAAGGTACAACAGGGACAGACAGTGAGTGGGTTTCACCTTTTTACGATCGCGACACCAAGTGCTGACCTGGACACAGATGAGTGTCAGACTTGTCTCTAATGTCAGCCCTCTGTCCAAGGTTACCAAGCAAACCCCATCTACATGGGCGCCCTTGTGGGCCGTGTGGCAGACCGTATTGCCGGAGCCACCTTCGACCTGGACGGGAAGACCTACAACCTCAACGCCAATGACCTGCAGGAGGCACCCAACTTCTTGCACGGTGGCACCAAGGGCTTTGACAAGGTATGGCCGGTAAAACATGATGTATGGTATCTTTGTTCGACTCTGTCCAAAAAATGGGTTTATGAGTAATTATCTAATTGTAAACATTAACGTAACAGTGTATGATGTCGTATGCCCCTGTTGGTAAACAGCTCTGTCCAAATTCTGTTTTCAACAGATGCTGTGGGATGCGGCCATAGACGGGGGTAAGTTAGTGTTGAAATATGTCAGCCCTGATGGAGAGGAGAACTTTCCAGGGGAGGTAACCACGGTGGTGACGTATGAGTTAGACGACGACAATGGCTTGACTCTGGAGTATACAGCCACAACCACCAAGACCACGCCCATCAACCTCACCAACCATGTGTATTTCAACTTGGCCGGACACGTGAGTAATGTAACGTGTACTATTGTCTGTTTGCAGTGAAAATGTACCGATGAATTTCACTTTAAACAAAAAATGTAAATCAAATAAAGTGAAATTAAGATTGCGA
This sequence comes from Haliotis rubra, assembly GCF_003918875.1. Lineage (NCBI taxonomy): Eukaryota > Metazoa > Mollusca > Gastropoda > Lepetellida > Haliotidae > Haliotis > Haliotis rubra. Next base: position 701,018 of record NW_025766558.1, on the reverse strand, counting down.
ATCCTCATAACTTTACCTTGCCAGTTGAACATTAAAATCTCAGAATTGTATTTTAACTTAGGTTAAACGTTGTTTAACAAACGATCATAGTTTCAAATTATTGGTTTGTATTGCAAGGGGGTATGCACATTAAATGAAACACCTAGAACTGGAAGGGTTGGCGTCTACGGTAGTCTAAGTTAAGGCTAATCACGCACCGCACGTGCATTTGTTTCACTGTTCCAACTACTGCGCGCACCCCCTTGTAATACAAACCAATAGTAGCGATTTGAAACTATGATAATTTGTTAAACAACTTTTAATTTGAATAAAATTTTGAAATTTAAATGTTCAATTGGCAAGGTAAAATTATGAGGATTCGCATTCTTAATTTCACTTTATTTGATTTACTTTTTTGTTTAAAGTGAAATTCATCGGTACGTTTTTCAGTGCAAACAGACTATAAACAGGTGTAATCCCGAATTTAACACACATGCTACACTTGACCACTTTCCATTATTTTAACAGGCGTTATGTTTTAACACTGCAAGTAATGGGCACGCAGGGAAACACCATGACTTCTCATAGAGTCTGGTCAAGTACTTCGGGCTTCAGTTGAGTGTAGACCTACGTTTTCTTGATCTTTCCTGGTGCACCTATTTGCCACCCAGGGTCCCATTGTGATTATCCTATTGTTAAGGCAGCAATGTCTTTGGGCAGATCATGATGAGATATGATTTCGGATTTGTTTCCCTATATTCTTGGGAACACAGACATTACAAACAAAACACCACCTAACTAAATATCAGATTTTGTACCCCTGACAAGATACCCTTGTATAGCTGATCTCCATGTTGTACAATGCTGGTGACTGTTTCAGGGGCAAACATAGAACTAACTAAACTCGTACCCTTGACTAGATACCCTGGTGTAGCCAATCTCCAAGTTGTAATACTGTTCACTGTTTCAGGGCGCAGGAGCAGCAGAGTTAGAGAACCACGTCGGCAGAGTGAAAGCTGACACATATGTACCCCTGAACGACCTGTATATACCAACAGGTGCATACACATAGACTGTATTGCATAATGCAATAACGTTATCCTGCACTCAGGAAGTCTATGATAGAAAGATAATCTGATACCTCGTTAATAGGGGTACTGCAGCAAGTAAATTAGTTTGTTTCAGCATGTATAGTATGACCAGAAATTATTGAGAATTTTAGGAATATGTTTTTTATTGGATTTCTAGTATAAACAATCTTGACCACCTATCAAGTGCTTGGTTTCATTCAAGAGAGACAACTCCGTTAATCCTTTTTCATTAGTTTGTGAAGAGTTATCCCCCCTTGTTTACTTTCTAGCAGACGACATTTTCAGTGATCCTCAGTATGGATGATTTAGAGAAGAGGAAGTTGATTTTAGAGTATTATAACAAGGACATCAGATCAGCTAAAGTGATTTCAAGTAGAACAGGCATCCCTTTGTCCACTGTTTATCGTGTTATTGCAAATGGATATGGCATTGAGCACCAGGGAGGCGCAGGTAGGCCCAGAAAATTGACTGTCGGTGACAGGAGGCGGCTTGGTATTTTTGTTTCTAAAAACAAACGAAGGAGTTTAGAAAACTTAAGGCTGGATATGATTGATAGAGGAACTGTGGCTGTCTGTAAGGAGACAATAAGAACTGAGCTGCATGCAATGGGTTGGCAGAAAAGTCGAGGAATTCCATCACCGATCATGAAACCTGAACAAAAGGAGCGAAGGTTGAACTGGTGCTTACAGCATAGAAATTTTAACTGGGACAATGTGATTTTCTCAGATGAAAGTTCTGTGTGGCTGTTTCCTAATACACTGAAATTCTGGACCAAACAAACTGAAAACTGTTTGTATCAGCGCCCAAAGTACAGTCCGAAATTTAATGTGTGTGTGGCATATCTGTGTTAGGGGCAACGCCCCTCTGTGTATTTGAAGGGAATATGAACAGTGAGCGGTACACAGATATTCTCGAGGGACATTTACTTCCATCTGCTCGCGTGTTCTATGGAAATTTTTGCGATTTTCCAGCAGGACAACGACCCAAAACATCCTTCAAAGCATTCACAGGCCTGGTTTCGGACCCATAATATGACATTATTGGATTGGCTAAGCTATAGCCCTGACCTAAATCCAATAGAAAATGTTTGGGGACTTATGAAGGTAAGTGTCAATAAGAAAAATCTGACAAATATTTCTGAAATGAAAGAAGAGGTGGTCCGATATTGGGACAGCATGGACCACGACTTTCTAACTTTTTTGATCAGTAGTATGCCCCGCCGCATAGAAGCCTGCATTGTTGCCCATGGTGACTTGACAAAATACTAACTGTTCACCGGTCTTTGAATCTGGAGTTATGTTCTGCTAATATTCACATTTAATACGTGTGTAATGAGTGAATTCTTTTTAAAAATTTACAATCTTTAAATTCTCGATAATTTCTGGTTGTACTGTATCTGGGTTAGTGGTTGAAGTAGTCTTGTTTTACTAAAGACCCCACGTCCGGGATCTACATGGTCCAGACTTGTGGGGTCCAAGTGTGCAAGACGCCTAGGCGGTAGGGTAGCAGCGTTCGCTCCTCAAACGGAAGTCGACTCCGAAGATGACAAAATATCCAATTTCCGGTGTCCGGCTGTGACATTCAAGGAATGTCGCTGAAACAGGTGTGAAAACCATACTCACTCAAGACGTGTCCGTGGTGTACAAGGTTCTCACTAGCGGGGTTCCACTATGTATGGCCTTGTTGTATACATGTGTTAGTTGGTTGGTTGGTTGTTGTTTAACGCTGCGCTCAGCAATATTCCAGCTATATGGCGGCGGTCTGTAAATAATCGAGACCAGACAATCCAGTGATCAACAACATGAGCTTCGATCTACGCAATTGGGATACGATGACATATGTCAACCAAGTCAGCGAGCCTGACCACTCGATCCCGTTAATCGACGTTTTACGACAAGCATGGGTTACTGCTGACAATTCTAACCGTATGTGTGTGTAGGTGAAATCCTAGAAGTGACTGGTCAGCCCCATGACATGCGGACACCAACACGTATTGGTGACCGGCTACACAACCCCAAGCTGGGCAGAGGCTTCACCTGTAATTACAACCTGCAGGTGACGGGGAACAAAGAGTTTGCCGCCAGGTAAGTGGTCGACCACGCCAATTTGGTCATTTCAAAAAGACAACAAAATACATATTAGGAATTTTCTTGGAGGTCCAGGGACCCTTTCGACCAAGCGTTCGTTGCATTACGTCATTCGTAAGCCAATAATGTAGCATATAGTTACACTAGGTTGTAACGTTACGAACGGTTTGTGGATCGGGACCCATGTTCCAGTGTCTTAGGTCACCGTAATAAAGCCGGAATATTGCTGATTGTGGCGTGTAACAACGTTCACTCACTCACTCACTTCAAGTTGGTTTTTTCCTCAGATTCGAACATCCGGGGTCAGGCCGGTACTTCGAGTGTTGGACCACCGAACCCGCCCTTATGTTTTACACCGGACACTGGCTCAACAACCGCGGGAAGGGAGGGGCGATGTACGGGAGGTACTCGGCGTTCTGTCTCGAGGCCCAGCACTACCCCGACAGCGTCCACAACGTGAGTCTACACCATTCACATTCCTGACCGTGATGTTCTCACATTTATTTACTTTATGGCATACTTCTGTATAAGATTTCTTGCACTAGATAACGCGCGGCACACACTCCTAGAGGAAGACAAAGTCACAATACACAGATAAAGGAACACACCACTACGCCCCATATCATGTCCCCTTCACCGCGAAATGCTCAAGTTGTACATGAAGTGATACCGTGAAGAGATGTGGAGTTTATGTCAAGAACTTATTACATAGAAAGCGTGTCGTGCAACGATTATTTACAGACGCCGTCATGTAGTTTGAATCTTTCTGTGTATGACATCGTCACAACAAACACACATACCCTCTCGGGACAAGCGGTGCTTAAATCATCCCACACTACGAATTCTGTTCCTGTTTCTTTTCGGTTCCGTAACTCGTATACCATTTAATATTTTATTTTGAAACTTTGCACATGTATGAAACACACGCTACACTTAATGATTTGGTATTTCTAAAAACGGGATGAACATAAACTAATGTTTTTACATTAAGAAAACCCCAACAGGTTTGTGTCTTCTTGGTGTAACTGGGGCATAGTGCCTGCAATGGGGACAGGTTTTCTCACAAACTGCTGACATTGCATTATTGAAAGCTTGCACGTCTTTCTAAGAGATATTTGTTCAATAAATAAAACTAATGCCGTAAATTTTTATGGGGAGTTATTCGCCCTTTCTCCATCTATGTTAACTACGATGTGGACATACTCATCCAGGCCCCATGGCAGGAGATAGTGATGACGCTATGCTTCTCATTTGTTTAGCCCAAGTTTCCCAACACCATCCTCCGCCCTGGAGAGACCTACCGCCAGAGCACCACCTATCGGTTTGGAGTCATGACGTCATAGATCTGTCCGGCGTGAGACCGCCCGGATGCAGCAGTGTTTTCATGGTTGTGGATGAACGACACTTTCATTGACATGTGATCTGTATCGATATTACGTGTGAATGTTGCGTTCGAATCTCATAACATTTTTAGACATTTCATTGTAAAAATTAACGATATACATTCTTTTCTGATTATGTTATAATCTGGGTATACGTATGATATTACAAGCAGTCGTTACGGTAATAAATATATTTTGGTGTAGCATCGATGTGGTTGAGTAAATGAAACGAAGAAAGACCTCCATTTGGTCTTGAAAGGACTCTGGGTGGATTATACGCCAACGTTTCCTGCAGAATGGCCAGTTCCCATTTCGAACCGAATCACGAGTGAAAGGAGACTTCATATGTGCAATATATACTTCAGTGCGGGGAAGAGACGAGGTCTAGAGACTATTAGGAATCAAGCGGCTGTCGGTAAACTTTGCCTGGTGTGTGACCTGTACACACGGGCTTATTCAGGCCGTTGTTGTCTCTCTTGCTTATCTTACTTAATCTCCTATCACATTACCTACATACATTATGTATACTGTCCTGGTCTTGAACAACGAGGAGAGTTCTGTGGATATACAACTTCTTTATTGTTAATGTGAGCGACGTTTAGCTACTACACCGAAACGTCGCTCTTATTGGTAATACAGAAGTTGTATATCCACAGAACTCTCCTCGTCCAAGACATCAACTTCTAAATGCCACTGAAAGAAGTTGTCCTGGGAGCTGTTGTGCAAAACAACCTTAGCGCTACGACTGCCTTAAGTCTATGTTATGGTATGGGAGTTACGGTCACCTTAGCGCTACGACTGCCTTAAGTCTATGTTATGGTATGGGAGTTACGGTCACCTTAGCGCTACGACTGCCTTAAGTCTATGTTATGGTATGGGAGTTACGGTCACCTTAGCGCTACGACTGCCTTAAGTCTATGTTATGGTATGGGAGTTACGGTCACCTTAGCGCTACGACTGCCTTAAGTCTATGTTATGGTATGGGAGTTACGGTCACCTTAGCGCTAAGACTGCCTTAAGTCTATGTTATGGTATGGGAGTTACGGTCACCTTAGCGCTACGACTGCCTTAAGTCTATGTTATGGTATGGGAGTTACGGTCACCTTAGCGCTACGACTGCCTTAAGTCTATGTTATGGTATGGGAGTTACGGTCACCTTAGCGCTACGACTGCCTTAAGTCTATGTTATGGTATGGGAGTTACGGTCACCTTAGCGCTACGACTGCCTTAAGTCTATGTTATGGTATGGGAGTTACGGTCACCTTAGCGCTACGACTGCCTTAAGTCTATGTTATGGTATGGGAGTTACGGTCACCTTAGCGCTACGACTGCCTTAAGTCTATGTTATGGTATGGGAGTTACGGTCACCTTAGCGCTAAGACTGCCTTAAGTCTATGTTATGGTATGGGAGTTACGGTCACCTTAGCGCTAAGACTGCCTTAAAGAACAAATAAACTTTGGGGTTTTTTTTACTCTTTTTACATTTACATATGAAAGATTTGTGGTTAGACTTATGCGGAACACCAAATTCATTCTTAAAAAACTTGTGGTTAATTAATACCGAGCGATTAAAAGTTGCCAAAAAGTCGCCTGCTTCACTCTCGCCCGCTAACGAAACCACAGACAGGTTACGTAACTCTGTCACCAGAGCACTGCAGTGACGTCATATGAGGAACGATTTTCAGTTAGTTGTATAGAAAGTGTGTAGCACGCTCATCATTTTGATGATTTCTCGACATCAACGACGACATGCCGAATCGTTGCTTTGTCGTCAATTGCTCCTAGGGGTCGGGCGATGGTGTCACCATGCACAGATTTCCACAGGACCCCGCAGTTCGTGCTAAATGGGTTATGTTTGTGAGTGCGAAGCGAGCGTTGTGGAAGCCTGAAACGATATCTTACTTGTGTTCAGATCGCTTCACGGAAGTTAAAGAATCAAAACTACTTACTAGTTGTAGTAAAATATGTATATGATTGATGACCATAAAGATTTTCCATGACACAACTTGTAACATAGCGATTTCTTCCTCGGAAGTGAGGTTGTGGTCGAATAATATTTAAAAGTCTATGTTATGGTATGGGAGTTACGGTCACTTAGCGCTAAGATCGCTTTGTACAATGGCACACAGGTCTTGACCTATGGGACCGCCTCCGAGGTGTAGTGGTTAGAGCGTCCGCCCGGAGAGTGGAAGGTCGCGGGTTCGATCCCCGACTGCGTCATACCAAAAGACGTTAAAATATGGTACTTGTTGGTCCCTGCCTGGCGCTCGGCATTAATGGGTACAACAAGGACTGGTCGGCTCGGAGTCAGTATAATATGTCTGAGTGGGGTATTCATGCTTCACTGCGGCATGGTATCTCAGTGGGCTAGCACTATAAAACCAGCTTAAGTCTGGGCTAGTACAAGCAGCCGCACACACACATACACACGTCGTCATATGAGCGAAATATTCTCAAGCACGACGTTAAACCCAATCTCACCTCACCTCACGTCATTACGCCTCGTGTTGTTTCACGAGCGCCGGATGATTATTGTTACAATGATTATTGTTTTTAAATATTCACTTGGCAATTACAATGTACTTAGGAACCGCCAAAGCGAAAATAGAAATGAGGGAAAGGAAAGTTTTGAAAATGAGTGATGGTTTTGTCTATGTATTAGATATTATGTCCCATTTCCTAGCCATACCGTTGGCTATGTCAGCGTGTATGGTGTTGTAGCACACTACTAATGACCTATCTGACACAGACTGGTCATGATCACTACAGGGACACAGACAGCATGCTCCGTACAAAGCCTTATCGTGGCACGTGACAGATTATCGGAAGCGTCAAGATGGTAGGTTACTGGAATATATAATGCAGTAAATTCTAAACTAATGTCGGTAGAAGATAAATTTGTATTTACCCCCTCCATATACAATTATTCAACCTGGTTCCCAAATAATATCACCACAAATGGAATATCCCCAACTTTTTAATGATATATGTCAAATCGTCAAAAATAGAACTCTAGATACATGTTGTTTTTAAACTCAACGTGCAAATGCCATCTTTCATCTTAGCTTTTGACAAAACTAAGACCGAGTTCTATGAACAAATTATCAACATAAAGTATAGTCCGTCACAGTTTCAACACAGAATCAAAACAGAAACTTGACTATGATGTTATGAATTTAGTAAACCGAAGGGAGGTAACTGAAATATGTCTCCACTGACCTATGAGAGATTAAACTCAGGAATCAGGGCAGCAAGGAGGTAGCTTGTCGCAGTGAGAGACATTTGTGGCCAGGAGTCGAGAGTCAAGTCGGGCGTGTACCACAGTCATCCATTGTCCACTATGCCGCGCGTTACACAGGACAGCTATGGTCAGACGAGGGACGGGAACGAGGTGACCAGGTGTGTGATGACCGTCAGTCAGGTCAGCTTCAGGTCGAGACATTAATGTCCCGTTAATACACTACCGTTAAAGGGGGACATGCTCCCGTGTCCCGCCTAGATGCTGCCATGAGTGCTGTAACTGTAATACACTGGTCCTGTGTAATAACTATCCTACTCAAGGGTTATTGAAGGATAGCCTTGTTCTTAGGGCCATAGTTAATCTGTACCGGTATTGCCACACGAAACCTTCCAACTTCTTTAACTTGTTTATGTGTTCATAGCTGTTGTGATATCCTTGTGTTAAACACCTCCGTGTTCGCGATATATCAAATGGTCCAGACACAATCTTGTACAGATCTCACTCCAGGCTCGAGACCCGTGAAGATCCGGGGTAGAATAGGTCTACAGCAACCCATGTGCTTGCCATAAAAGGTCACTATGCTTGTCGTAAGAGGCGACTAACGGGATCGGGTGGTCAGTTTCGCTGACTTGGTTGACACATGTCATTGGTTCCTAATTGCGCAGATCGATGCTCATGCTGTTGATCACTGGATTGTCTGGTCCAGACTCGATTATTTACAGACCACCGCCATATAGCTGGAATATTGCTGAGTGCGGCGTAAAACTAAACTCACTCACTCCAGGCTCGATATACCATTGGCTGATATCAAGCCATGAGCACCGCCCAGAGTCACATGCAACACTTTGAGCACCCACTTAGCGGTTGGATTTAGCACTATATAACCTCAGCATCACTAACATCTAGTCGCGACCAGGTGTTGCTGTTGGAGCGTACCGACAAGGGATCGTCGTTGGTATTGTTGTATAACCGGTTCCAGGTTTACGTTGACCAACAAAAAACAACGTCGTTGTCCGCATCATCAACTACGGCGGCACCATCACGGAGATCCGGGTCCCTGACAGAGAGGGGAAGATCGCGGACATCTGCCCGGGCTTTGATGACATTGAAGGTATGAGTGAGTGAGTGTGTTGCACATGGTACATGGTAATTGATCATTGAATCCAAACCAGCTAATCCAGTAATTGATCATTGAATCCAAACCAGCTAATCCAGTGATAGACATCATGAGCATCAAGCCAGTCATATCCCGTTAATCTCCTCTTAGAACAAGCATGGGCTACTGAAGCCAAATTCTAACCCGGTTGTTTACTCTGTTAATACTCTTGGTCACTGTTGACCTCCAATATATCAAACCTATATATTCCTTAGAAACACGTAGACGTGTTTGTTTGCATGTGTCAAATCCTGATTACGTCCGCAGTTTACGAGCTGGTTGTGACGTGTCTTCAGGATGTTGACTTGTCTCTAATGTCAGCCCTCTGTCCAAGGTTACCAAGCCAACCCCATCTACATGGGTGCCCTTGTGGGCCGTGTGGCAGACCGTATTGCCGGAGCCAGCTTCGACCTGGACGGGAAGACCTACAACCTCAACGCCAATGACCGCCAGGAGGCCAACAACTACGTGCACGGTGGCACCAAGGGCTTTGACAAGGTACTGCTTGCAACACATACGACACTCTCAGGGGTTTACCTTGACTTACAAAACCAGGGTCCGGGGAACCCCCGAATACTGATTTCAAGGGTCCTTTCAGGAAGTATTAATGGCATGTAAAGTAAAGAAATGGTGCACTGTAAGATGTAACAATTACGTATGTAGCGAGAACTTGACGCTATATATATTTTCTGAGACCTGAGTGAGAGAGTGAGTGAGTGAGTGAGTGAATGCTACACAGCCTATGGTGAACCCACAGCCACATTTGCCTGTTGTATGGTATGTATCTAGTGAGTGAGTGAATGCTACACAGCCTATGATGAACCCACAGCCACATTTGCCTGTTGTATGGTATGTATCTAGTGAGTGAGTGAATGCTACATTTGCCTGTTGTATGGTATGTATCTAGTGAGTGAGTGAATGCCACATTTGCCTGTTGTATGGTATGTATCTAGTGAGTGAGTGAGTGCTAGCCTATGATGAACCCACAGCTACAGTTGCCTGTTGTATGGTATGTATCTAGTGAGTGAGTGAATGCTACAGTTGCCTGTTGTATGGTATGTATCTAGTGAGTGAGTGAATGCTACATTTGCCTGTTGTATGGTATGTATCTAGTGAGTGAGTGAATGCTACATTTGTATGGTATGTATCTAGTGAGTGACCCACAGCCACATTTGCCTGTTGTATGGTATGTATCTAGTGAGTGAGTGAATGCTACAGCCTTGCCTGTTGTATGGTATGTATCTAGTGAGTGAGTGAATGCTACACAGCCTATGATGAACCCACAGCCACATTTGCCTGTTGTATGGTATGTATCTAGTGAGTGAGTGAATGCTACACAGCCTATGATGAACCCACAGCCACATTTGCCTGTTGTATGGTATGTATCTAGTGGTGAGTGAGTGAGTGAATGCCCACAGCCACATTTGCCTGTTGTATGGTATGTATCTAGTGAGTGAGTGAATGCTACACAGCCACATTTGCCTGTTGTATGGTATGTATCTGACATGAGCCTGTTGTATGGTATGTATCTAGTGTATGGATGCTACACACAGCCTGTATGGTATGTATCTAGTGAGTGAGTGAATGCCACATTTGCCTGTTGTATGGTATGTATCTAGTAGTGAGTGAATGCACAGAATGCTACACAGCCTGAGTGAGTGAGTGAACCCACAGCTACATTTGCCTGTTGTATGGTATGTATCTAGTGAGTGAGTGCTAATGCTACACAGCCTATGATGAACCCACAGCCACATTTGCCTGTTGTATGGTATGTATCTAGTGAGTGAGTGAATGCTACAGCCTATGTATCTAGTGGATGAACCCACAGCCACATTTGCCTGTTGTATGGTATGTATCTATCTAGTGAGTGAGTATGTATGCTACAGTTGCCTATTGTATGGTATGTATCAGCCACATTTGCCTGTTGTATGGTATGTATGTATGGTGATGTATCTAGTGAGTGAGTGAATGCTACAGTTGCCTGTTGTATGGTATGTATCTAGTGAGTGAGTGAATGCTACAGTTGCCTGTTGTATGGTATGTATCTAGTGAGTGAGTGAATGCTACTGTTGCCTGTTGTATGGTATGTATCTAGTGAGTGAGTGAGTGAATGCTACATGTGCCTGTTGTATGGTATGTATCTAGTGAGTGAGTGAGTGAATGCTACATGTGCCTGTTGTATGGTATGTATCTAGCTTCCACAGGGTAATCTTGTAACAAGCAGCTTATAGCGAGACCAGCTGAGAAGCTTTACATTGGAATTGTGAGAGATAAGCTACAGTTGACTCTAGTCTTTTAATATTACTAGAGCAAAGAGCCGTCTACGCCAAACGGGAGTGACAGGTAGCAAGACTCATGTGAATTTTAAAAAAATATTATGTGAATGCCGACCGGCATTTTGTAAAGAAATTGTATTTACATAATACATGGCAGACTATTGTTTTGTTGTTGTTTTTTCTGTTACTGAAGTCATGAACTCTAGTGTGACGTAATCTAGTTGGTAGATAAGCGAGAAACGTAGCTCTACATTACATTTACCGTAACAGAATAAACGCCACAAAACAGTTTCCATAAAAGCAGAGTCCATTGGACTTGTCCCTCTGTATCATAAGAATGGGTTTATGAATCGCTACCAGATTGTAACATTAACGTAATAGTATTTCGTGTTTCGTAATTATAGCTCTGTCCAAATTCTGTGTTCAACAGATGATGTGGGATGCCTCCATAGACGGGGGTAAGTTAGTGTTGAAGTACGTCAGCCCTGATGGAGAGGAGAACTTTCCAGGGGAGGTAACCACGGTGGTGACGTATGAGTTAGACGACGACAATGGCTTGACTCTGGAGTATACAGCCACAACCACCAAGACCACACCCATCAACCTCACCAACCATGTGTATTTCAACTTGGCCGGACACGTGAGTAATGTAACACGTGTACTAGAAAGGTGTAATCCCTAATACAACACATGCTACATGTAGCACTGCGAGTAATGGACACAGTCTTCGTGGAGACTTCATAAACACTTGGATTGGGCAGTACTTCGGGCTTCAGTTGAATGTAGACGTACATTTTCGTGACCTATTCTATTGATGTCTTCGGACATATCATAGTGGGATATGTCTTGCCAGACTCATTAAATTCAGATGTTAAAACAAAGTAAAAGCACCAAAGTATTTGATATTGTACCCTTGACAACATACGCTGACTACATAATCTGGTGTAGCCGATCTCCCAGTTGTAATACTGTTCCCTGTTACAGGGCGCAGGTGCAGCAGAGTTAGAGAACCACGTCGGGAGAGTGAAAGCCGACACATATCTACCGATGGATAACCTCTATATACCAACAGGTGCATACACCGTACTAACACTTTATGTTGCATTGTGATAATAGTCTGAAATCTCATTAATGGTACTGCTTCAGAGGAACCTCATTAATGGTACTGCTTCAGAGGAACCTCATTAATGGTACTGCTTCAGAGGAACCTCATTAATGGTACTGCTTCAGAGGAACCTCATTAATGGTACTGCTTCAGAGGAACCTCATTAATGGTACTGCTTCAGAGGAACCTCATTAATGGTACTGCTTCAGAGGAACCTCATTAATGGTACTGCTTCAGAGGAACCTCATTAATGGTACTGCTTCAGAGGAACCTCATTAATGGTACTGCTTCAGAGGAACCTCATTAATGGTACTGCTTCAGAGGAACCTCATTAATGGTACTGCTTCAGAGGAACCTCATTAATGGTACTGCTTCAGAGGAACCTCATTAATGGTACTGCTTCAGAGGAACCTTCATTAATGGTACTGCTTCAGAGGAACCTCATTAATGGTACTGCTTCAGAGGAACCTCATTAATGGTACTGCTTCAGAGGAACCTCATTAATGGTACTGCTTCAGGAACCTCATTAATGGTACTGCTTCAGAGGAACCTCATTAATGGTACTGCTTCAGAGGAACCTCATTAATGGTACTGCTTCAGAGGAACCTCTCTGCTTCAGAGGAACCTCATTAATGGTAAGAGGAACCTCATTAATGGTACTGCTTCAGAGGAACCTCATTAATGGTACTGCTTCAGAGGAACCTCATTAATGGTACTGCTTCAGGAGGAACCTCTCATTAATGGTACTGCTTCAGAGGAACCTCATTAATGGTACTGCTTCAGAGGAACCTCATTAATGGTACTGCTTCAGAGGAACCTCATTAATGGTACTGCTTCAGAGGAACCTCATTAATGGTACTGCTTCAGGGAACCTCATTAATGGTACTGCTTCAGAGGAACCTCATTAATGGTACTGCTTCAGGGGAACCTCATTAATGGTACTACTTCAGAGGAACCTCATTAATGGTACTGCTTCAGAGGAACCTCATTAATGGTACTGCTTTAGAGGAACCTCATTACGGGTACTGCTTCAGAGGAACCTCATTAATGGTACTACTTCAGAGGAACCTCATTAATGGTACTGCTTCAGAGGAACCTCATTAATGGTACTGCTTCAGAGGAACCTCATTAATGGTACTGCTTCAGAGGAAGAGGTGTTAACATTTTTTGGTATAATAAAAAAATAAGATCGTGGGTTTATGATTACCTCCCTTGAACTAATCACGTCACCTGGGACGTGGGGTAGCCCACACTCCGACGCAGTGATGACTTAGCATAACATCACTGCCACAGACTAATTTGCATATCACATGACCGGACTTTTTCTCTTGTTTGTAAACAAACGCGCATATTCATAATAAGAAGAGACTGGCCTTACGCAAGCTTTTCGGTGCGCTCTTCACAATGTTTTACTTTGTTACATATATATTCTTCCACAAGTGCGACAGTAAGATTTATGACAGTACATGTTTAGATATCAAACTGGCTGCATCGTTTGCTCTACGTCGGCTTCGATGACAGCACGTGGAGCCGTACAACCTATGTAAACAGAGGATCGCTACGCAAATCGAAATAGTGTTACATGTTTTATGATATTTTTTCAGTGAAACTAAACCATTCTATCATAGATGTTTAATTAGATGTGTAGACTCGTCAAAAATAAAAGAGTTCAGAAATATGTACAGTATATTGAATGGACGGTGCAAGATGTGACGAATCCTCACATTTTTCTGGCCTGTGGCAGAGGTACTATGCTGGCTGGCCGCATGGAACTCTGGGTAGGAGAGTGGGTAGCCTAGTGGTTATCGTTGGCTCCTCACACCGAATGTCCGGGTTCGGTACTATGTGTGAAGCCGATTTGTCGTGTGCCTCGCCGTGACATAGCTGGAATAACACTAACGTAATCACTACACGACGCCCTGTGTCCGTGATGTACGAGTTCCACACTAGCGGGGTTCCACTATGTATGATCTTGTCTATATCTGCAGGTGAAATTCGTGATGTGACTGGTCAGCCACAAGATTTCCGGACACCAACACGTATTGGTGACCGGCTACACAATCCCAAGCTGGACAGAGGCTTCACCTGTAATTACAACCTGCAGGTGACGGGGAACAAAGAGCTTGCCGCCAGGTAAGTGGTCGACCACGCCATATTCATACAAGAAAACTAAATTGGGTAATTAAAAAATGTGTTTTCGACATTTTGGATGTCCCAAACAATAAAATGCATATTTGATATTTTACTTGAGGTGGATTTTTTAAATGAGAGGACACACGACCAAAATATGTCCTGCTTCCAACCTTTCACTTTTCTGTTTCTTTCAGGTACATATTTATTACGCTGTCAATTTATTATGAATATCTTTAACATTGGGATTGGGCAGGGAACCAGTTCAAATGCACAGGCACCAATTACGTCATAACCTGCCGGCATGTTCAGTTAGGAAAACAAAGGCCTCACAGAGGCATAACAATTCAACATTTATATAAACTTTTCCTTTCAATATGAGAAATATTAGTATATATTTTCAAACATTGGTATTAACGAATTCTAAAATTGCGTTTTGGTTCAAATATGAAAAAAGTGATTTGGGGGTGTCCACTTTCAAATACGTTCTCGTTTAAATAATGCAGGAGTGAGGTAGTGAGTATGGTTTTACGAATCATTCAGCAATATACCGCAATATCACGACGCGGGACACCAGAAATAGGGTTCACAGTGTGTACCCATGTGGGGTATCGAACCCGGGTCGAGTGAACTCTTTAACCATAAGCCTACCCCAGCGCCCTAATGATGGAAGGAGAGACGTTCCTACACGCCACATCACCGTCGTTACAACGTCTCCGCCACTTCCTATGTGGTCATCATAGTGGATACCAGGGATAGGTCAGGCCATTGCATCCCATGTTTAATAGAGGATCCGGATCAGAGAGTTCGTGCCCGGATGGTGTGGTGTGTTGCTCATGCTGTCAGTCACTGGTTTGCCGGGTCCAGGTTCCAGTTTCTGGACAGGTCAGTGTAATATAGAGTAAATCTTGCAACATTCACTCACTCACTTCAAGTTGTTTTTCTCCTCAGATTCGAACACCCGGGGTCAGGCCGGTACTTCGAGTGTTGGACCACCGAACCCGCCCTTATGTTTTACACCGGACACTGGCTCAACAACCGCGGGAAGGGAGGGGCGATGTACGGGAGGTACTCGGCGTTCTGTCTCGAGGCCCAGCACTACCCCGACAGCGTCCACAACGTGAGTCTACTATAGTTGAGTTCATCACTGAGCTCGTCCAGTCTCAGTTTCTCCTGTCCACTTGTATCCCTCTGTATATAGAATGTACGGATATCTGCTAGACTGCCACGTTTCAAAAATCTGTCACAGGCGATTTCCTTGTCTGTCATTGGTGCGAAAACCACTCCATGGTCTGTGAAACATGCTTAGCATTGCAGAGACACTAGGCCACTATAATGTGGGTGTTGATTTGCCTCGGGCACATTTAGGGACTGTTCCATAGCACCACAAACGCTGTTTTAGGTTTTGTCTTCATTGTCGAAAGAAACAAATTGTGACGAAGGTATTTATTCGTCTGACTCGGTATCCGGCATGTTTGACTGGCAATCCACTTATCAGAGACCGTACTAAACCTCCCCACATGTTCATATTGTAGAAGGGCAAGGAGTCATCCACAGATGACATCCTCACCTTGCTTGCATGAATCCCCATGTGCACCACACAACCCCACCAAGAAGACAAGGTCACAATGTGAAAAGGGCGCACAAAATAATTCCAATGCCTGATTGTTTTGCGTTTCACAAAACCCTGTTCACCTGCTATGTGAACGTATCGTAGTCAACCAGGACAAACTAACATGTACGTCAAAGCAAATTCCACATGAACGACAGCAAACGATATGACAACATTGCAAAGTATTTTCATTTTGTTTTATGTTGTTTGTATCATATGATTTCTTGGATTGTCTGCATGCCCCGTTTTGATGAAATTTGGTTGGCGGCTACTTGTCGGACATATCCCTGCTTTGCTGTGCCCTGGGGACACCGCTTCACCCACACCTGAGTTACTGTGAGGCACTGAGATCAGAGACGCTGCTGGTCTACTGCTGTATACATATGTCAGACTGATAACATTGCCGGTCTCTACTAGTGGTGGTCCGATTAATTGAAATAATCGAAGATTGGTCGCAATGACGAAACGACCAAGCAATCGATCATGTTTTCTCATAATCGAACACAAACAATTTTGGACCACTTGTTTGCAATAACAGTATTTTTTTAAAAGGTCGATTTTGTCTCGACATTGCATAAGCACTACAAGCTCGTTCCAAGTCATGATTAAGTTTATCTTAACAACTCCAGGAAATGTATGTTCCTAACACACTAGTCATCCTTTAAAGATGTGAAATTTGCAAATGCATTTTGTGCAATTTGCGAAAACCCCGAGAGAACTACATGTTTTTTCTATATTTTTTGTGCATTAACAAACATAACCAGGAAAATTTGATAAATGACGCTTACCAATTATTTTCGATGATTGATCGGTTGTAATGAACCAATCATCAATTATGAGATTTAAACCAATTCCCAACACTAGTCTACTGGACACGTCTGCATAATACTGTTATTCGATTTGTTTGGCAGGAGATAGTGATGACGCTGTGTTTCTCATTTGTTTAGCCCAAGTTTCCCAACACCATCCTGCGCCCTGTACCGCCAGAGCACCACCTATCGGTTTGGAGTCATGACGTCATAGATCTGTCTGGAGCGTAAACATCCAGAGACGTTGTTTCCATGGTTACGGATAAACGACACTTTCATTGAGCGATGATCTGTATCTCTTTTGGGTGTAAAATGACACTGGTATCTCATTACACAATCAGACATGTTTTAAGCCTGTTAATATTCGGGATGGTATAAGATTAAGTGATCACGAATGTGCGAATTTGGGAGTGTTAGTGTTGTATCATCGCATAATTGTAATAAATATATTTCTGTATAGCACCCTTGTAGTTGTGTCAATGCAGGACGGCCATTTAACCATGCGGGGATTGCGCCTGGTTTGTACCCCAGTACCTGGAGCATGTCGTGTCAACCACCTAAATAGGTCACTGTGTCACCAGGACTCGTTCTGCAAGGTGATCTGAGCAAAACATTACTACTTCTTTTTACGGTTTTGATCTTGTTTTTGTGGTTTTACATACATTGGACACATACTGGCCTGGTTTATACCCAAAGGGAGGCAATCACTGAGCGGCGTGTATTAGATAGCAAAGAGTGATCACCTTGCAATGGCTTCTATCACAGAGGAGGAGTTTGGGGTGACGAAGACCGGAGAACATGTCAGCAGGTAGATAAACCCACTCTGTCACGGCTGTGGCTCACATTTCTTGTTCGTACACACAGAAGATTTACACCTGCTGGTACAATATATCACAAGTATCAGACATTTGTATCGAACACGTATTGCATAATACTGGCGTAGCTGCATGCACTCGGTGGAGTTTTCTAATATGTATTGTCACTAAAGCTGAGATACACGTCAATGGATGCCTGCTTTGTTTGTCAGTTAGACATTCATCCAACCGTGATCCAACTTTATTCCCTCGAGTGAATATTTTCGAATACACTAGTCTATAAGGCCCCTTGCCCGTGAAGACGGCACATGTGACCTTTCACCTCAGCTGCGAACGTAATCTATACTGCCCCTGGCCTTGACCTGAAGACGTCCGCCGACACGGAACATACGCCAGCTCCCACTGCTATAATGAAAGTACACGAGTATCTCTATACACGACTATCTCTATACACGACTATCTCTATACACGACTATCTCTATACACGACTATCTCTATACACGACTTATGCACGACTATCTCTATACACGACTATCTCTATACACGACTATCTCTATACACGAGTATCTCTATACACGACTATCTCTATACCTCTATACACGACTATCTCTATACACGAGTATCTCTATACACGACTATTTCTATACACGAGTATCTCTATACACGACTATCTCTATACACGACTATCTCTATGCACGACTATCTCTATGCGCGAGTATCTCTATGCACGACTATCTCTATGCACGACTATCTCTATGCACGACTATCTCTATGCACGACTATCTCTATGCACGACTATCTCTATATACGACTATCTCTATACACGAGTATCTCTATACACGACTATCTCTATGCACGAGTATCTCTATGCACGAGTATCTCTATGCACGACTATCTCTATGCACGACTATCTCTATACACGAGTATCTCTATACACGAGTATCTCTATACTATCCCTATACACGAGTATCTCTATACACGAGTATCTCTATACACGACTATCTCTATACACGAGTATCTCTATACTATCCCTATACACGAGTATCTCTATGCACGAGTATCTCTATGCACGACTATCTCTATACACGACTATCTCTATACACGAGTATCTCTATACACGAGTATCTCTATACACGAGTATCTCTATACTATCCCTATACACGAGTATCTCTATACACGAGTATCTCTATACACGACTATCTCTATGCACGACTATCTCTATACACGACTATCTCTATACACGACTATCTCTATACACGAGTATCTCTATACACGACTATCTCTATACACGAGTATCTCTATACACGACTATCTCTATACACGACTATCTCTATACACGACTATCTCTATACACGACTATCTCTATACACGACTATCTCTATACACGACTATTTCTCGGATAGTTAAGACTATATTGAGTGTTCCCTATATGAGGATTATAACCCCACATTACATTCAGCACAACTAAGGTACGCGATTTGCCCTATCAAGAAGCTCTAACCCCTGCTACTCAACACTGAAAGGTAATCCCTTTTACTTTATGTAGAACCCGGGAGACTCCGACCAAGATACCCCGTGGCCAGAATACGGAATATATGCTGCCAAATATAGAAGTACATACACAGAGTACATGGCAAAACTGTTTTGGCATAAATATAAACGTGAAAACTGGAGTGAAAGTTGCGCGTACGTGTAGCGGTTTTTAACGTTATTAACTGCATTACAGCAAAAACAACACTGAAGTCAATTCTTATAGTACTGTAAAAATAATAACTTCTCCGATTGCAAATGCAATAACTACCACAAAACCCGAGGACACGAGTAGGAAATTTAAATTACATTTGTGACGTCATTCCATTGTCTGTTCGCTCCATTACTTTTCAGGAATGGAGCGATGTGTACCAGTTTCAAAATAAAACCTTCATTTTGTCATTTTGACATTTAATTTTGATAAGAGAAATATTCCCAATACTTCGAATGTGATTTAAGTAGGGTAATATCCTCGTAACTCTCCATTCCTTAAAAAATAATATGCCTCGGCCCCTCCGGGGCCTCGGCTCCATTATTTTTTAGGAATGGAGAGTTACTCGGACATTATTACCCTCTACGAAATTCACAAACCCTGCTCATTCTCGTATCAGCCAATCAGAATACAGTACTCTGTTAGTGGGCGTTGCCTAATATATTTATTGTTTATAGAAACAGAAACGGTAGAAACAGAAACGGAGCATGTCGTGTCAACCACCTAAATAGGTCACTGTGTCACCAGGACTCGTTCTGCAAGGTGATCTGAGCAAAACATTACTACTTCTTTTTACGGTTTTGATCTTGTTTTTGTGGTTTTACATACATTGGACACATACTGGCCTGGTTTATACCCAAAGGGAGGCAATCACTGAGCGGCGTGTATTAGATAGCAAAGAGTGATCACCTTGCAATGGCTTCTATCACAGAGGAGGAGTTTGGGGTGACGAAGACCGGAGAACATGTCAGCAGGTAGATAAACCCACTCTGTCACGGCTGTGGCTCACATTTCTTGTTCGTACACACAGAAGATTTACACCTGCTGGTACAATATATCACAAGTATCAGACATTTGTATCGAACACGTATTGCATAATACTGGCGTAGCTGCATGCACTCGGTGGAGTTTTCTAATATGTATTGTCACTAAAGCTGAGATACACGTCAATGGATGCCTGCTTTGTTTGTCAGTTAGACATTCATCCAACCGTGATCCAACTTTATTCCCTCGAGTGAATATTTTCGAATACACTAGTCTATAAGGCCCCTTGCCCGTGAAGACGGCACATGTGACCTTTCACCTCAGCTGCGAACGTAATCTATACTGCCCCTGGCCTTGACCTGAAGACGTCCGCCGACACGGAACATACGCCAGCTCCCACTGCTATAATGAAAGTACACGAGTATCTCTATACACGACTATCTCTATACACGACTATCTCTATACACGACTATCTCTATACACGACTTATGCACGACTATCTCTATACACGACTATCTCTATACACGACTATCTCTATACACGAGTATCTCTATACACGACTATCTCTATACCTCTATACACGACTATCTCTATACACGAGTATCTCTATACACGACTATTTCTATACACGAGTATCTCTATACACGACTATCTCTATACACGACTATCTCTATGCACGACTATCTCTATGCACGACTATCTCTATGCACGACTATCTCTATGCACGACTATCTCTATGCACGACTATCTCTATGCACGACTATCTCTATATACGACTATCTCTATACACGAGTATCTCTATACACGACTATCTCTATGCACGACTATCTCTATGCACGACTATCTCTATACACGACTATCTCTATACACGAGTATCTCTATACACGAGTATCTCTATACTATCCCTATACACGAGTATCTCTATACACGAGTATCTCTATACACGACTATCTCTATACACGAGTATCTCTATACTATCCCTATACACGAGTATCTCTATGCACGAGTATCTCTATACACGACTATCTCTATACACGACTATCTCTATACACGAGTATCTCTATACACGAGTATCTCTATACACGAGTATCTCTATACTATCCCTATACACGAGTATCTCTATACACGAGTATCTCTATACACGACTATCTCTATGCACGACTATCTCTATACACGACTATCTCTATACACGACTATCTCTATACACGAGTATCTCTATACACGACTATCTCTATACACGACTATCTCTATACACGAGTATCTCTATACACGACTATCTCTATACACGACTATCTCTATACACGACTATCTCTATACACGACTATCTCTATACACGACTATCTCTATACACGACTATTTCTCGGATAGTTAAGACTATATTGAGTGTTCCCTATATGAGGATTATAACCCCACATTACATTCAGCACAACTAAGGTACGCGATTTGCCCTATCAAGAAGCTCTAACCCCTGCTACTCAACACTGAAAGGTAATCCCTTTTACTTTATGTAGAACCCGGGAGACTCCGACCAAGATACCCCGTGGCCAGAATACGGATTTTACGCAACAGATTAAATATGTTGAATGAAGGGACCTGATTAGTATGTTGAGCGCACAAGTTAACATCTTGAGCGCACAAGTTAGTATGTTGAGCGCACAAGTTAATATCTTGAGCGCACAAGTTAGTATCTTGTGCGCACAAGTTAATATCTTGAGCGCACAAGTTAGTATCTTGAGCGCTCAACTTCGTGTTTAGCATTTAATGGCATTAATGGAACGCACGTTTGCTTGACTGATGGCTAAAATGTACAAACTTCTATCCTTTTTGGAAGATTTCAAACGATGCAAAGTCGGAGTTAACTATAGGTGTTTATGATGACTTCTAATATTGGTACAACGTATTATGAACACTAGCATAAAGCTTGGATACCTTGTTTTGTGCTACGGCTTTATTATGAATATATAGTATTACATGACCATGAAAAATGTAAACGTTGAGTGTTATACTTAATTATAAAACTGATGTCTGATGTATTGAGTTTAATTCTGTACAATATCATATAAAAGCCGCCTTATTTATTTGATCCATTAGTATGTGCACGTATAGCACATGTACCGACTTTATTTCTTACTAAAATACCATGTTCCCCGTTTTACTTCCTCCGTTTCAATCCCTTATGTATACGTATGTGTGTTGTAGTTTATTTAACATGTTTTAACAACACAGGAAGTTGAAGAATAAACACGTCGATGAAGACGGTGTCTTGAGCGAAATTCAACGCCATCCGGGTCCAACACTATTAGCAACGAACGTACACTATCCTGTTTCACGATTAAACCGCATTGGATACATTTTTTATGCATCCAACGATAACCATGTCTTTGTCCAGATCGTGGAAGTTGTCCGCAATAAAGTCTGTAAGATCAGCGGGCCGCTGGGGTAGCCTCGTGGTTAAAGCGTCCGCTCGTCACGCCGAGACCTGGGTTCGATTCCCCATGGGTACAATGTGTGAAGTCCATTTCTGGTGTCCCTCTCCGTGATATTGCTGGAATATTGCTGAAAGCGGCGTAAACCGTACTCACTCACTCACTCACTGTAACATCAGCAAATCTGGTATCTGGTGCGAAAGAGGGACATACACCTCAGAATACATACACGTGTCTAGTAGGAACTGAAATGTTTTCCATAGTAATGTCATATATTGTACTGAATGAAAGTAATAACGAGTTGTGCGCATGCGCTTTACACACTTGCGATTCATATAGATATTTCCATATTGGAATATGCCAGGAATCAGGACCTTGGTCGGGTGGGTTGTGACACGTGCCCCGGAACACCCTGTCCACCCACACTATGGCGGTGGATAAGACCTTCTCAATCTGTCAACACTGGACCGAAGCTTATATGACGCATGACCAAAACAGGTGTTGCAGTTTTAAAATAAATAGCACAGCTGTTGTAAAGTACAGAAGATGTCACTGGAGATAAGTGTTACTAAGTCGCCCAGTGTGGATTCCAAGTTACAACTTCTTACCAACAACCTGTACTTGTCATAGATATGTCTGGTGGTTAGATTTGGCGGCTTGGTTGCTAGCATCCCATTTTACCAGATGAAGTACTCATAATATCATTCACCGTTTTCTTCTGGTCCAATCTTAAATATTTCCAGGCTGTTTTGCATGTTGTGTATTGTCCAAACGACTTGCTATCGCTCTGTAAAACCAATAATTCAATCATAGTATAACGAATACAAACACGCTATGAACACCAGAAAACAACAAGTGCAACGTTATCCACTCTTCTTCTTATTCTTATTGTATTCTCTGTTCCTAGATAATGATAGGATGTCCTATTCCCATCACCAGGTTACCAAGACAACAAACCCTACATCGGCACTGTCATTGGACGAGTGGCTAATCGTATAGCAGGAGCTAAATTCTCATTGGATGGTAACACTTATAACCTGGCAGCCAATCACGGGTCCAACTTCATACACGGCGGCGAAAAGGGCTTCAGCCAAGTCGTCTGGAATGCCAATGTTGTGGACGGCAAGAAGCTTCAACTGAGATACGTCAGCGACGATGGCGAGGAGGGTTTCCCGGGTGAGGTGACGACAACTGTGACGTACGAGCTGACAGATGACAATCAACTGTTCATTCAGTACGAGGCTAACACCACGAAAGCCACGCCCATCAACCTGACAAACCACGCCTACTTCAACATGGCCGGACATGTAAGATTTCCCGTGCTGCAGTCCCGTCACTAAATACCCAGTCTCCACAGTCGAAGAGTAGTCATTGTAAAAGGCCACTGATATTCAAAAATGGAAAAGAAATCAAGTTCATTTTACCAATTTCTTTTATATATAAAATAATAGCGAATAACAGAAGTGAACAGGCATTTACTAAATATTGATATTGATACAACTACCAACCCATGCGGTATCCACGGTATTCCACACCCACCACACAACCCTCCCTGCCTTGGGGTAATCACTGATGGAAAACAAAAGTAAACTTACCTCCCTTTTCCCGTCAGTCTGCAGGCCACATTGACGACCACGTGGTCAGTATCAACTCTGATGCATACGCCGTCCTTGACGACGCCTTCATACCTACAGGTGAGGTGACTACTGGGATCAGTTGATGTAACAGTGATGAAGTAACAACAACCCAGCTGATCTGCAGGGCGTGGTTGCCAACATGTGATTACTGTATGGTAGCTATAGTCTGTTTGCAGTGAAAACGTACCGATGAATTTCACTTTAAACAATAAAGTAAACAAAAGTGAAATTAAGATTGCGAATCCTAATAATCTTGCCTTGTCAGGTGAACATATAAATCTCAGAATTTTATTAAACTTAGGATAAACGTTTAACAAACGATCACAGATTCATATCGCTATTATTGGTTTGTATTACAAGGTTGGTGTTGCTGGTTTTGAATCAACATGTGTAATTGTCTGATAGGTTTCCGCTTCTTGAAGGTGAACTAAGAGATGTTACTGGAACTCCTCTCGACCTGCGCAGCCCGATACGGCTGGGAGATCACATGACGTCAGTTCCGGGCGGGAAAGGTTATACTGTCAGCTATAACCTGAAGGAGTCGGGGAACCTGAAACATGTAGCAAGGTGGGCGTGGCATGTCTGTTCCCCTGATACTGGGTCATCTACACAACCTCTTATATTGATGGACGCGTGCTTCTTGTGTAATAGAATGGTAAATGGTAAAATGAAGACAGGATTGTTTCTAGGTCATGTCATAGGGTAAGAGTTTGGGACTGCACACCCCTGTGTATACAGATTCCTGTACATATTGCCCCGTGATGAGTGAATGAGTGTTGTATGTCAGTGATACTGTAGCTGTATCCATGGAGGTTGTAAGTAAGGAGTATGAACCAGTCGAAACAAACAGCCGAGCCTCAGGAACCCGAGGACTTGTCGGTGTGTCAGCTGATGTTGATGAGGTTGATGATGTTGATGAGGTTGAGGTCGTAACGCCGTAGCTGCGTCCAACTATGCTTGACCTGCTGCTTCTCGTTTAACAGAGTGGAGCACCCGCCATCAGGACGTGTACTTGAAATGTCAACAACAGAACCCTCCGTGATGTTCTACACAAGCTACTATCTCGATGTAAAGGGCAAAGGTGGTGTCACCTACGCGAAATTTGGAGCATTTTGTCTTGAAGCCCAGCATCACCCAGACAGTGTGAATCAGGTGAGTTAACTCAACTGTCTGGAAGCCCAGCATCACCCAGACAGTGTGAATCAGGTGAGTTAACTCAACTGTCTGGAAGCCCAGCATCACCAAGACAGTGTGAATCAGGTGAGTTAACTCAACTGTCTGGAAGCCCAGCATCACCCAGACAGTGTGAATCAGGTGAGTTAACTCAACTGTCTGGAAGCCCAGCATCACCCAGACAGTGTGAATCAGGTGAGTTAGTTAACTCAACTGTCTGGAAGCCCAGCATCACCCAGACAGTGTGAATCAGGTGAGTTAACTCAACTGTCTTGAAGCCCAGCATCACCCAGACAGTGTGAATCAGGTGAGTTAACTCAACTGTCTTGAAGCCCAGCATCACCCAGACAGTGTGAATCAGGTGAGTTAACTCAACTGTCTTGAAGCCCAGCATCACCCAGACAGTGTGAATCAGGTGAGTTAACTCAACTGTCTAACCAGCATTACCCAGACAGTGTGAATCAGGTGAGTTAACACAACTGTCTGGAAGCCCAGCATCACCCAGACAGTGTGAATCAGGTGAGTTAACACAACTGTCTGGAAGCCCAGCATCACCCAGACAGTGTGAATCAGGTGAGTTAACTCAACTGTCTTGAAGCCCAGCATCACCCAGACAGTGTGAATCAGGTGAGTTAACACAACTGTCTGGAAGCCCAGCATCACCCAGACAGTGTGAATCACGTGAGTTAACTCAACTGTCTTGAAGCCCAGCATCACCCAGACAGTGTGAATCAGGTGAGTTAACACAACTGTCTTGAAGCCCAGCATCACCCAGACAGTGAATCACGTGAGTTAACTCAACTGTCTTGAAGCCCAGCATCACCCAGACAGTGTGAATCAGGTGAGTTAACTCAACTGTCTTGAAGCCCAGCATCACCCAGACAGTGTGAATCACGTGAGTTAACACAACTGTCTTGAAGCCCAGCATCACCCCAGACAACTGTTTTGAAGCCCAGCATCACCCCGTGTGTGAATCAGGTGAGTTAACTCAACTGTCTTGAAGCCCAGCATCACCCAGACAAGTGTACATCACGTGAGTTAACTCAACTGTCTTGAAGCCCAGCATCACCCAGACAAGTGTACATCCCGTGAGTTAACTCAGCAAGCCCAGCATGACCCAGACAAGTGAGTAATCAACCGTCTTGAAGCCCAGGTTAACTCAACTGTTAACATCACCTGTCAGTTGAAGCCCAGCATCACCCAGACAAGTGTGTACATCACGTGAGTTAACTCAACTGTCTTGAAGCCCAGCATCACCCAGACAGACAGTTAACTCAACTGTAGCATCCAGACAGTGAGTTAACTCAACTGTCTTGAAGCCCATCACCCAGACATCACCCAGACAGTGTGAAGCCCAGCATCACCCAGACAAGTGTACATCACGTGAGTTAACTCAACTGTCTTGAAGCCCAGCATCACCCAGACAAGTGTGAACCCAGACAAGTGAGTTAACTCGGCTGTCTTGAAGCCCAGCATCACCCAGACAAGTGTACATCACGTGAGTTAACTCAACTGTGTACATCAGGTGAGTTAAGCCCAACTGCATCCACCCAGACAGGTGTAAATCAGGTGAGTTAACTCAACTGTCTTGAAGCCCAGCATCACCCAGACAGTGTGAACCAGGTGAGTTAACACAACTGTCTTGAAGCCCAGCATCACCCAGACAAGTGTACATCACGTGAGTTAACTCAACTGTTTTGAAGCCCAGGACCACCCAGACAGTGTGAATCAGGTGAGTTAACTCGGCTGTCTTGAAGCCCAGCATCACCCAGACAAGTGTACATCACGTGAGTTAACTCAACTGTCTTAAAGCCCAGCATCACCCAGACAAGTGTACATCAGGTGAGTTAACACAACTGTTTTGAAGCCCAGCATCACCCAGACAGGTGTACGTCAGGTAAGTTAACTCAACTGTCTTGAAGCCCAGCATCACCCAGACAGGTGTACATCACGTGAGTTAACTCAACTGTCTTGAAGCCCAGCATCACCCAGACAAGTGTACATCAGGTAAGTTAACTCAACTGTCTTGAAGCCCAGCATCACCCAGACAGGTGTACGTCAGGTAAGTTAACTCAACTGTCCTGAAGCCCAGCATGACCCAGACAAGTGTACATCACACCATCTGCTAGCCCCGTACATCGTTACTGATGCTGGAACCAGTTTCACGCTGAACAAGTCTCGCTTCTTTGCAGGTCGTCAGTTTTCTTTGGATTGTTCTGGTCTGTTCTGACATTTCTACTTCTATTTCGAACACTTAGGATGATTCAGTTGTTTCGTTCTTTCAGCCCAGTTTCCCAAGCACCATCCTCCGACCCGGCGAGACCTACAGACAGACAACCGTCTACAGATTCAGTGTAGACGCACAGTAGACGGACATGCACCGTCTACAGATGTAGAGTAGACACCGTTAGTCAGCAGAGACATGGCATGCACATTTCTTGCATTACCTTGACCTTGAATCCTACCTTAATCAAGGGGTTGACGTTTACTGTGCATATCTATGAATAAATATATACCATTCCCCCGGCTTATGTAATCTATACGTTGGCTGGGTGAGAGACGTCGTGTTGACCCCATCAGTGGGTTGTGGACAGTGGTGGATGAATGTGATGTACCTGTGGAGTTGTAAGTAGGAGCATATAATGCTCTAACTGGAGCGGAATACCCAAAATAAAACTCGGGATATTGAATCCAGGGAACATAGACCTGTAATAGTTCAGTCAGACATAAAGTAAGAGCGTAATGTCGTTAAATCAGCAGGTTAGAACAGGTCGTCTGCAACTCATACTTGCAGTAAGAGGCGACTAGCGGATGTTTCATGACTAGCAGGGTCAGCTCGCTTACTTGGCTAATGTATGTCGACGTTTATCAATTGTGTAGATTGATGCTCGTGATATCAGTCACTGGATTGTCTGGTCCAGACTCGATTATTCGATATTATTTTCATTCATTCATTCGATACTGTACGATAAGCTGCTCCGTCGCCACAAGCTCAAAGGTGAACGGAGACCCTTTCTCACACAGACTTGAGTTGAGTTCGAGCCTCTGGTGTATCTTCCTACACACTGTCGCCAGTGCACAAACACCAAGGACGACAGATTACAAGTGTATACAGTTTCAGAACGTTTCTGGGAAGACACGCACACAACACACTAGCTGTGTTATGGTACAGGCTGGGAGGGTATTGGACGGGGACTGAGTAGATAGCGGCTGGGAGGTCCTCCTTACACAACGGTGACACTTGTACAGGCTGGGAGGTCCTCCTTACACCACGGTGACACTGGTACAGGCTGGGAGGGTATTGGACGGGGACTGAGTAGATAGCGGCTGGGAGGTCCTCCTTACACAACGGTGACACTTGTACAGGCTGGGAGGTCCTCCTTACACCACGGTGACACTTGTACAGGTTGGGAGGGTATTGGATGGGGACTGAGTAGATAGCGGCTGGGAGGTCCTCCTTACACCACGGTGACACTGGTACAGGCTGGGAGGGATGGGGACTGAGTAGATAGCGGCTGGGAGGTCCTCCTTACACCACGGTGACACTGGTACAGGCTGGGAGGGATGGGGACTGAGTAGATAGCGGCTGGGAGGTCCTCCTTACACCACGGTGACACTTGTACAGGCTGGGAGGGTATTGGACGGGGACTGAGTAGATAGCGGCTGGGAGGTCCTCCTTACACCACGGTGACACTGGTACAGGCTGGGAGGTCCTCCTTACACCACGGTGACACTGGGACACAAGGACAAGTACAGGTAATGGTTGACAGGGTGTTACAGTATATACAATGAAGGTAATGACTTCTGCAGAAACAATATACTCTGTCAGCCTGCGTTGATGTGTGTGTTAGTGTGTGTATGTGTGTGTGTGTGTGTGTGCGTTAGTGTTAGTTTGTGTGTGTGGTGCGTGTCTGTGTGCGTGCGTGCGTGCATGTCCATATAGACGTCTGGAGCGTGACCGACAGCGACGACGACATTCATCGCATGTTTGTATTGATTGTATCGGGACTACCGGTGAAGACAGTGTGTACCGAACATCGAGAGTCATCTGTCTCCCAGGAAGATCTACCAACATGTGGAATCTACAGCAACATTCAAATAAAGCTTGCAGTGAATGTAGCGTGACATGGACAAGGGAGGTAATTACTAAGTGCCTTGCAGTAGATAACAGGCTGAGGACAAACAATGGCTTCTATCACAGAGGAGGAGTTCGGGGTGACGAAGACCGGAGAACATGTCAGCAGGTAGATAAACCCACTCTGTCACGGCTGTGGCACCATACTGACCATTTCTTGTTTAGAAAAGCCTCACAGCTTGGCACCACAGGGCAGCCTCGCCGTCAGTGAAGGCGTGCGTTTGACAGGTGAACTTTACAGTGATAAGACATAGCATAGGATGCGATACTCTCATGAAACACCAGAGGCTCCTTGTAGGTGTACGTCTGTGTGACGTGCATGTGTGTGTGCGCGTGCGTGCGAGCGTGCTTGTGTTTGTTTTGTTTTTTTACCCTTGTTGTACTGATGGTCTGGTTGCCTCTAGTTCCCCCTGGTTGTACTGGTCGTCAGGTTGCCCCTAGTCCCCACTGATTGTGCTGGTCGTCTGGTTGCCCCTAGTTCCCCTGATTGTGCTGGTCGTCTGGTTGCCCCTAGTTCCCCTGATTGTACTGGTCGTCAGGTTGCCCCTAGTTCCCCCTGATTGTACTGGTCGTCTGGTTTGCCCCTAGTTCCCCCTGATTGTACTGGTCGTCAGGTTGCCCTAGTGGTCCCTGATTGTACTGGTCGTCTGGTCTGGTCCAGGTTGCCCTAGTTCCCCACTGATTGTACTGGTCGTCTGGTTGCCCCTAGTTCCCCTGATTGTACTGGTCGTCTGGTTGCCCCTAGTTCCCCTGATTGTGCTGGTCGTCTGGCCGTCCCCAGGCTGGTTGCCCCTAGTTCCCCACTGATTGTACTGGTCGTCTGGTTGCCCCTAGTTCCCCTGATTGTACTGTGCGTCTGGTCGTCCCCTGGTTGCCCTGGTCGTCTAGTTCCCCCTGATTGTACTGGTCGTCTGGTTGCCCCTAGTTCCCCACTGATTGTACTGGTCGTCTGGTTGCCCCTAGTTCCCCCTGATTGTACTGGTCGTCTGGTTGCCCCTAGTTCCCCACTGATTGTGCTGGTCGTCTGGTTGCCCCTAGTTCCCCTGATTGTACTGGTCGTCAGGTTGCCCTAGTTCCCCCTGATTGTACTGGTCGTCTGGTTGCCCCTAGTTCCCCCTGATTGTGCTGGTCGTCTGGTTGCCCCTAGTTCCCCCTGATTGTACTGGTCGTCTGGTTGCCCCTAGTTCCCCCTGATTGTACTGGTCGTCTGGTTGCCCCTAGTTCCCCCTGATTGTACTGGTCGTCTGGTTGCCCCTAGTTCCCCACTGATTGTACTGGTCGTCTGGTTGCCCTAGTTCCCCACTGATTGTACTGGTCGTCTGGTTGCCCCTAGTTCCCCTACTGATTGTACTGGTCGTCAGGTTGCCCCTAGTTCCCCAATTGATTGTGCTGGTCGTCTGGTTGCCCCAGGTTCCCCTGATGATTGTACTGGTCGTCTGGTTGCCCCCCTAGTTCCCCTGGTCGTCTGGTTGCCCCTAGTTCCCCTAATTGTACTGGTCGTCTGGTTGCCACTAGATTGTACTGGTCGTCTGGTTGCCCCTAGTTCCCCTGATTGTACTGGTCGTCAGGTTGCCCCTAGTTCCCCTGATTGTACTGGTCGTCTAGGTTGCCCTAGTTCCCCCTGATTGTGTGGTCGTCTGGTTGCCCTGGTCGTCTGGTTGCCCCTAGTTCCCTGTGATTGTACTGGTCGTCAGGTTGCCCCTAGTTCCCACTGATTGTACTGGTCGTCTGGTTGCCCCTAATTCCCCTGATTGTGCTGGTCGTCTGGTTGCCCCTAGTTCCCTGTGATTGAATTGATCGTCAGGTTGCCCCTAGTTCACTCTGATTGTACTGGTCGTCTAAACGTGTCTCACTCAGGTCTGTAACGAGATTGGTCAGGAGCTGGGTTATCTTGCTGTTCTCATGACCTGTAACAAGACACAGGCCATCTAGGTCATCTCGGGACCTTGGCCTACAGGCTGTGATCCAGTCATGTAATGAGGACAGTGATTGAGTAACTAAATACGAGTTCTCATAGTTCCAGAAAGTTGATTATATTTACAAGTTCAGAGAAAACGTTATATAAGCTGCCAGACGAAATCATGCACCAAGTGGCAGACACAGACATTTGGGGGTTAGTCCAGGTGCCCCCGGCTTCAAAATATTTTCGTAAAGCTAAAACGACCAGAAGACATGATTTTAAAACTACATGTCAACACAAATTTTGTAATTCTGTTTCTCCGCCAGATACACCCTTACGAATGGCAATAATGTCCTTGTCCGCGTCTTGAACTACGGCGCCACCATCACTGACATCCTTGTGCCAGATAAACACGGCGACGTTGACGACATCAGTCTCGGCTTCGACGATATGACAGGTTGGTTGTGAGACGAGATGGTAGTTGGTAGTGTGATGTTGCCGGACCAACCTTACCTTGATTCGGTCACACACCGGCGTAATCGACCACCTTCAGTTTAACCCATGTCTGACATACAGGCTGTATCTGTGTGATTTGGCATATCGCCTCACCGCAGACGGGGTGACATCAGCTTAAATGGGATTAATCCATAAAACATCGAATATCAGATTTAGTGTGACGTGGAATGAAAACCGTTCACTGTTTTATGAAGGCGCTAATACAGTCACAGAGATAACACTGCATGTGGTTAGACAGTAGGTAAAGACTCGATCATATGTTCATATTGCAGGTTACGAAAGCAACGCAATATTCTGCCTTGGCTCTATCATTGGACGGTATGCTAACCGTATTAAGGGAGCTAAATTCTCATTGGACGGGGAAACGTACAACCTTACAGCCAATCACGGGGAGCATCTATTACATGGCGGCGTGAAAGGCTTTGACCAAGTCGTCTGGAACACCAATGTTGTGGACGGCAAGAAGCTTCAGCTGAGATACGTCAGCGACGATGGCGAGGAGGGCTTCCCGGGTGAGGTGACGACAACTGTGACGTACGAGCTGACAGATGACAATCAACTGTTCATTCAGTACGAGGCTAACACCACGAAAGCCACGCCCATCAACCTGACAAACCACGCCTACTTCAACATGGCCGGACATGTGAGCGATCAAACATATCCTCATCCAAGCAGTTGAATATTTTGAATATTTCAAGTGAGCTTAATTTAGAACACGGTATACATTTATACAAGGGCAATGAAACAGTGGTCTGACATTTGGTTTTCATTATAACCTCCATAGACTTTAATACACCTGGTCGGGTGATGCTTCAGCTTTGTTTTACCCTGTAATATAGAAGCCCCCCTAAGAGGCCTCGACAGCAGCAGCGCAGCAGGCAGTATCGGTACAAACTCCTGAATGTGTGCCTGTATGTGGGGCATGTACAGGGCGTGTGTAGGGCACGTATACTGGGCGTGTTTATAGTGCACTAGTATAGAACATGTGTGAAGGGCGTGACTGCAGGGTATGTGTTTATTGGTGAGGATAGGGTATGAGCATAGGGCGTGTGTTCTGGCTATCCAGACAGTGTGTATGTAGAGGGCATGTGTACAGCGTCTGCGGAGGACAGGCGTTTAAGGCATGCATAAAGAACATGAGTATAGGGTGTGGCTACAGGGCATGTGTACAGCGTCTGCCGAGGACACGTGTTTAAGGCATGCATAAAGAGCATGAGTATAGGGTGTGGCTACAGGGCGTGTGTACAGCGTCTGCAGAGGACACGTGTTTAAGGCATGCATAAAGAGCATGAGTATAGGGTGTGGCTACAGGGCATGTGTACAGCGTCTGCAGAGGACACGTGTTTAAGGCATGCATAAAGAGCATGAGTATAGGGTGTGTCTACAGGGCATGTGTGCAGGGGTGTGTATAGGGCATGTCTGAATCAGGCATGCAATTGGAAGTGTTATTGGGCTTGTTTATAGAGCGTGTACATGGGCCATTAGTTAGATCGAGACTATTCTCGAGTTTTAAACGTGGCAGCTAGTGGACAAACTTACCAACGTGGTTAGGTGTTGGGATGTGAAATGTTCTTATCTGTCAGCGATATATAGATAACACTTTGTAACAGATAATACTTTAACAAAAGATAATGCGCCCCCTGCCCATCCATGCATATATCGCTGATCTAACACAAAATATCTCTCTGTTCGTCAGTCTGCCGGCCACATTGACGACCACGTTGTCAGAATTAACTCTGATGCATACGCCGTCCTCGACGACACTCTCATACCTACAGGTAAGGTGACCTTGTTGATTTTGTGTGGGTCACATTATTTGCGCGTTGTTTGAATTACAATACAGCGGCATAAAACAAGATTGCATGCCTCCCTCCCTTGTTGACAGCTGTGGAAGCCGTGACGAGCAATTATTCCTATGAGTTGAATGTTTGCAAATTGTCACTGTGCCCCAGTATTGTGTACTCTCAATACATGCCCACATTTAATTTGCAATTTTCTTTTACAGAATAATATAGTTAAATGCAACCATGAGGCTTGGGGTGATCCTGGCACAGTCAAGCTGGTTAGATGTATCATCAAGTCCTGTGCCCCCTCAATACGCAGATCAGACAGCGAATGAGACTTTCCCTACATTATTATAAAGGCTATAATCAGGATAGGTGCTGTTGGGATTATTACTGTTTACATTTCAGGTGAGCTAAAAGATGTTGATGAAACCCCTTACGACCTGCGGAGTCCTGTACGGCTGGGAGATCATATGACGTCAGTTCCGGGTGGAACAGGATATACTGTCAGCTATAACCTGGAGGAGTCGGGGAACCTGAAACATGTAGCAAGGTGGGCGTGGCATATCTGTTCCAAAACCGTCATTTTGTACGGTAGGCGTGACGTGGGTCTGTACCTTAGACCGTCAGTTTGTACGGTGGGCGTGACATGTATCTGTACCTCAGACCGTCATTTTGTACGGTTGGCGTGACCTGGGGCACGTAGCTGGAGAAGATATTCCTGCACGCCTATGCAGTGGCCTGTGGGGATCTAAAGATACAAATAAGTGGATAAATCAACATCTTCAATCTGTTTTGGGAACTAGGTCGTTTTAATACTGTCTGTACTGTATGAATGGAAAGGAATATAGGACAAAATAGAGCGGTCGGTAAGAATCCTGTTTTATTTGTTTCTTCTCGTTTACAGAATGGAGCACCCTCCATCAGGGCGGGTCCTGGAAGTATCCACAACCGAACCATCGGTCTTATTCTACACCAGCTACTACCTCGACGCCAAGGACAAGGGAAAAGATGGCGCCACTTATGGGAAGTTTACAGGGTTCTGTCTTGAAGCCCAGCATCACCCAGACAGTGTAAACCAGGTGAGTTAACACAACTGTCTTGAAGCCCAGCATCACCCAGACAGTGTGAACCAGGAGAGTTAACACAACTGTCTTGAAGCCCAGCATCACCCAGACAGTGTGAATCAGGTGAGTTAACACAACTGTCTTGAAGCCCAGCATCACCCAGACAAGTGTGAATCACGTGAGTTAACTCAACTGTCTTGAAGCCCAGCATCACCCAGACAAGTGTACATCAGGTGAGTAAACTCGGCTGTCTTGAAGCCCAGCATCACCCAGACAGTGTGAATCAGGTGAGTTAACACAACTGTCTTAAAGCCCAGCATCACCCAGACAGGTGTACACCACGTGAGTTAACTCAACTGTCTTGAAGCCCAGCATCACCCAGACGAGTGTACATCACGTGAGTTAACTCAACTGTCTTGAAGCCCAGCATCACCCAGACAGTGTGAATCAGGTGAGTTAACACAACTGTCTTAAAGCCCAGCATCACCCAGACAAGTGTACATCACGTGAGTTAACTCAACTGTCTTGAAGCCCAGCATCACCCAGACAGTGTGAATCAGGTGAGTTAACACAACTGTCTTGAAGCCCAGCATCACCCAGACAAGTGTGAATCACGTGAGTAAACTCGGCTGTCTTGAAGCCCAGCATCACCCAGACAGTGTGAATCAGGTGAGTTAACACAACTGTCTTGAAGCCCAGCATCACCCAGACAGTGTGAATCAGGTGAGTTAACACAACTGTCTTGTAGCCCAGCATCACCCAGACAGTGTGAACCAGGTGAGTTAACACAACTGTCTTGAAGCCCAGCATCACCCAGACAAGTGTACATCACGTGAGTTAACTCGGCTGTCTTGAAGCCCAGCATCACCCAGACAGTGTGAATCAGGTGAGTTAACACAACTGTCTTGTAGCCCAGCATCACCCAGACAGTGTGAACCAGGTGAGTTAACACAACTGTCTTGAAGCCCAGCATCACCCAGACAAGTGTACATCACGTGAGTTAACTCGGCTGTCTTGAAGCCCAGCATCACCCAGACAAGTGTACATCACGTGAGTTAACTCGGCTGTCTTGAAGCCCAGCATCACCCAGACAGTGTGAATCAGGTGAGTTAACACAACTGTCTTAAAGCCCAGCATCACCCAGACAAGTGTACATCACGTGAGTTAACTCAACTGTCTTGAAGCCCAGCATCACCCAGACAGTGTGAATCAGGTGAGTTAACACAACTGTCTTGAAGCCCAGCATCACCCAGACAAGTGTACATCACGTGAGTTAACTCGGCTGTCTTGAAGCCCAGCATCACCCAGACAAGTGTACATCACGTGAGTTAACTCGGCTGTCTTGAAGCCCAGCATCACCCAGACAAGTGTACATCACGTGAGTTAACTCAACTGTCTTGAAGCCCAGCATCACCCAGACAAGTGTACATCACGTGAGTTAACTCGGCTGTCTTGAA
Source organism: Haliotis rubra (assembly GCF_003918875.1). Lineage (NCBI taxonomy): Eukaryota > Metazoa > Mollusca > Gastropoda > Lepetellida > Haliotidae > Haliotis > Haliotis rubra. The sequence goes on along the minus strand of NW_025766558.1, from coordinate 664,734 downwards.
GCCCAGCATCACCCAGACAGTGTGAACCAGGTGAGTTAACACAACTGTCTTGAAAGCCCAGCATCACCCAGACAAGTGTACATCACGTGAGTTAACTCAACTGTCTTGAAGCCCAGCATCACCCAGACAAGTGTACATCACGTGAGTTAACTCAACTGTCTTGAAGCCCAGCATCACCAAGACAAGTGTACATCACGTGAGTTAACTCAACTGTCTTGAAGCCCAGCATCACCCAGACAAGTGTACATCACGTGAGTTAACTCAACTGTCTTGAAGCCCAGCATCACCCAAGACAAGTGTACATCACGTGAGTTAACTCAACTGTCTTGAAGCCCAGCATCACCCAGACAAGTGTACATAACGTGAGTAAACTCGGCTGTCTTGAAGCCCAGCATCACCCAGACAGTGTGAATCAGGTGAGTTAACTCAACTGTCTTGAAGCCCAGCATCACCCAGACAAGTGTACATAACGTGAGTAAACTCGGCTGTCTTGAAGCCCAGCATCACCCAGACAGTGTGAATCAGGTGAGTTAACACAACTGTCCTAAAGCCCAGCATCACCCAGACAGTGTGAATCAGGTGAGTTAACTCAACTGTCTTGAAGCCCAGCATCACCCAGACAAGTGTACATCACGTGAGTTAACTCAACTGTCTTGAAGCCCAGCATCACCCAGACAGTGTGAACCAGGTGAGTTAACACAGCTGTCTTGAAGCCCAGCATCACCCAGACAAGTGTACATCACGTGAGTTAACTCAACTGTCTTGAAGCCCAGCATCACCCAGACAAGTGTACATAACGTGAGTAAACTCGGCTGTCTTGAAGCCCAGCATCACCCAGACAGTGTGAATCAGGTGAGTTAACTCAACTGTCTTGAAGCCCAGCATCACCCAGACAGTGTGAATCAGGTGAGTTAACTCAACTGTCTTGAAGCCCAGCATCACCCAGACAGGTGTACATCACGTGAGTTAACTCAACTGTCTTGAAGCCCAGCATCACCCAGACAAGTGTACATCACGTGAGTTAACTCAACTGTCTTGAAGCCCAGCATCACCCAGACAAGTGTACATCACGTGAGTTAACTCAACTGTCTTGAAGCCCAGCATCACCCAGACAAGTGTACATCACGTGAGTTAACTCAACTGTCTTGAAGCCCAGCATCACCCAGACAGTGTGAACCAGGTGAGTTAACACAGCTGTCTTGAAGCCCAGCATCACCCAGACAAGTGTGACACCAGGTGAGTTAAAGCTCAAGACAGTGTCTTGAAGCCCAAGCATCACCCAGACAAGTGTACATCACGTGAGTTAACTCAACTGTCTTGAAGCCCAGCATCACCCAGACAGTGTGAATCGGGTGAGTTAACACAACTGTCTAAAGCCCAGCATCACCAAGACAAGTGTACATCACGTGAGTTAACACAAGTGTCTGGAAGCCCAGCATCACCCAGACAGTGTGAATCAGGTGAGTTAACTCAACTGTCTTGAAGCCCAGCATCACCCAGACAAGTGTGAATCACGTGAGTTAACTCAACTGTCTTGAAGCCCAGCATCACCCAGACAGTGTGAATCAGGTGAGTTAACACAACTGTCTTGAAGCCCAGCATCACCCAGACAGTGTGAATCACGTGAGTTAACACAACTGTCTTGAAGCCCAGCATCACCCAGACAGTGTGAATCAGGTGAGTTAACACAACTGTCTTGAAGCCCAGCATCACCCAGACAGTGTGAATCACGTGAGTTAACACAACTGTCTCGAAGCCCAGCATCACCCAGACAGTGTGAATCAGGTGAAAGAATGCCAACACTGCCAACAATGGGATGGATGTAATCAAATACTTTAAGTGCATTTGTTGCCTAAATAATATAACAACTGAAACGGACGTAAAATGCCCACGCCACACCTTCTTTGGACATACGTCCCATCTATTTGTCGTAGACTCGGCTCAGAAGCAATGACGTCCTCGAGTCATGTATACCTTGTTATGGTATCGGCATCCCGACAGGGCAAACCGAACATGATATGTGAGATGTGTATTGAGTATTTATATTTACTGAATATAAATGTAGAACCCATGGTCACCCAACTAAACAACCTCAACTGATCTCCAGTCCCCACCGCCATGACAAACACAACCACTGCCTTGACAAACACAACCACAGTCATGGCAAACACAACCACAGTCATGACAATAGAACCATTGCCTTGACAACCAACACCACAGTCATGGCAAATACAACCAGAGTCATGACAAATACAACCACGGTCATGACAAACACAACCACTGCCTTGACAAATACAACAACTGCCTTGACAAACACAACCACTGCCCTGACACTGCATTGACAAATACAACCACAGTCATGACAGACACAACCACAGTCATTACAATACAACCACTGACTTGACAAACACAACCACTGCCTTGACAACCAACACCACAGTCATGACAAACACAACCGCAGACATGACAAACACAACCGCAGACATGACAAACACAACCGCAGACATGACAAACACAAACGCCACTAAATACCTAGCTGATGGCGCATCCTGCCTTGAACAGACAGCCCATTCCCCCAGCTTCCACGCAAGCACGCAAGCACGCACGCACGCACACACACACATTTGTGTGGAATTATGGCGGAAACAATCCGGGTTGAAAACAGTGTTGTGGTTGACGTGGCCCCAACACACGGGCTTGACAGCAGTGTCTATAATGTACATATTACAGTCACAGCTAGCAATATCACAATACTCATTGCCAAGACTATGGAATACTGTAAGGGACATTCTCGCGATCTCGCATTCTCGCGATCTCGTCCTTTGGAATCAAGCTTAAAATACCAAAAGAGCGAGAATGCGAGATCGCGAGAATGTCCCTTACAGTATTCCATACAAGACAGAGTGAGTCATCCTTTCTCCATTGTTTCAGCCCAGTTTCCCAAGCACCATCCTCAGACCCGGCGAGACTTATAGACAGACAACCGTCTACAGATTCAGTGTAGACGCCCAGTAGACCGGCGAACGTCTAGTGACTCCTTGGAGAGGTCCCCGACACTGCGCCTCCTCTCCATGTTTCCTGGGCCCATGTTACAGGCAGTCAGAGCGACCTGCACACCGCTACAGACATTACTCCTTACACGTATTTGACTTATATACCCGTATATATATATATATATATATATATATATATATATATGCTCAGTTCAAACCTATGTGCGTTGTATTTCGTAAGGCAAAGTTTGTTATCCTGTGTGCCCACACTGATTAGAAATTAAAGTAATACTTTCCACTGATTCCATTTTTGCATACTTGCCACATACTAACTACGAAACGATACTGTGCACCGATGAAATCAAAATAATATATATTTGAACAACAAGTGTACATATATACAAATGTAAACACAGAAATTAGTGAATTCAATTGAACACGCATGCATGGGCTACATTTCGTGATGTTGGTGGTCCGGCATTGGCACGTGCAAACACATTTGTGCATGTGCATCTCGATACACTGAGAGCACACATTTGTCAGAAGCTGCTCACAGTTTGGAAGCTTAATTGTTTGACATCGACATCATGACGTCATGAGGCTAAGGGGATGGTACGGTGAGGAAATCTCACGTCAGATGGCCGAGATTTCCACTGCCAGCGAAACACCATTTCAGCACAGTTGAGACGTTGTCAGAACAATAATGAAATTGCAGATCGCCCACGTGCAGGACGTCTACGTGTCACAACGCCGAGACAGGACAGATAGATGCGGGTGCCCCATCTCCGACACTGGTCTCAGACTGCAGGCACCACTGTTCAGGCCATTCCAAGACTTCGGCGTATCAACTCCAACACAGTCAGGAACCGCTTGCTTCATTATGGGACATGACTCGTCCCGCCATACGACCTATCCTGACGCAATGTCATCGTGAAAGCCGTGAAAGGTGGTGCCGAAATCCTGTCAATTTCGGTTATGGTGGAGGACTTTTCACAGACAATTAAACATTTTCCATAGTGAAGGAGGTCAACGTGTCTACAGACGTCTTGGGAAGCTTTGTATTCAAGCCTGTGTCTTGGAGAGGAATTGGGATGGTTCCGTGATGACTGGGGGGTGGGATAAGTGCACGTTGGAGAAAATCTTTAGATGTTGCTCGGGGCAATTTGACAGGTGTGGGCTGAAGAGAACAATTCCGTTTCTTCACCGCCCTGGACCACGATTACCACTCCATGCCCACAAGCGGCTATAGGTTGATGGGGCTTTCTTCCACAGCACAATATAACAAAACTGCCTTGGCCTGCAGATTCACCGGATCCCTACAGAGCATGCGTGGGAGGAAATAGAGCGACATCTACGCCGTGTTCCGCCGGATAACGTTCCTGATTTAGCCACAGATTTACAGAGAATTTGGGAAGCCATTCCACTTGCCTTCCAGCCTATTTGATAGACTCCATGCGTCGGCGATGGACTGCTGTGCTCGGGGTAGGCATACACGTCACTGAGCTGGTGACATCGGTGGCATTGGTGGTTGACCCCTGCCCCGAACCTGGACTCTTAACGTCAATGTCATGGACATTATAACCTGCTGTTATGCTGTCTTTTTATACTCTCAAAACCTACACAAAACTTTTCATTGCTGTTATATTTCCAAATTTAGAAAGAATTTTAACAATACAGCTTTTTGTGGCAAACAACGGGTGATAATAAAGACAAGAATAGAACCACGTCAATTACTGTTAATTTCCTCATAAAATTACGTGAGTGAGTTGGGTTTTTTTTTACCAACTCTCTGTATTCCTGTATGTCATGGCTGCCGGCTGTGGCAGGAAAGCCGGAAGTGCTGCATGTCTCTGACGTAAAGCACTTGGTGAAATTGGTGAGTGAATACTCAGGATCTGGCTCGTGAGCGTGACAAAGGTCAATAGTTTACATCCGGGTACCTTGAGTGTCCCTGGAAACAGCTGTTTGTGTGTCCATTCACTAGTCCCATTAGGTCATCTCTCGGCTGCTGCACTGGCCGACACGCTCATGCTTCAGAGCAGAGACCATATACACTGTGCAACTATGTATTGATTGGGTCAAGATTAAAAAACATTTACAAACATCAGTAAAAAGATGGATGTCATTATCAGTGACATGTTGAGGACGATGTTAGAATTGGGAAGTGTATTTCCAGTGCTGGATGCTGGATGAGGGACAGAACCTGTCCTCCGAGGTGTCCTGTCGGTGGTGGGGAAACGTGTAGCTTTTGCGAACAGTCGATTTGTCGTGTGTGATCGTGCGGCCCCATCTGCTCGCCCCCCGAGATGTTCTGTTGGCGGTACGGGGTCGCGCAGGATGGTTGGACGTCTTGATATAGTTTCTGAAAATATGAAGAATGATGCTGCATATTACAAAGGTCACTAGTCACTCACTCACTCACACAACCGATATCATTTATCTCATTCCCACTCATTTCAACTGAACGCAACACAACCAATGTCATCCCTACTAAACCGATGTCAACTCAGTATCACTTCACCCCCCATCCCTCCCCTCCCACTCACACATGTCTTCTCACCTGTTCCATCTGTTATTGTTGACATCACTGCCCACCCCTCCCCTACCACTCACACATGTCTTCTCACCTGTTCCATCTGTTATTGTTGACATCACTTCACCCCCACCCCTCCCCTCCCACTCACACGTGTCTTCTCACCTGTTCCATCTGTTATTGTTGACATCATTTCACCCCCACCCTCCCTCCCACTCACACATGTCTTCTCACCTGTTCCATCTGTTATTGTTGACATCATTTCACCCCCACCCCTCCCTCCCACTCACACATGTCTTCTCACCTGTTCCATCTGTTATTGTTGACATCACTCCCACCCCCCACCCCTCCCTCCCACTCACACATGTCTTCTCACCTGTTCCATCTGTTATTGTTGACATCACTCCCCATCCCTCCCCTCCCACTCACACATGTCGTCTCACCTGTTCCATCTGTTATTGTTGACATCACTCCCCACCCCTCCCTCCCACTCACACGTGTCTTCTCACCTGTTCCATCTGTTATTGTTGACATCACTGCCCACCCCTCCCTCCCACTCACACATGTCTTCTCACCTGCTCCATCTGTTATTGTTGACATCACTCCCTACCCCTCCTCTCCCACTCACACACGTCTTCTCACCTGTTCCATCTGTTATTGTTGACATCACTCCCCACCCCTCCCCTCCCACTCCACCGTCTTCTCACCTGCTCAATCTGTTATTGTTGACATCACTCCCCACCCCTCCCACTCACACATGTCTTCTCACCTGCTCCATCTGTTATTGTTGACATCACTTCTTTGCCACAACATCGCAGCTTCCATGTTCCCACATCAACAGCTTGAAACTTGACAATGACAACACTCAGAGTTGTTTCATTACTAAACAGCGGGTCACTCAAATAACCTTCACAATTACTCTGGCAGTCGACTGTTGTGCTACAAAAACTACTGTCTTGGTGTCAGGCCGAACCAGCACTATGTGTGTCGCGGGACAGTCGCACGACGCTCTCATGTAGGACGCAACGCCCTGCACGACCATCTTCTCCGTCTGTAGGATGACACCAGCTGCAACTGACAGGACAAAACTAGGTCAGCAAACAGATTGGATTTGTTAGTTGTTTAACGCCGCTCTCAGGAATGATCAAGCTATTTGACTGCGGTCTGTAAATAATCGTGATAGCCCAGTGATCAACAGCATGAACATCGATCAACGCAATTCGGATACGATTGCATGTGTCAACCATGTCAGCGAATCTGACCAACCGGTCCTGTTAGTCGCCTCTTATAAGCTTATAAGCATTGGAGTCTGAAGAGGGATTCTAAAGCGGATCAAAATACACACACACACACACACACACACACACACACACACACACACACACACACACACACACACACACACACACACACACACACACACACACACACACACACACACACACACACACACACACACTCTCTCTCTCTCTCTCTCTCTCTCTCTCTCTCTCTCTCACACACACACACAGAGGTACTAACACACACTTTAATGATCCCAATCCCGCGTTCCTTGCCTCCAATCAACACTGTGTCCAGCACTCGGAAGCAAGAGGTTAATAATGTCCTGCTTCGTGTTTCGTGAATCTGTGTCTACTGTGACCCACAGATGGAATGACATGCCTCTAACCACAGCCTTACGATCACATTTAAGGTTAGTTTCATGTCTAACATGTCATAGATGAGCCGCCGACAATGTCTGTGAGAGAAGTAGGTGGTGATACTTACCATCAGTCAGATCCATGGTCCGCCGACAATGTCTGTGAGAGAAGTAGGTGGTGATACTACCATCAGTCAGATCCATGGTCCGCCGACAATGTCTGTGAGAGAAGTAGGTGGTGATACTTACCATCAGTCAGATCCATGGTGTGCCGACAATGTCTGTGAGAGAAGTAGGTGGTGATACTTACCATCAGTCAGATCCATGGTCTGCCGACAATGTCTGTGAGAGAAGTAGGTGGTGATACTTACCATCAGTCAGAACCATGGTCCGCCGACAATGTCTGTGAGAGAAGTAGGTGGTGATACTTACCATCAGTCAGATCCATGGTGTGCCGACAATGTCTGTGAGAGAAGTAGGTGGTGATACTTACCATCAGTCAGATCCATGGTCCGCCGACAATGTCTGTGAGAGAAGAAGGTGGTGACACTTACCATCTGTCAGATCCATGGTGTGCCGACATTGTCTGTGAGAGAAGTAGGTGGTGATACTTACCATCAGTCAGATCCATGGTCTGCCGACAATGTCTGTTAGAGAAGAAGGTGGTGATACTTACCATCTGTCAGATCCATGGTGTGCCGACAATGTCTGTGAGAGAAGTAGGTGGTGATACTTACCATCAGTCAGATCCATGGTCCGCCGACAATGTCTGTGAGAGAAGAAGGTGGTGATACTTACCATCAGTCAGATCCATGGTCCGCCGACAATGTCTGTGAGAGAAGTAGGTCAGATCCATGGTCCGCCGACAATGTCTGTGAGAGAAGAAGGTGGTGATACTTACCATCAGTCAGATCCATGAGCAGCACCATGTTCAAGGTACTGAACCAAGACATCATTGTAGTCATATTTATATAATCCGTTTGGTCCTCTCCACACACAATAGATCCGATACACAGGCCTCTTAATCACCAGAAGCTCCTTGATACACCCTCACTGCCTCGCTGGGATGTCCTTATTGAGCATGAAAACAAACTATAGGGCTGTTTGCCTCTTCTTCTTTCAGTGTCACCTTTCACTGTTTGCCATTTGTGTCTGTAGTGTTGGACTCTGATAATAATTTATAGCTCATTGTCAGAATCGCCCTCTCATCCCACACTTATGCCGGAAGAGGCCTTCTCCTGTGAGTGCAGCGATCGTGCTGGTCACGTGACAATTTTTGATCCTGGTTCAATATACCACAAAATGCCCTACAGTGGCGGATGTGATGAAGACATTGTTTTGCGCTAAACTTGATTTGGCATAGTAATGGTTTATACGTGTGATAAATTACGCCTCAGTTCTGGAAGGAAGACCTCGGATATCGGCAAGGCTGGACGCTTGTCTGGTTCCTTTACATTACATTATCATGTCCTGTGTTTCTCATGCTTTTAGTAGGAGTGGACTGACCGCACGAACACATGGCTGGTCACTCACTCACTCACTCACATTTTGTCAGTACAGCCGTGAGACCATTGACCTGAAATTGTACGTAGGTTTGATCACGTGATCAGCTTGTCAGTGAGCAGCATCCCTGTGACGTCACAGCCATTATTAGTATATCCGTAACATAGTGAGTTGATGGACAGCTATGACGGGATCCATACCAGTTAATCTGTGCACGGGTTGGAAGCCAGTCAGCCAGACAACTGGGACATTACCATAACCTAGTGTGGAGTTTGGCGCTATATAAATGGACACATTATTATTATTATTATTATTATCCCTGGTGTTCATGCCCGCCAAGCGGTTCCATGCTAATTTAAAGTTATTCAAACAAACGCAGAAAGACATAGACATAGCATGTGATAGGGTTGTTTGTTTGCATGGATAATGACGGTCGTAGATTAACACAACAGGGATAATGACGTTCGCAAGTTCACACAACGTGGTTAGTGACGGTCGTAGATTCACACAACGTGGTGAATGACGGTCGTAGATTAACACAACGTCGTCGTCGAGATGTATAAGGTCCAGTGTACAATGTAAACTGTACGGTGCGTACTGCATAACGTCTAGTGTACAGTGCGTAGTGTATAGTGTATAACGTCTAGTGTACAAAGTACAGTGTGTAGTGTATAACGTCTAGTGTACAATGTACAGTGTGTAGTGCGTAGTGCATAACGTCTAGTGTACAATGTAAAGTGTATAGTGTATAACGTCTAGTGTACAATGTACAGTGTGTAGTGTATAACGTCTAGTGTACAATGTACAGTGTGTAGTGCATAGTGTATAACGTCTAGTGTACAGTGCGTAGTGCATAACGTCTAGTGTACAATGTACAGTGTGTAGTGTATAACGTCTAGTGTACAATGTACAGTGTGTAGTGTATAACGTCTAGTGTACAATGTACAGTGTGTAGTGTATAGTGTATAACGTCTAGTGTACAATGTACAGTGTGTAGTGTATAGTGTATAACGTCTAGTGTACAAAGTACAGTGTGTAGTGTATAACGTCTAGTGTACAATGTACAGTGTGTAGTGTATAACGTCTAGTGTACAATGTACAGTGTATAGTGTATAACGTCTAGTGTACAATGTACAGTGTGTAGTGTATAGTGTATAACGTCTAGTGTACAAAGTACAGTGTGTAGTGTTAAGTGTATAACGTCTAGTGTACAAAGTACAGTGTGTAGTGTATAACGTCTAGTGTACAATGTACAGTGTGTAGTGCATAGTGTATAACGTCTAGTGTACAATGTACAGTGTGTAGTGTATAACGTCTAGTGTACAATGTAAAGTGTACAGTGTGTAGTGTATAACGTCTAGTGTACAGTGCGTAGTGTATAACGTCTAGTGTACAGTGCGTCGTGTATAGCGTATAACGTCTAGTGTACAGTGCGTCGTGTATAGCGTATAACGTCTAGTGTACAGTGCGTAGTGCATAACGTCTAGTGTACAATGTAAAGTGTATAGTGTATAACGTCTAGTGTACAATGTACAGTGCGTAGTGTATAGTGTATAACGTCTAGTGTACAATGTAAAGCGTCTAGTGTATAGTGTATAAGGTCTAGTGTACAAAGTACAGTGTGTAGTGTATAGTGTATAACGTCTATTGTGTAGTGTATAGTGTATAACGACTAGTGTAAACTGTAAAGTGTATGTAGTTATAACGCCTAGTGTACAATGTACAGTGTGTAGTGTATAGTGTATAACGTCTAGTGTACAATGTACAGTGCATAGTGTATAACGTCTAGTGCACAATGTACAGTGTGTAGTGTATAACGTCTAGTGTACAATGTACAGTGTGTAGTGTATAACGTCTAGTGTACAATGTACAGTGTGTAGTGTATAGTGTGTAACGTCTAGTGTTCAATGTACAGTGTGTAGTGTATAGTGTATAAGGTCTAGTGTACAATGTACAGTGTGTAGTGTACAATGTACAGTGTGTAGTGTATAGTGTATAACGTCTAGTGTACAATGTACAGTGTGTAGTGTATAGTGTATAACGTCTAGTGCACAATGTAAAGTGTATATAGTGTAAAGTGTATAACGTCTAGTGTACAAAGTACAGTGTGTAGTGTATAACGTCTAGTGTACAATGTACAGTGTGTAGCGTATAGTGTATAACGTCTAGTGCACAATGTAAAGTGTATATAGTGTAAAGTGTATAACGTCTAGTGTACAATTTACAGTGTGTAGTGTATTGTGTATAACGTCTATTGTTAACTGTAAAGTGTATATAGTTTATAACGTCTAGTTTACAATGTAAAGTGTATATAGTGTATAGTGTATAACGTCTAGTGCACAATTTACAGTGTGTAGTGTATTGTGTATAACGTCTAGTGTGCAATGTACAGTGTGTAGTGTATAGTGTATAACGTCTAGTGTGCAATGTACAGTGCGTAGTGTATAGTGTATTACGTCTAGTGTACAATGTACAGTGCATAGTATATAACGTCTAGTGTACAATGTACAGTGTATAGTGTATAACGTCTAGTGTACAATGTACAATGTACAGTGTATAGTGTATAACGTCTAATGTACAATGTACAGTGTATAGTGTATAAAGTCTAGTGTACAATGTACAGTGTGTAGTGTATAGTGTATAACGTCAAGTGTTTAAAGTACAATTGATAGTGCGTTGTGCGTGGTGTACAGTCGCGTATAGTGTATGGCAGCCATATTTATAATGCATTATTATGTTCGAAGACATATTTTACGTCCGTATGTGTTTCATTTCTGCACTGCTCGGCCTGTCCACATTATTCCAATTATCTTCAGCCCTGACAGCTACATATGGTCTAATTGCTGGTGCTGTGCCAAGGTTATGCCGTGGTATTTTGCAGCCTGATCAACATGCGATGGGAAACTCAATACAAAGCCTCAGTAATCCGGCCACAGGCACTTTTAGTCAACGTTCACTGAGTTTATAGATCTATATATATTTTAGCATTTAGTTCTCGGCATAAAGATTCAGCCTGACAACGCTCTCCACAAGGGTGTATGACTAAAGGGGTGATGCAGCAGGGAGAAGTCGGGTGGTCCTGATATGGCTCATCATCAGCTCAGGTGTCCTGGCCCCTTCTGTAGGCTCCCAAACACGGCAGCCTTCTGCATTACCCGAGTGTCACCGAGTGGGTGAGGAACCCGGCCACTCGCCGAGGATCAGGAGGTACTAAAACCAGGGGCATCGGGGAGTCCGACAACCTGGGGCTTGGGATGCAAACGAGCCATTTCAAAGATATGGTCTGCATATTTGCCATGTTTTTCCTGAATTTTGTCTTATTATTGGATTGTTTCTCGTCGTTCACTAAGTAGTTTTCCAGTAGTTCTGCAACAATCTTACTGGATATAAGGTTACGCCCATCTGACAGACGATACAGCCACAATCAATGTACACAAACCGAGCTTGTAGATGATATATAACTCTAGATATAACATTTCAGGTATAACCCACCATACACACTGGCAGGCAGTCAGGCACTCATTCGTGCATGCACTCATATACTGTCTGAAAACAGGTCACTAAAACAAAAGACAGGTGACATGATATCCTGATATGAACTTAATATCGCCCCACGGAGCGTGTGATGTTTCACTGGTAATCTATACCCTGAGCCTTATTCAAAGATCAATATAGCATATCCCGGCAGCTATGTACTGACATACAGATCTTCTCTCTCTTCAGCTGTGTACTGACATACAGATCTTCTCTCTTCAGCTGTGCACTTGACAGGGTGGGACGAGAACAAATTCAAGACAGGTAAAGTTCTACTGTATATTCAAATGCTCGAAAACACTGATTTTAGGCCACCTCCGCCTCTGTCTACGACTATTGATCGTACGTTCTGTGAAACATTGTATTGTAGAAACATTTGAATACAGGAATTGTCATAGTGTTCTCTGACCAGTTATTTTCCTTCTCGTCCTATTATGTACACGGGGCGGTGGGGTAGCCTAGTGGTTAAAGCGTTCGCTAGTCGCGCCGAAGATCCGGGTTCGATTCCCCACATTGGTATAATGTGTGAAGCCCATTTCTGGTGTCCCCTGTCGTGATATTGATGAAATATTGCCAAAGCGGCGTTAAACTAAACTCACTCACTCACTATTATGTACCCCAGTAGCCTGAACCCGCCAGGTTCTCCGCCCCATCATGTCCCCCGCCCCATCATGTTCTCCCCCCGCCCCATCATGTCCCCCGCCTCATCATGTTCTCCGCCCCATCATGTCTCCCGCTCCAATATGTTTTTTGATATATGATGGAAATGAATGGTATTGAAGGTAGGCACTGTTTAAATCAAGGTTACTCAGAGCTGGCGTCCCTCACGGACGAGTTTTGGTGCCATTTTTATTCCATGTTTACGTATATGATTTTGCTGATGATCTCGATTACATGACCGGACTATCTGGTGATGACACATCATTAGACAAGGCATCTGAAAGTCTCATAAACATTTATACTTTCATCGAACAGCAAATCGCCATAACATGTATCTGATATTGTATCCAAAATCTCGAAAGTGTTCTACTCAATGAGAAAACTTAAAACCCTTCACAAAAGTTGAGACGGTTTCCTAAAGCACCATTTTGAAAAAGAACTTAGTTTACAATCGGAAAGACTCCAGATTGAAGCTGAAAAAATTATTGCATTGCTTCCCAAGTTTTTCTCCTTTCAGTTCACTTAATTACGAGGCAGGTTTTGAACACTGTCAGAACGTAGAAGAAGAAAATGTTCTCTATTTCATTATAATGAGAAACACACAAGTCCAGTTTACCTAAAAGAAATAGTTCTTCACTGCGGAGGCTCCAGGAGTCTTTATAATTTATGAAATTGGGGCATTATTTCCTTGCCCCCGAACTTTGCCAGGAGTGAGACAGACTCCCTCAAATCATCAGTGGATATATGCATCGTTTATGAATTTATGAATATTGGACAAATTGTTTAAGTCACTTTTGATCCAAAAAATCCAAATTTCCCATTTTACTCCTTTCTTACTTCAGGATCGTCGTCGGAGTTTACATCTACTGTCACACAACAAAACCAGTTGTCATCGATAGGCAACTCGTCATCACATGTATGTGTATCAACTTCGTTCATTATTATTATACAACTATTTCTAGAAACCTATATTTCTTAGAAGTTTGGAAAATATGTTATTGCGGTTATCCCCTACCTTTTGGAGAGTATATGTTAGGAGTGTGTTATTTACTTTCCTTCTCGTATTTATTGGTGTATAAATAATATCAAACATGTATCATTTTCATTAATAAGGCAAACTGAGATACCATGGCTGCAGAGCGGGGGAAGATGCTTGCTGAAGATGAGAAGTGCATCCAGACACACATAATGGACATAGAGGTGGAGCTGGACGCCAAGGACATCACTGGGACTCTCTTCTCCAAGAACGTCATTGACCTGAAGGACATGCAACACATTGAGTCGGGAACAACCCGGGCTGACAGAACCAAGAGGTTCCTGGATATCCTCATGTTCAGAGGCACCAATTCCTTTCAAGTCTTCTTGTATGCTCTCGACACTATGGGGTACAAGGGTCTAGTGCGGAAACTACGAGCCACCAAGGAGTCCAACAGTCTGACCTCGGCACTACACAGAAGACAAACCGAAACACAGCTTTCTAGAGAGTTCACTGATCTGAGCAAGCGTATGGAGACAATCATGGCAGCCTTGGATAGACAGACGCATAGGATTGACGAAATGTCCGAGTCAAAGAATCTCTATGCAACGAAGGAAGAGGTCGAGGGTTTGAGGCTGGACTTGGCTACCAAGGAGGAATTACAAACCTTTCGGAAGGAAATATTGGCGTCTATGGCGGATATAACAGCGACGTTGAGCAACATCAAGGAGATGTCTCTCATGAATGATGACAATCTGGGCACAATTCAGTCACTGAAAGAACAAGTTCGGAAAAAAGACGAACTGCTTGAAATTGCTCGATGTCAAATTTCTGACCTTCAGACAAAGGTTTCCGTTCTGGAAGAAGAAAACAGATCTCTTAAAACTACCATAGAACAGCAGCAAGGGGACATAACCAACTTGGAGGCCGTGGTTCAGGAGGAAATACAAGAACGCAGAACGGCAGAAGCACGGTATAGGAGGCACAGGGATAAGGACCGGGAGAAGCATGCACGAGACATTGCGGACATTGAGCGGAGGAGGCAAGAAGACATGCATCAACTGGAGAGGAAGATGGAGGAAGATAGGAAAAGGCAGGAGAGGGAAAGAAGAGAAGATCGACAGCAAATTGAAAAGGAGTTGAAGGAAAATCTTGAGAATCAACTGAAGACCATCCGTGAGGAAAGTCAGGTGAGTAATGGTCGTGCTCAGACAGCTGGAACCGGTGTCTATGGTGTCAAGAAACCCATCCACAGAAGAAAAGCTTGGAACTGAGACTAGAGATGGTTCTTGACAATATGGAAATGGTTTTGTCGCTTGTATTCAGCTTGAGACAGTTAAACATATACCGTATATATGCTTGGAGACTTGACACCTCTGGAGGAGTCGCCAATAACCTATCACTTGAGAAACAAATACTATTTCCTGAACATCTCGAGCCAACTGTAAACTAACCTGTTTCTCCAGTTACCGAGGGGACGTACTCACCCGTTAAATCTCGTGTTATCATTATACTTTATGATTATTCGTGTGCGCGCGCACATGCGCGTTTCAGATTGTGCCACATTCGTTTTATACTCGCTGCCTGCTGAATTTGGTTTTCTGACAGAGAAACTCACTTTACGTTCTGAGTGACTGTGGAGTTCCTGGAAGGGCACTGCAAACATATGATTAATTTACAATATATTTCCTTTGTATGGAGAAATAGATTTCATATGTGAATAAAGTTGTGGTTATATTATGTAAAGGAATGATCTAATACTGTGGTTCTATTATGTAAAGGAATGATCTAATACTGTGGTTATATTATGTAAAGGAGTGATCTAATACTGTGGTTATATTATGTAAAGGAATGATCTAATACTGTGGTTATATTATGTAAAGGAATGATCTAATACTGTGGTTATATTATGTAAAGGAATGATCTAATACTGTGGTTATATTATGTAAAGGAATGATCTAATACTGTGGTTATATTATGTAAAGGAAAAGATCTAATACTGTGGTTATATTATGTAAAGGAATGATCTAATACTGTGGTTATATTATGTAAAGGAATGATCTAATACTGTGGTTATATTATGTAAAGGAATGATCTAATACTGTGGTTATATTATGTAAAGGAATGATCTAATACTGTGGTTATATTATGTAAAGGAATGATCTAATACTGTGGTTATATTATGATCTAATACTGTGGTTATATTATGTAAAGGAATGATCTAATACTGTGGTTATATTATGTAAAGGAATGATCTAATACTGTGGTTATATTATGTAAAGGAATGATCTAATACTGTGGTTATATTATGTAAAGGAATGATCTAATACTGTGGTTCTATTATGTAAAGGAATGATCTAATACTGTGGTTATATTATGTAAAGGAATGATCTAATACTGTGGTTATATTATGTAAAGGAATGATCTAATACTGTGGTTATATTATGTAAAGGAATGATCTAATACTGTGGTTATATTATGTAAAGGAATGATCTAATACTGTGGTTATATTATGTAAAGGAATGATCTAATACTGTGGTTATATTATGTAAAGGAATGATCTAATACTGTGGTTCTATTATGTAAAGGAATGATCTAATACTGTGGTTATATTATGTAAAGGAATGATCTAATACTGTGGTTATATTATGTAAAGGAATGATCTAATACTGTGGTTATATTATGTAAAGGAATGATCTAATACTGTGGTTATATTATGTAAATGTAAAGGAATGATCTAATACTGTGGTTATATTATGTAAAGGAATGATCTAATACTGTGGTTATATTATGTAAAGGAATGATCTAATACTGTGGTTATATTATGTAAAGGAATGATCTAATACTGTGGTTATATTATGTAAAGGAATGATCTAATACTGTGGTTATATTATGTAAAGGAATGATCTAATACTGTGGTTATATTATGTAAAGGAATGATCTAATACCGTATTGTATGAAACTGTTGATGCAAGGTCTTCATTACTACCTGTCAGTTGATACTTAACTGACACACACACACTTCATAACAAACACCTGTATATGATAGGACGTCCCACAGCTGGAGCTTGCCTGAACCGCTGGTAGATAATACACATATAAACACATATTGTATTGATTTCCAAGAGCTCGTGACAACGGATTGTAAATGATCGGATTGTAAAGACCGCGACAATCCAGTCCGCTACACCACAATCTAACGTTTTTCCGACCATGGCTTGGTGCCAACAATCTACGTTATCTTCTGTAAACAAACTGAAACTAACCAAGTAACCAACCCACAAACTGGATCGACCTGTTCTCACTTACTACACTTTTATTTGGTTTAGAAAATACACCCTCCTCGGTTACAGGTATGCTATAGAAAAGAGAATTATAAGTCGACATAAATATTGAAAACATTCCACCTTAACAATGCCTATATATAGCGACAGCTTTACTTATAGTAATGGTACTCTATGAATCATGCGTGGAAAATAGATTTTACGTCCCTATGTGTTTTACTTCCTGCCCTGCTCGGCTTGTCCAAATTATTCTATCTTCAGCCATGACGGCAACAAGGTTTAATCGCTGGAGCTGTGCCAAGATTATACCAGGGTAATTTGACAGCCTTGTCAACATGCAATGGGAAACTCAATAAAAGGCCTCTATAATCATGACACGCACTATTAGTCAACGTTCACTGAGTTGTTAGATCTATATATGTTTTAGCATCTAGTCCTCGGCATAAAGATTCAGCGTGACAACGCTCTCCACAATGGTGTATGACTAAAGGGGTGACTTCATCATTACAATAGTCTTTCATGTCGAGCAATATTCCAACAGCTCCCGCCTTTATTGGTTACATTTCACCACTCTTGAGATACAATCGAGCTTGATATCAAACAGCATCTTGCTCAGAAGTTGTTCTATCATTGTCACAACAATCAAGACCTCAGTATGTAAATAATTCAAACTGTTTTATGGTAGACATGCGGAGGGAATATTCGATTGCATATGTTGATGACGGGTGTTACCGGTGGAACGTGTACAATGCACAGTGTGTGGTGTATAGTGCATAACGTCTAGTGCACAATGTAAAGTGTATATAGTGTATAGTGTATAACGTATAGTGCACAATGTACAGTGTATATAGTGTATAGTGTATAACGTCTAGTGCACAATGTACAGTGTGTATAGTGTATAACGTCTAGTGAACAATGTACAGTGTGTAGTGTATAGTGTATAACGTCTAGTGTACAATGTAAAGTGTGTAGTGTATAACGTCTAGTGTACAATGTAAAGTTTGTAGTGGATAGTGTATAACGTCTAGTGTACAATGCGTAGTGTATAGTGTATAACGTCTAGTGTACAATGTACAGTGTGTAGTGTATAACGTCTAGTGTACAATGTACAGTGTGTAGTGCATAGTGTATAACGTCTAGTGTACAATGTGTAGTGTGTAGTGTATGGCGTATAACGTCTAGTGTACAATGTACAGTGTGTAGTGTATAGTGTATAACGTCTAGTGTACAATGTACAGTGTGTAGTGTATAGTGTATAACGTCTAGTGTACAATGTACAGTGTGTAGTGTATAGTGTTGTATACGTCTAGTGTACAATGTAAAGTGTGTAGTGTATAACGTCTAGTGTACAATAAAGTGTATAACGTCTAGTGTATAACGTCTAGTGTACAATGCGTAGTATAGTGTATAACGTCTGGTGTACAATGTACAGTGTATAGTGTATAGTGTATAACGTCTAGTGTACAATGTACAGTGTGTAGTGTATAGTGTGTAACGTCTAGTGTACAATGTACAGTGTGTGTAGTGTATAGTGTATAACGTCTAGTGTACAAAGTACAGTGTGTAGTGTTAAGTGTATAACGTCTAGTGTACAAAGTACAGTGTGTAGTGTATAGTGTATAACGTCTAACGTCTAGTGTACAATGTACAGTGTGTAGTGTATAGTGTGTAACGTCTAGTGTACAATGTACGGTGTGTAGTGCGCGTATAGTGTATAACGTCTAGTGCACAATGTAAAGTGTATATAGTGTAAAGTGTGTAACGTCTAGTGTACAAAGTACAGTGTGTAGTGTATAGTGTATAACGTCTAGTGTGCAATGTACAGTGTGTAGTGTATAGTGCATAACGCCTATTGTAAACTGTAAAGTGTATATAGTTTATAACGTCTAGTTTACAATGTAAAGTGTATGTAGTGTATAGTGTATAACGTCTAGTGCACAATTTACAGTGTGTAGTGTATAGTGTATAACGTCTAGTGTGCAATGTACAGTGTGTAGTGTATAGTGTATAACGTCTAGTGTACAATGTACAGTGTATAGTGTATATAACGTCTAGTGTACAATGTACAGTGTATAGTATAACGTATAGTGTACAACAATGTACAATGTACAGTGTATAGTGTATAACGTCTAGTGTACAATGTACAATGTACAGTGTATAGTGTATAACGTCTAATGTACAATGTACAGTGTATAGTGTATAAAGTCTAGTGTACAATGTACAGTGTGTAGTGTATAGTGTATAACGTCAAGTGTTTAATGAACAGTTTATAGTGCGTTGTGCGTGGTGTACAGTCGCGTATAGTGTATGGCAGCTATATTTATAATGCATTATTATGTTCGAAGACATATTTTACGTACGTATGTGTTTCATTTCTGCCCTGCTCGGCCTGTCCAAATTATTCTATCTCTTCAGCCATGACAGCTACATATGGTCTAATTGGCTGGTGCTGTGCCAAGGTTATGCCGTGGTATTTTGCAGCCTGATCAACATGCAATAGGAAATTCAATACAAAGCCTCAATAATCCGGCCACAGGCACTTTTAGTCAACGTTCACTGAGTTTTAGATCTATATATATTTTAGCATCTAGTTCTCGGCATAAAGATTCAGCCTGACAACGCTCTCCACAATGGTGTATGACTAAAGGGTGATGCAGCAGGAGAAGTCGGGTGTATGACTATAGGGGTGATGCAGCAGGGAGAAGTCGGGTGTATGACTATAGGGTGATGCAACAGGGAGAAGTCGGGTTGTATGACTAAAGGGGTGATGCAGCAGGGAGAAGTCAGGTGTATGACTATAGGGGTGATGCAGCAGGGAGAAGTCGGGTGTGCTGACTATAGGGGTGATGTAGCAGGAGAAGTCGGGTGTATGACTATAGGGGTGATGCAGCAGGGAGAAGTCGGGTGTATGACTATAGGGGTGATGCAGCAGGAGAAGTCGGGTGTATGACTATAGGGGTGATGCAGCAGGAGAAGTCTGATGCAACAGGGAGAAGTCGGGTGGTCCTGATATGGCTCATCATCAGCTCAGGTGCCCTTGCCCTTCTGTAGGCTCCCAAACACGGCAGCCTTCTGCATTACCCACCGAGTGGGTGAGGAACCCGTCCACTCGCCGAGGATCAGGAGGTACTAAAACCAGGGGCATCGGGGAGTCCGACAACCTGGGGCTTGGGATGCAAACGAGCCATTTCAAAGATATGGTCTGCATATTTGTCATGTTTTTCCAGAATTTTGTCTTATTATTGGATTGTTTCTCGTCGTTCACTAAGTAGTTTTCCAGTAGTTCTGCAACAATCTTACTGGATATAAGGTTACACCCATCTGACAGACGATACAGCCACAATCAATGTACACAAACCGAGCTTGTAGATGATATATAACTCTAGATATAACATTTCAGGTATAACCCACCATACACACTGGCAGGCAGTCAGGCACTCATTCGTGCATGCACTCATATACTGTCTGAAAACAGGTCACTAAAACAAAAGACAGGTGACATGATATCCTGATATGAACTTAATATCGCCCCACGGAGGGTGTGATGTTTCACTGGTAATCTATACCCTGAGCCTTATTCAAAGATCAATATAGCATATCCCGGCAGCTATGTACTGACATACAGATCTTCTCTCTTCAGCTGTGTACTGACATACAGATCTTCTCTCTTCAGCTGTGCACTTGACAGGGTGGGACGAGAACAAATTCAAGACAGGTAAAGTTCTACTGTATATTCAAATGCTCGAAAACACTGATTTTAGGCCACCTCCGCCTCTGTTTTACGACTATTGATCGTACGTTCTGTGAAACATTGTATTGTAGAAACATTTGAATACAGGAATTGTCATAGTGTTCTCTGACCAGTTATTTTCCTTCTCGTCCTATTATGTACACGGGGCGGTGGGGTAGCCTAGTGGTTAAAGCGTTCGCTAGTCGCGCCGAAGATCCGGGTTCGATTCCCCACATTGGTATAATGTGTGAAGCCCATTTCTGGTGTCCCCTGTCGTGATATTGATGAAATATTGCCAAAGCGGCGTTAAACTAAACTCACTCACTCACTATTATGTAACCCCAGTAGCCTGAACCCGCCAGGTTCTCCGCCCCATCATGTCCCCGCCCCATCATGTTCTCCCCGCCCCATCATGTCCCCCGCCTCATCATGTTCTCCGCCCCATCATGTCTCCCATCTCCAATATGTTTTGATATATGATGGAAATGTATGGTATTGAAGGTAGGCACTGTTTAAATCAAGGTTACTCAGAGCTGGCGTCCCTCACGGACGAGTTTTGGTGCCATTTTATTCCATGTTTACGTATATGATTTTGCTGATGATCTCGATTACATGACCGGACTATCTGGTGATGACACATCATTAGACAAGGCATCTGAAAGTCTCATAAACATTTATACTTTCATCGAACAGCAAATCGCCATAACATGTATCTGATATTGTATCCAAAATCTCGAAAGTGTTCTACTCAATGAGAAAACTTAAAACCCTTCACAAAAGTTGAGACGGTTTCCTAAAGCACCATTTTGAAAAGAACTTAGTTTACAATCGGAAAGACTCCAGATTGAAGCTGAAAAATTATTGCATTGCTTCCCAAGTTTTTCTCCTTTCAGTTCACTTAATTACGAGGCAGGTTTTGAACACTGTCAGAACGTAAGAAGAAGAAAATGTTCTCTATTTCATTATAATGAGAAACACACAAGTCCAGTTTACCTAAAAGAAATAGTTCTTCACTGCGGAGGCTCCAGGTGTCTTTATAATTTATGAAATTGGGGCATTATTTCCTTGCCCCCGAACTTTGCCAGGAGTGGGACAGACTCCCTCAAATCATCAGTGGATATATGCATCGTTTATGAATTTATGAATATTGGACAAATTGTTTAAGTCACTTTTGATCCAAAAAATCCAAATTTCCCATTTTACTCCTTTCTTACTTCAGGATCGTCGTCGGAGTTTACATCTACTGTCACACAACAAAACCAGTTGTCATCGATAGGCAACTCGTCATCACATGTATGTGTATCAACTTCGTTCATTATTATTATACAACTATTTCTAGAAACCTATATTTCTTAGAAGTTTGGAAAATATGTTATTGCGGTTATCCCCTACCTTTTGGAGAGTATATGTTAGGAGTGTGTTATTTACTTTCCTTCTCGTATTTATTGGTGTATAAATAATATCAAACATGTATCATTTTCATTAATAAGGCAAACTGAGATACCATGGCTGCAGAGCGGGGGAAGATGCTTGCTGAAGATGAGAAGTGCATCCAGACACACATAATGGACATAGAGGTGGAGCTGGACGCCAAGGACATCACTGGGACTCTCTTCTCCAAGAACGTCATTGACCTGAAGGACATGCAACACATTGAGTCGGGAACAACCCGGGCTGACAGAACCAAGAGGTTCCTGGATATCCTCATGTTCAGAGGCACCAATTCCTTTCAAGTCTTCTTGTATGCTCTCGACACTATGGGGTACAAGGGTCTAGTGCGGAAACTACGAGCCACCAAGGAGTCCAACAGTCTGACCTCGGCACTACACAGAAGACAAGCCGAAACACAGCTTTCTAGAGAGTTCACTGATCTGAGCAAGCGTATGGAGACAATCATGGCAGCCTTGGATAGACAGACGCATAGGATTGACGAAATGTCCGAGTCAAAGAATCTCTATGCAACGAAGGAAGAGGTCGAGGGTTTGAGGCTGGACTTGGCTACCAAGGAGGAATTACAAACCTTTCGGAAGGAAATATTGGCGTCTATGGCGGATATAACAGCGACGTTGAGCAACATCAAGGAGATGTCTCTCATGAATGATGACAATCTGGGCACAATTCAGTCACTGAAAGAACAAGTTCGGAAAAAAGACGAACTGCTTGAAATTGCTCGATGTCAAATTTCTGACCTTCAGACAAAGGTTTCCGTTCTGGAAGAAGAAAACAGATCTCTTAAAACTACCATAGAACAGCAGCAAGGGGACATAACCAACTTGGAGGCCGTGGTTCAGGAGGAAATACAAGAACGCAGAACGGCAGAAGCACGGTATAGAAGGCACAGGGAGAGGGACCGGGAAAAGCATGTTCGAGACATTGCGGACATTGAGCGGAGGAGGCAAGAAGACATGCATCAACTGGAGAGGAAGATAGAGGAAGAAAGGAAAAGGCAGGAGAGGGAAAGAAGAGAAGATCGACAGCAAATTGAAAAGGAGTTGAAGGAAAATCTTGAGAATCAACTGAAGACCATCCGTGAGGAAAGTCAGGTGAGTAATGGTCGTGCTCAGACAGCTGGAACCGGTGTCTATGGTGTCAAGAAACCCATCCACAGGAGAAAAGCTTGGAACTGAGACTAGAGATGGTTCTTGAAAATATGGAAATGGTTTTGTCGCTTGTATTCACCTTGAAGCAGTTAAACATATACCGTATATATGCTTGGAGACTTGACACCTCTGGAGGAGTCGCCAATAACCTATCACTTGAGAAACAAATACTATTTCCTGAACATCTCGAGCCAACTGTAAACTAACCTGTTTCTCCAGTTACCGAGGGGACGTACTCACCCGTTAAATCTGCTGTTATCATTATACTTTATGATTATTCGTGTGCGCGCGCATATGCGCGTTTCAGATTGTGCCACATTCGTTTTATACTCGCTGCCTGCTGAATTTGGTTTTCTGACAGAGAAACTCACTTTACGTTCTGAGTGACTGTGGAGTTCCTGGAAGGCACTGCAAACATATAATTAATTTACAATATATTTCCTTTGTATGGAGAAATAGATTTCATATGTGAATAAAGTTGTGGTTATATTATGTAAAGGAATGATCTAATACCGTGGTTGTATTATGTAAAGGAGTGATCTAATACTGTGGTTATATTCTTCATTAAAGGAGTGACCTAATACTGTATTGTATGATACTTTATGTTCTTCATTACTACTTGTCAGTTGATACTTAACTGACACTACATAACAAACACCTGTATATGATAGGACGTCCCACAGCTGGAGCTTGCCTGAAACGCTGGTAGATAATACACATATAAACACATGTATTGATTTCCAAGAGCTCGTGACAACGGATTGTAAATGATAAACCCGCGACAATCCAGTCCGCTACACCACAATCTAACGTTTTTCCGACCATGGCTTGGTGCCAACAATCTACGTTATCTTGTGTAAACAAACTGAAACTAACCAAGTAACCAACCCATAAACTGGATCGACCTGTTCTCACTTACTACACTTTAATCTGGTTTAGAAAATACACCCTCCTCGGTTACAGGTATGCTAAAGAAAAGAGAATTATAATTCGACATAAATATTGAAAACATTCCACCTTAACAATGCCTATATATAGCGACAGCTTTACTTATAGTAATGGTACTCTATGAATCATGCGTGGAAAATAGATTTTACATCCCTATGTGTTTTACT
Source organism: Haliotis rubra (assembly GCF_003918875.1). NCBI lineage: Eukaryota > Metazoa > Mollusca > Gastropoda > Lepetellida > Haliotidae > Haliotis > Haliotis rubra. The sequence goes on along the minus strand of NW_025766558.1, from coordinate 640,167 downwards.
TCCTGCCCTGCTCGGCTTGTCCAAATCTTCAGCCATGACGGCAACATGGTCTAATCGCTGGAGCTGTGCCAAGGTTATACCAGGGTAATTTGACAGCCTTTGAAACTCAATAAAAGGCCTCTATAATCATGACACGCACTTTTAGTCAACGTTCACTGAGTTGTTAGATCTAAATATCTTTTAGCATCTAGTGCTCGGCATAAAGATTCAGCGTGACAACGCTCTCCACAATGGTGTATGACTAAAGGGGTGACTTCATCATTACAATAGTCTTTCATGTCGAGCAATATTCCAACAGCTCCCGCCTTTATTGGTTACATTTCACCACTCTTGAGATACAATCGAGCTTGATATCAAACAGCATCTTGCTCAGAAGTTGTTCTATCATTGTCACAACAATCAAGACCTCAGTATGTAAATAATTCAAACTGTTTTATGGTAGACATGCGGAGGGAATATTCGATTGCATATGTTGATGACGGGTGTTACCGGTGGAACGCGAACACCTGGTGTCATCACTGTGTTGATAGTGATTCATGAACTCATGCTCTGTCATCGTATCTCATTGAGTCAATCACTTGATTGTCTGGTCCAGAGTGGATTGTTTGAAGACGTACAACTGCAATACCACTGACTGCGCTGTCAGATAAACACACATTCAGATAAACACACATTCATGATACAGTGGCAACTGTACAATCCACTCTGCTGTTAGCAGAGATTTCTTAAGAAAGTAGAACGGGTTTTGTCGTTTCTGTTTATTAAAGTTGATGACAAAAGAGTGGAAGTTAACCTTATTATCAGAAGAGAACTAATGAACAAATCACGCCAGTTTGATTAGCTCCAGTTGTTTCTGACCTAGTCCATCCTTCAGCCTTATCTTCCTTATGTGAGTGTATACCATATTAACAATGCGGCTATTGAGAGTGGTGCACCCAGCATTGAGAAACAAACATAATTACATCTCACGTCGTACACTATATACCAAGCGGCAACCCATAGCTGGTACCCATGCAGACATGCAAGTGATTTTACAATGACATGGCTGCCTTGTGCTCCATGGAATAACACGTTATGTTTTTCAACAGATAGATACATGCACAAACAGGAAAAAAGTGGTATCTCAGGCAAATACAACCAAAACGACAACCAGGATCTCTGGAAACGTAGAACATCTAGGGCATGAAGGACATCTACACATCTAGGGCATGAAGGACATCTACACATCTAGGGCATGAAGGACATCTACACATCTAGGACATGAAGGACATCTACACATCTAGGACATGAAGGACATCTACACATCTAGGACATGAAGGACATCAACACATCTAGGACATGAAGGACATCTACACATCTAGGACATGTGGACATCACATACACATCTAGGACATGAAGGACATCATACACATCTAGGACATGATCTACACATCTAGGACATGAAGGACATCTACACATCTAGGACATGAAGGACATCTACACATCTAGGACATGTAGGACATCTACACATCTAGGACATGAAGGACATCTACACATCTAGGACATGAAGGACATCTACACATCTAGGACATGAAGGACATCTACACATCTAGGACATGAAGGACATCTACACATCTCTAGGACATGAAGGACATCTACACATCTAGGACATGAAGGACATCACATCTAGGACATGACATCTAGGACATCTCTACACATCTAGGACATGAAGGACATCTACACATCTAGGACATGAAGGACATCTACACATCTAGGACATGAAGGACATCTACACATCTAGGACATGAAGGACATCTACACATCTAGGACATGAAGGACATCTACACATCTAGGACATGAAGGACATCTACACATCTAGGACATGAAGGACATCTACACATCTAGGACATGAAGGACATCTACACATCTAGGACATGAAGGACATCTACACATCTAGGACATGAAGGACATCTACACATCTAGGACATGAAGGACATCTACACATCTAGGACATGAAGGACATCTAGGACAACATCTAGGACATGAAGGACATCTACACATCTAGGACATCTACATCTCTACACATCTAGGACATGAAGGACATCTACACATCTAGGACATGAAGGACATCTACACATCTAGGACATGAAGGACATCTACACATCTAGGACATCTACACATGTAGGACATCTACACATCTAGGACATGAAGGACATCTACACATCTAGGACATGAAGGACATCTACACATCTAGGACATGAAGGACATCTACACATCTAGGACATGAAGGACATCAGCACATCTAGGACATGAAGGACATCTACACATCTAGGACATGAAGGACATCTACACATCTAGGACATGAAGGACATCAGCACATCTAGGACATGAAGGACATCTGAACATCTAGGACATGAAGGACATCAGCACAACTAGGACATGAAGGACATCTACACAACTAGGACATGAAGGACATCTAGGACTTGAAGGACATCAACGATATGTGGGACGTTTGAGATCTATGGCACCGAGTCATCTTCATATGACGTTCATCGTATTTACACATCCAGAACATCTCGGGCATCTAGGAACTCTGGGACATCTAAGACACGTCGAAGATAAACATTTATCCATTTAGACAAGAACGTATGACCATCTGGAACCTGTGTCGGGGGTGGTATGCTTCAGTCTTGACGTTGTGTCGTCACTTGAGGGCGGACACAACGGAGACGGGCTATAACCTAATTATTTTGCTGATAACCTCTACATTAGTGCCAAATGATGTTCATTCAGAAGGTTATCAATTAAAAAAGACCATGTCACCATTACTTATGCCTCAGAGTGGGACATTGGATTTAGAGGTCAATGAAGGGGCAGTAAAATCTTCCATAGGCATGGCCTGTGACGTATAAGCATTACACAGCAGCATATGCTAGAGGGTGAGTGGGTGAGACACAGCAGCATATGCTAGAGGGTGAGTGGGTGAGACACAGCAGCATATGCTAGAGGGTGAGTGGGTGAGACACAGCAGCATATCCTAGAGGGTGAGTGGGTGAGACACAGCAGCATATCCTAGAGGGTGAGTGGGTGAGACACAAGCAGCATATCCTAGAGGGGGTGAGTGGGTGAGACACAGCAGCATATCCTAGAGGGTGAGTGGGTGAGACACAGCAGCATATCCTAGAGGGTGAGTGGGGGTGAGTGGGTGAGACACAGCAGCATATCCTAGAGGGTGAGTGGGTGAGACACAGCAGCATATCCTAGAGGGTGAGTGGGTGAGACACAGCAGCATATCCTAGAGGGTGAGTGGGTGAGACACAGCAGCATATCCTAGAGGGTGAGTGGGTGAGACACAGCAGCATATCCTAGAGGGTGAGTGGGTGAGACACAGCAGCATATCCTAGAGGGTGAGTGGGTGAGACACAGCAGCATATGCTAGAGGGTGAGTGGGTGAGACACAGCAGCATATGCTAGAGGGTGAGTGGGTGAGACACAGCAGCATATCCTAGAGGGTGAGTGGGTGAGACACAGCAGCATATTCTAGAGGGTAGTGGGTGAGACACAGCAGCATATCCTAGAGGGTGAGTGGGTGAGACAGACAGCAGCATATTCTAGAGGGTGAGTGGTGAGGCAGCATATTCCCAGCATAGTGAGGGGTGAGACACAGCAGCATATCCTAGAGGGTGAGTGGAGTGAGACACAGCAGCATATCCTAGAGGGGTGAGTGGGTGAGACACAGCAGCATATCCTAGAGGGTGGGTGGGTGAGACACAGCAGCATATCCTAGAGGGTGAGTGGGTGAGACACAGCAGCATATCCTAGAGGGTGAGTGGGTGAGACACAGCAGCATATCCTAGAGGGTGAGTGGGTGAGACACAGCAGCATATGCTAGAGGGTGAGTGGGTGAGACACACAGCAGCATATCCTAGAGGGTGAGTGGGTGAGACACAGCAGCATATCCTAGAGGGTGAGTGGGTGAGACACAGCAGCAGCATATCCTAGAGGGTGAATGGGTGAGACAAAGCAGCATATCCTAGAGGGTGAGTGGGTGAGACACAGCAGCATATCCTAGAGGGTGAGTGGGTGAGACACAGCAGCATATCCTAGAGGGTGAGTGGGTGAGACACAGCAACATATCCTAGAGGGTGAGTGGGTGAGACACAGCAGCATATCCTAGAGGGTGAGTGGGTGAGACACAGCAGCATATCCTAGAGGGTGAGTGGGTGAGACACAGCAGCATATCCTAGAGGGTGAATGGGTGAGACACAGCAGCATATCCTAGAGGGTGAGTGGGTGAGACACAGCAGCATATCCTAGAGGGGAGTGGGGGCATATCCTAGGGTGAGACACAGCAGCATATCCTAGAGGGTGAGTGGGTGAGACACAGCAGCATATCCTAGAGGGTGAGTGGGTGAGACACAGCAGCATATCCTAGAGGGGTGAGTGGGTGAGACACAGCAGCATATCCTAGAGGGTGAGTGGGTGAGACACAGCAGCATATCCTAGAGGGTGAGTGGATGAGACACAGCAGCATATCCTAGAGGGTGAGTGGGTGAGACACAGCAGCATATCCTAGAGGGTGGGTGAGTGAGACACAGCAGCATATCCTAGAGGGTGAGCAGACATGAGGGTGAGCATATATCCTAGAGGGGTGAGTGGGTGAGACACAGAAGCATATCCTAGAGGGTGAATGGGTGAGACACAGAAGCATATCCTAGAGGGTGAATGGGTGAGACACAGCAGCATATCCTAGAGGGTGAATGGGTGAGACACAGCAGCAGCATAATCCTAGAGGGTGGGTGGTGGTGAGACACAGCGGCATATCCAAGAGGGTGGGTGGGTGAGACACAGAAGCATATGCCAGTGGGTGAGCTACATCAGGATATTCTGGAGGGTGAGTGGGTGAGACACAGCAACATATCCCCGAGGGTCAATGGGTGAGCCACAACAGCATATTCTAGAGGGTTGGTGGGTGAGACACAGGAACATATCCTAGAGGGTGTGTGGGGGAGACACATTACCCCTTCACAAACCTTTTCTTTAGGTCGGTTATTGGAACTGATTGCCACTGATCCAGACAGTTGATCAGCAACTACGTGGTAAAGGTGTACACGGAATGTCATAGCTGCGAATAATAGTTTAATGTAAAACAAATACCAGCCACAGTCTTCCAGTTACTGGTGTGTGGGTGTGACTGATTCCGCGTGTTATAAACCATGTGCTCATCAGATCGTGAAGTCGTCACATTCATCGTTAATCTTCCCAGCCCATCAGCGGCCTGTTAGCACAGGGAACAGTGTCACATGTCTTGTAAGTCCGGCAGTACAGTGATCGCTTTGTCTCGGCGTGCTGTACCTCAGTGTATGTGTTTGAATACCACACAGGAATATACTTCACAAGTTTGTTCCCATTGACGGTAAGTTGCTAGTTTTACAGTTTGAGTCACATCTTATTGACAGACCCGAGTACCAATATAATATGTCTGGATAATTATTTCAGTGGTGAATCTACTGTGTGTTGACGTTTAATGTAGTCTAGCCGTAAATCAGTACCTTTATTTAAGTTTATAGAACAGTGCGCATTATGAATGCCTAGATAACAGCTTCTGATCAACAGTTAGATGACCTTAAATGTTAAAACACAGTAGGTTTGTCTCCATTCTAGCTGTCCATAATACTGCATGAAAGCGGTTCAGGGACTCGTGACTTATTCTTGACTGGTTAAAGAAAAATACTTATTTCTTTTAGAATAGAATATCAACGAATTTTAATAAAAATCTATTTTTGCCTCAGAAAATGCTCAAAAACCTTATATTTGCTCAGGTCTGTTGAAGAAAGCATTGCCTGCCATAAAATATATATTGTTGTAAGAAGTAAGATGTAACATATTCAGACTGATAGTTTTGATTAACCACGTATTTGCCTTGGCAGCTGTAACTGACATGAATGCTTTGTCGCCATACACGTTCCGAGCAACGGTGACATTTTGACACAAAACGAGGAGATTGTCCAGATATATTTTCATTTATTGATGGCAACGGGCTTGTGGACACAATCACGGCCAATGGAACCGTTGTGTGGTATGGTGGAGGACCACCGTCTTCACACGAACATACCTGGTACACAGTCGTCAATGTATGAGTTAATTGTGTTCTGAAATATGTTCCATCATGTTTGCTAATCTGCTGTGTGCAGTGTACCAGTTAGTGACAACATCAGGTAATGCCCCAATATCAGATGTACACAGCTCTGATCGGGAAGTTACTTCATATACACCTGTAGGCTATCGGTAGATCGGTGAAATTAACACGCAAGGATTTTGTGAAAAGGTTGGGTTTTTTTAATTTTAAAGTACCAAATGGAATTGGATACAGGTGAACAATATGTTCATGATATTTGCACCAATCAGATTCAAGCGTGTTTCAGTCTGGTGGTAGAATCAGCTTGTAAAGCCTATTTGAAATATTTGGTGTGAGTCTGAAATCGAATTCTGTGAGTGGATTATGATGGATTCCAGGGCGATGACCTAAGGTCAGATTATAACGGACAACTCTCGTGACAGTAATTCATGGATAAATGTCTCGTGCTTCAGTCGAATGCACCAACGTGGTTTTAGCCTGTTGAAGAAGGGTTCTGGCGTCATATTTAGGTATCATCATTACCTTTACAATCTTTAGATGTTTTTTCGAAATCTTTTTGTGGAGGGTCACAACAGGCATGACTAGTAAACACGATGCGAATTGATTAGGTTTTGAAACAACTCGCGATAAGTTAAATGGTATTGAGTATCAATCGGTAAATAGACATACACTGCGTTTACTAACCGAACATTTTGGTCTCACCGTCTAGACAATGGGCATGTTCAGTGTCACCTAAACCATAAACCCAGAATACCGTTATGCCATGTACGTGTTCGACCCCTGTAACCCTGGTGGGAGGATGAAGTTGGGTTTGCCTCATCCTGCTCATGATGACCGCTTGAACTGGTTCATTGTTTGTAATTATAAATCTATAAAGTAATAACGGTCAGAAGGATGATAGTAACAACGACTAGTGGTGATGAAAACTGTTGATCTGAATATAGTTTAGCGTAAGGCCATATTTCGCCACAATAAAAATGTATTGTAAAATAGCCTGAACTTAGAAATCTAGTTTCTTACGAAGATGTATTTCAAAATATGATTTGTCTGTGAAGGCTTACTCTTGACATAAGATATTCGGATTAGAAGGTTTGTTGAAGGAGTCATGCTCTGTCTTCACTTCAGCCCTTGCAAGTACGGAGTGTTTCTTTATTTACTTTCCACTAGAAGCTGCTGAATATAATACAATGAGCCGATTGTTGGAACGCCATCAAACGATTCTAACATCTATCTCTTCAGAATGCTGCTTGTACGACAGATGTGTAGATTCTGTGTATTTCTTTATTCTCATAACATTCCAGATTCCCTGAGACGCCATGGCTGCAGAGCGGGGGAAGATGCTTGCTGAAGATGAGAAGTGCATCCAGACACACATAATGGACATAGAGGTGGAGCTGGACGCCAAGGACATCACTGGGACTCTCTACTCCAAGAATGTCATAGACCTGGACGACATGAAACATATTGACGCTGGCACGACCAGAGTTGAGAGAACTAACCGGTTTCTGGATATCCTTATGGCGAGAGGTACAGAGGCATTCCCTGCCTTCTTGCATGGCCTTGAAGTGATGGGCTACAAGGCCCTTCACAAGAAACTCACCTCTACGAAGGATTCCATGACTCTGTCCCCACCTACAGAAGCACAGTTTAGAAGCCAGTTCAAGGCCCTGCGTCAGCAGATTGACCGGGTTTTGGCAGAAGTGGACACACAGGCTGCCAAGATGGATCTGATATTTGAATCAAAAGGAAAATCTGCTTCGAAAGAAGAACTGAAAGTTTTGAGAAAGGATTTAGCGACCAAGGAGGAACTGATAGTATTTCGGGATGAAGTAGCCGCGTCAGCTGCCAATGTAACAGACAATTTTAACAACATGTATAAAACGTTTGACGAAAATGTAGATCAACCGGTCATCTTGAAGGGTCAGACTGCAGGACGGGATGACCCCCAGGGCAATGCTCAGATACTCATTGATGAGTTGAAGGAACAAGTTTCCTGTTTGGTGGAGGCAAGTAGAAACCTGCAGAAGATCATCAGCCGCTACAACATCGTTAATCGTGAATGAACCACGTTGTGAAACAAACATATACCATGGAGGGTTCAAATGACGAATTGTAAACATTGAAATGAAATAAAAAGAAGAGTTTGAAAAACTCGACAAATTATTGTCGAAGAGATATCTTGACCACGACCAGGTCCCGAAGTAAATGCATTACTTATGTACCGAAAGAGTTGATTAAGTCTATAGTATCTCGCCAGGAGGTGAAACACTGGAACTCCTCCACGGGAGCAACCCTTTGGGTCTTCCTTTGTTTCTGTCTCACGTACAGATAACAGTTACATATGTCCTCTACAGAGGTAATACCATGTTCATTGAAGTAGGCCCCATACATGATTGATATATGATCCACATTTCCATATACTTACATATACATTATACATGTTTATAGCTGTGAATGTTTGCCTCCAATCTCAGTAAGAACCCATACATAAACCATGTGTGTCTTCCACTGGTATAATCTTCAACTTGACATGGAGCAATCGTCGCCCCACACCAGGTCCAGTCAGACCCCTGTGAAGGGTGGTGTAACTTCATTGTGTACCGGGATTAAAGTGATAAAGACTGCATAGTGTAGATTGAATAGTGTTGTAACACAAGCTGCCACCGTTGTTAGGCAGGGTTACTTTATAGGGCAACACGGAACTGGTACAGCCGTGAAGATTTCCTCCTGGACATGGATCTGGCCTGCACTGTGTTTGGGGGTCTCTGTTGTGTGATATATGTGTTTCTGCATGTTTAATGACTGTTGAAGATGGGATGAGGGTATTGATCACAAATACAATTGACTATATACAGTGTTTATGAAAGATATAAGCTTATGTAAGTATAGCGGCCATAAAATTTCCGAGTCCCGTGCTAGGATTCGAACCACGGTCCTTCTAATCCGAAGTCGGATGCCACGTGTACACGACAGGAACTCCAGGAATAACTAAACGTTAGAAGTTCTTCCATTTGTTTCTTTCAAAGAATTCTTCTGTGTTCCAACCAGTATATTACTGAACACCACATATAAGTTCTGTTTATTCTGATAAACAACACATATTGTTATCACGTCAAGGCTATTCCCGAGTAGACTTTTCCGCCAATCATGTCATCAATCCTTCAGCAACTGAAACTGAAAATGGTTGATGTCTACAGACAAAGTCCCTAACAGTAAATGTTTAAGCTACAGTCCTTCTCTAAGAATCAGTTAGTTATGTCAGACTCGGCACCGGCAGTGATTTGCACTAAGGAAAAGCGATCGTAGGGGGACAATTGAGTGAAGTAGTCGTAAAAGTCTTACAGATAAACAATGATACAAATGATAAACAAAACCAGAGCATTACTACCCAGACTGGGAACAGTATCACTGACTGAGGGCGTCAGTGAAGCGTCATGTTACCAACTTGTATACTGTCGTGTGTCACTTCTGTGTGAACGAGGATGCCACACACGGTTGGCTAGTGGATTATACAGGGCGGCCTTCTGATCATAGCTTACAACATGGCTACACATGCATACCACTGCTTAGCTGCCTATAGATGTCGGGATGCACCCCAAGAAGCTGCTTCGGCTGCCTATAGATGTCGGGATGCACCCCAAGAAGCTGCTTCAGCTGCCTATAGATGTCGGGATGCACCCCAAGAAGCTGCTTCAGCTGCCTATAGATGTCGGGATGCACCCCAAGAAGCTGCTTCAGCTGCCTATAGATGTCGGGATGCACCCCAAGAAGCTGCTTCAGCTGCCTATAGATGTCGGGATGCACCCCAAGAAGCTGCTTCAGCTGCCTATAGATGTCAGGATGCACCCCAAAGCTGCTTCAGCTGCCTATAGATGTCGGGATGCACCCCAAGAAGCTCCTTCAGCTGCCTATAGATGTCGGGATGCACCCCAATAGAAGCTGCTTCAGCTGCCTATAGATGTCGGGATGCACCCCAAGAAGCTGCTTCAGCTGCCTATAGATGTCGGGATGCACCCCAAGAAGCTGCCTTCAGCTGCCTATAGATGTCGGGATGCACCCCAAGAAGCTCCTTCCAGCTGCCTATAGATGTCGGGATGCACCCCAAGAAGCTGCTTCAGCTGCCTATAGATGTCGGGATGCACCCCAAGAAGCTCCTTCAGCTGCCTATAGATGTCGGGATGCACCCCAAGAAGCTGCTTCAGCTGCCTATAGATGTCGGGATGCACCCCAAGAAGCTGCTTCAGCTGCCTATAGATGTCGGGATGCACCCCAAGAAGCTCCTTCAGCTGCCTATAGATGTCGGGATGCACCCCAAGAAGCTGCTTCGGCTGCCTATAGATGTCGGGATGCACCCCAAGAAGCTGCTTCAGCTGCCTATAGATGTCGGGATGCACCCCAAGAAGCTCCTTCAGCTGCCTATAGATGTCGGGATGCACCCCAAGAAGCTGCTTCGGCTGCCTATAGATGTCGGGATGCACCCCAAGAAGCTCCTTCAGCTGCCTATAGATGTCGGGATGCACCCCAAGAAGCTGCTTCGGCTGCCTATAGATGTCGGGATGCACCCCAAGAAGCTCCTTCAGCTGCCTATAGATGTCGGGATGCACCCCAAGAAGCTGCTTCAGTTGCCTATAGATGTCGGGATGCACCCCAAGAAGCTCCTTCAGCTGCCTATAGATGTCGGGATGCACCCCTGCCTAAGAAGCTGCTTCGCTGCCTATAGATGTCGGGATGCACCCCAAGAAGCTGCTTCGGCATGTCAGGCTTCCTTCAGCTGCCTATAGATGTCGGGATGCACCCCAAGAAGCTGCTTCGGCTGCCTATAGATGTCGGGATGCACCCCAAGAAGCTCCTTCAGCTGCCTATAGATGTCGGGATGCACCCCAAGAAGCTGCCTCAGCTGCCTATAGATGTCGGGATGCAACCCCAAGAAGCTCCTTCAGCTGCCTATAGATGTCGGGATGCACCCCAAGAAGCTCCTTCAGCTGCCTATAGATGTCGGGATGCACCCCAAGAAGCTGCTTTGCTGCCTATAGATGTCGGGATGCACCCCAAGAAGCTGCTTCAGCTGCCTATAGATGTCGGGATGCACCCCAAGAAGCTGCTTCAGCTGCCTATAGATGTCGGGATGCACCCCAAGAAGCTGCTTCAGCTGCCTATAGATGTCGGGATGCACCCCAAGAAGCTGCTTCAGCTGCCTATAGATGTCGGGATGCACCCAAAGAAGCTGCTTCAGCTGCCTATAGATGTCGGGATGCACCCCAAGAAGCTGCTTCAGCTGCCTATAGATGTCGGGATGCACCCCAAGAAGCTGCTTCAGCTGCCTATAGATGTCGGGATGCACCCCAAGAAGCTGCTTCAGCTGCCTATAGATGTCGGGATGCACCCCAAGAAGCTCCTTCAGCTGCCTATAGATGTTGGGATGCACCCCAAGAAGCTGCTTCAGCTGCCTATAGATGTCGGGATGCACCCCAAGAAGCTCCTTCAGCTGCCTATAGATGTCGGGATGCACCCCAAGAAGCTGCTTCAGCTGCCTATAGATGTCGGGATGCACCTCAAGAAGCTGCTTCGGCTGCCTATAGATGTCGGGATGCACCCCAAGAAGCTGCTTCGGCTGCCTATAGATGTCGGGATGCACCCCAAGAAGCTGCTTCGGCTGCCTATAGATGTCGGGATGCACCCCAAGAAGCTGCTTCGGCTGCCTATAGATGTCAGGATGCACCCCAAGAAGCTGCTTCGGCTGCCTATAGATGTCGGCATGCACCCCAAGAAGCTGCTTCAGCTGCCTATAGATGTCGGGATGCACCCCAAGAAGCTGCTTCGGCTGCCTATAGATGTCGGGATGCACCCCAAGAAGCTGCTTCAGTTGCCTATAGATGTCGGGATGCACCCCAAGAAGCTCCTTCAGCTGCCTATAGATGTCGGGATGCACCCCAAGAAGCTGCTTCGGCTGCCTATAGATGTCGGGATGCACCCCAAGAAGCTCCTTCAGCTGCCTATAGATGTCGGGATGCACCCCAAGAAGCTGCTTCAGTTGCCTATAGATGTCGGGATGCACCCCAAGAAGCTGCTTCAGCTGCCTATAGATGTCGGGATGCACCCCAAGAAGCTGCTTCAGTTGCCTATAGATGTCGGGATGCACCCCAAGAAGCTGCTTCAGCTGCCTATAGATGTCGGGATGCACCTCAAGAAGCTGCTTCAGTTGCCTATAGATGTCGGGATGCACCCCAAGAAGCTCCTTCAGCTGCCTATAGATGTCGGGATGCACCCCAAGAAGCTGCTTCAGCTGCCTATAGATGTCGGGATGCACCCCAAGAAGCTGCTTCAGCTGCCTATAGATGTCGGGATGCACCCCAAGAAGCTCCTTCAGCTGCCTATAGATGTCGGGATGCACCCCAAGAAGCTGCTTCAGCTGCCTATAGATGTCGGGATGCACCCCATGAAGCTGCTTCAGCTGCCTATTGCCTATAGATGTCGGGATGCACCCCAAGAAGCTGCTTCAGCTGCCTATAGATGTCGGGATGCACCCCAAGAAGCTCCTTCAGCTGCCTATAGATGTCGGGATGCACCTCAAGAAGCTGCTTCAGTTGCCTATAGATGTCGGGATGCACCCCAAGAAGCTGCTTCAGCTGCCTATAGATGTCGGGATGCACCCCAAGAAGCTCCTTCAGCTGCCTATAGATGTCGGCATGCACCCCAAGAAGCTCCTTCAGCTGCCTATAGATGTCGGGATGCACCCCAAGCTTCGGCTGCTTCAGCTGCCTATAGCTGCTTCGGCTGCCTGCCTATAGATGTCGGGATGCACCCCAAGAAGCTGCTTCAGCTGCCTATAGATGTCGGGATGCACCCCAAGAAGCTCCTTCAGCTGCCTATAGATGTCGGGATGCACCCCAAGAAGCTGCTTCAGCTGCCTATAGATGTCAGGATGCACCCCAAGAAGCTGCTTCGGCTGCCTATAGATGTCGGCATGCACCCCAAGAAGCTGCTTCAGCTGCCTATAGATGTCGGGATGCACCCCAAGAAGCTGCTTCGAGCTGCCTATAGATGTCGGGATGCACCCCAAGAAGCTGCTTCAGCTGCCTATAGATGTCGGGATGCACCCCAAGAAGCTGCTTCGGCTGCCTATAGATGTCGGGATGCACCCCAAGAAGCTGCTTCAGCTGCCTATAGATGTCGGGATCCAGATGGAGACCTGGTGGTAAACACACCGATGACAGCAGTCTTGCAGCGCCTTACTATAATGGACTTCACACTACTCACAAATCTGTCCGAAACATCTGATCTGAAAATACAAACATTTTGTCCGTCTCTCGTGTCACGATAATATTTTACACCAGTATTCAACACTACGAATATGTTACACACCGTGTTGTCACGTTTGTTTTTAAGAAGTTTTAACTCTATTCAGGAAATTTCCATCCCTGGACTCCTTTAGATTCATGTTCAAAACATATCTAGGTTTCTTATACATCCTAGAACAGTGTATATCTCTGAACAACAATCATCCATCCAGTTTTCACTAGTATGTAATATTGGAACTTTGAGTATACTTCAAAGTATGAGTTATATCGTATCGCAAAATAGCCATCATATCCACGCGTTAATATATAAACGCAGCAAAAATAAAGATAGACATCATGCCATGAAGAGCCAACATAAACACGTCCTCCGATTATAACTGATACATATAACTGATACATATAACTCATAAACGACTGAATGAAGAGCAAGAGTGGTGGGATCTATTGTCTGGCATGATTCTTGGCGAGAAGGCGTTAATACTCCGAATCTCTTGTGTCGTGGAATCAACAACACCAAAAGAATAAGAAAGGACGGAAAGGTCTACATTTCTATTCTGTCCTAAGTTGTCCTATAGTAAATATAAGTGACAATCTGGAGTTTGTCTTTAACCTGCATCCCTCAACTGGCCACGTTTCAAATGAAGGAAGTTGCATTTGTCGAGCCAGAAAGACATGCCTAGGAAAGGTCTCAACAAGGTGAATTTGGTCTTTTTTCAGCCTTAGTAAGAGATGTGGGGATCTGTGCTCAGGAGGTCACGAATAATTACATTCCTATTTCTTATGAAAATGCTAAACAGATTGAGTGACAAACAGAAAAGTAAAGGACAAAGAGAATTGCCCTGAGACATTCCTCGCTAATAGGAATGGTTTCGAAAAGCATCAGGTACCGCTGCCGTATTAGATTTGAACGTTTTAATTACTGTTTTAAGACAATCAAGTGTAATGAAACACACAAATGGCGAACGTATGTTGTTTTGTACATTATCGATGCAATCTACCCAAGGTTCCTGGAGATTGTACGTCCTGGGTATAGACCACAACAACCACAAACCTTTCACTGGAATCCATGGCAGGTATTTTCTCATCTATGACATTGATTGCATTTAACTACCCGAAAACGTGTCAGGGTTGACTTAATTTATCAATTTGATTCTGTGAAAATAACTTGTTGAGGTGAGGTGAAGTGAAATTGGGTTTAACGTCGTGCTTGAGAATATTTCGCTCATATGACGACGTGCATGCGTATGTATGTGTATGTGCGGCTGCTTGTACTAGCCCAGACTTAAGCTGGTTTTATAGTGCTAGCCCAATGATATACCATGTCGCAGTGAAACATGAATACCCCACTCAGACACATTATACTGACTCCGAGCCGACCAGTCCTTGTTGTACCCAGTAATGCCGAGCGCCAGGCAGGGACCAACAAGTACCATATTTTACATCTTTTGGTATGACGCGGTCGGGGATCGAACCCGCGACCTTCCGCTCTCCGGGCGGACGCTCTAACCACTACACCACGGAGGCGGTCAAATAACTTGTTAATTGTTTAGTTGGTCTCCGTTTCGCAATTTGTCTGCAGCTTCGTCCCAGCTACGGACGGACTCTACGGGGCTGGTCTCGCGGAACAAGTAAGACTTTAACAGGCGACGTCTTATAGGGACAAGCTCTGGACTGAGAAACCTGACATTGTTGTATAGATAGAAGACAACTTCCCTACCCTGATCCCACACTTGTAATTCAACATATCATAATAATACAGGGATTGTTCCACCTATGTAAACCTATCGACAACTTTAACTATCACGTTAAACCCTTTCTCGAAAGAAAAAGCAAAAAATATTTTAGTTTCAGAAATGTTCACTAGTAATTCAACGTATTCGAATCAGTTGTTCCTGGGGTCTTGTTAACTGTTTCAGAAATCGTGCCTATAAAAAGTACATGAGACACAGTACCCTTGGTATCCTGGCGTGAGACACTGTAACCCTGGTACCCCTGGTGTGAGACACTAACCCTGGTACCCTTGGTACCCCTGGCGTGAGACACTGTAACCCTGGTACCCCTGGCGTGAGACACTAACCCTGGTACCCTTGGTATCCTGGCGTGAGACACTGTAACCCTGGTACCCCTGGCGTGAGACACTAACCCTGGTACCCTTGGTACCCCTGGCGTGAGACACTGTAACCCTGGTACCCCTGGCGTGAGACACTAACCCTGGTACCCTTGGTACCCCTGGCGTGAGACACTGTAACCCTGGTACCCCTGGCGTGAGACACTAACCCTGGTACCCTTGGTACCCCTGGCGTGAGACACTGTAACCCTGGTACCCTGGCGTGAGACACTGTAACCCTTGGTACTCCCTGGCGTGAGAACTGTAACCCTGGTAACCCTGGTACCCTGGCGTGAGACACTGTAACCCTGGTACCCTTGGTACCCCTGGCGTGAGACACTGTAACCCTAGTACCCCTGCCGTGAGACACTGTAACCCTGGTACCCCTGGCGTGAGACACTAACCCTGGTACCCTTGGTATCCCTGGCGTGAGACACTGTAATCCTTGGTACCCCTGGCGTGAGACACTGTAACCCTTGGTACCCCTGGCGTGAGACACTGTAACCCATGGTACCCTTGGCGTGAGACACTGTAACCCTGGGTACCCTTAGGCGTGAGACACTGTAACCCTTGGTACCCCTGGCGTGAGACACTGTAACCCTGGTACCCCTGGCGTGAGACACTGTAACCCTGGTACCCCTGGCGTGAGACACTGTAACCCTGGTACCCCTGGCGTGAGACACTGTAACCCTTGGTACCCCTGGCGTGAGACACTGTAACCCTGGTACCCCTGGCGTGAGACACTAACCCTGGTGCCCTTGTTACCCCTGGCGTGAGACACTGTAACCCCGGTGCCCTTGTTACCCCTGCCGTGAGACACTGTAACCCTGGTACCCCTGGCGTGAGACACTGTAACGCTGGTACACCATGGTACCCCCGGCATGAGACACAGTACCCCTTGCGTCAGACGGCAGTAGGTAATCAAAGCAATCAGGGCATTATGCTGCTTATAGGCAAAGAAGAAAACATTAAAACATATTTTCCTTAGATGTAGTAATGAGTCTAGATGTTTCGTCACAACAAACACTTCTAGGAATGCCTTCTTCCAATTATCACATGTAGAGAAAACAGTTTTGGGGAAATACTTCCCCTTGCTTTACGCAATTGTTATGTTTATGAAATACTGCTTGTAGTAGCCATTAATATTCACACATGAACGAATTCTTAGATTATTATACATAATTGACAGTAACTTTCCTCTAATGTGTAGCTTTCCTCTGATGTCTGTCGCCGCTTACTTATACCATAGTACATACCATACGATTGATGGTACTTATGAAGTGTACAAATGCTCATTGATGCCAGTGACGTACTAAGCCTTTAAATCCTATTACCTAGCATCTTAGGGACTCTTCGTATACTGATGAAGCCCTATCACTGATATCTGTTCAAGACCAAACACCTTCTGAAGTTTTCTTTTCCTCATAAACCGCTACCTCTTCAAAGTAATGAAGATGCAATATGTTCACCTGCCGTATTGTACGTATTGTAGTGATAACCCCTTGAATCGGCGAGTGTTCCATATCGTGAAGTCAACGGAACGCCGTTTTCGTACCACGGAAAGTTTGCTTATGAAATACGTATCAGGTTTCCAACGCTTTTATGCTTTCAAACCTGTATGCCTCGAGCATTTAATGGGTTTAACTTTTTGTGGTTCTGCTCCCTGAGGAACTTGAAGCAAATACTTTAAAGAAAGGCCCTATGGTTTATAATGAGAGGGTGTCCCGGCACGGCCGATGAATGTTAGGAAGGCAGGGATTATATTCATCAGCTACACCTGTGTGGAGGGCTCGCTCGTGCGTGGTTGACTGACTGGGTATGTCTGTTGACGTCGTCGGGTGGTAGCGGGGTAGCTGCCTGACGTATCATCTTTCAGTTGCTTCTCGCTCGGCGTCCGCTAAATAGACGTGTATTGTTCGGGTAGATGCGGCGAAGGCGGGAGAACAATGCCGGCCTGTTTGGTTATGTATGAGAGAGGGGAGAGCGTGACAATGTACGCGGCAAGACATATGTAGGTATGCACGCTCCACTGGCTGGGCTGAGTGGGATGGGCCCGATCTACTTGTCTGTCTGACTGCCCGGTCAGGACGCTCGCATTCCAGCCGAGCCTGGCTTCTGTCCAAGCTTGACACACACAGGAGCGAGGACATGGGGCGTGGCAGCCACCAGTTACCTTCAGTACCTGTGTCATACCATCACACAATATACACGTGTATTACCCGTCTGGGGAAGCGTCATACCTTTAAAGATGTGCAGTGACCTGGAGGCACGTGACAGTGTTAACAAGGCCTGACCTGTGACCTGAAGGAGGGGTAGTTTATTGCGAAAAAATACAATCATCTGAACACAATTTATAACCTCCTCGTCTAATACTGCTGTGCTGAATACAAGCTATCTGGAAGATGAGAGGGCCCGGGTAGTGTTGACGATGGCGAACTCATGCAGCAGTTGTGGGGATGCATTCACTACCTGAAGCTGCATCATTAACACGCTGCATCTCTCTCGCTGTATCCACAACATCGACATTCATTCTCCTGGATATGTGTGTGTACATCTTCCAAATGACCATTCCAACCTAAATTTATGTGTATATGATCGAATGACAATCTCAAATAGTTGTAGGTGTCTTTTAAATAACCAACCTCACCTGGATGTGTGTGTCTTCTAAAGGATCAACCTCACCTGGATGTGTGTGTCTTCTAAAGGATCAACCTCACCTGGATGTGTGTGTCTTCTAAAGGATCAACCTCACCTGGATGTGTGTGTCTTGGATGTGTGTCTAAAGGATCAACCTCACCTGGATGTGTGTCTTCTAAAGGATCAACCTCACCTGGATGTGTGTGTCTTCTAAAGGATCAACCTCACCTGGATGTGTGTGTCTTCTAAAGGATCAACCTCACCTGGATGTGTGTGTCTTCTAAAGGATCAACCTCACCTGGATGTGTGTCTTCTAAAGGATCAACCTCACCTGGATGTGTGTGTCTTCTAAAGGATCAACCTCACCTGGATGTGTGTGTCTTCTAAAGGATCAACCTCACCTGGATGTGTGTGTCTTCTAAAGGATCAACCTCACCTGGATGTGTGTGTCGTCTAAAGGATCAACCTCACCTGATGTGTGTCTTCTAAAGGATCAACCTCACCTGGATGTGTGTCGTCTAAAGGATCAACCTCACCTGGATGTGTGTGTCGTCTAAAGGATCAACCTCACCTGGATGTGTGTGTCGTCTAAAGGATCAACTTCACCTTGATTTAGTGTTTCTGATGAAAGATTGAAATCATCCATTTGAAGAAATCCATTCATATAAATCAAGAAGCTACCGTTCTAATTTATAGACAGTCGACAAGACGTAAGTTTTTGAAAAGCAGACCGTTTTTTGTTTCTGATTGCATTGCGTGCGTGCGTCTTTTTGTGTGTGCGTGTGCGTATTATGTATGAATGTGTTCTACTTGTAACAACTGCAACAAACGTTTCTATGTCCGAGTAGAGGAGAGTTTACTGTCTATGTCACACACACACACACACACACACACACTGAGACACACAGACACAGACGCACACAGAGACACAGACACATACATGCATGTATATGCAGACACACACATATACATACATGAATAGCCATGTGTGTGTGTGTGTGTGTGTGTGTGTGTGTGTGTGTGAGACTGCAACTGTCTCCGTCTGTCAGAGGGGAGTTAACAGTGATGTGTGTGTGTGTGTGTGAGAGAGAGAGAGAGAGAGAGAGAGAGAGAGAGAGAGAGAGAGAGAGAGAGAGAGAGAGAGAGTCTGAGAGAGAGGAGAGAGACTGCAGTTAACAGTGAGTTAACAGTGATGTGGGTGGATGGAAGTATACAGTTGTAAATACCACATCTCCGCGTGTCATTGCTGTGTTCAATGTGTGTGTGTGTGTGTGTGACTGCAACTGTCTCTGTCTGTCGGAGGGGAGTTAACAGTGATGTGCGTGTGTGTGTGTGTGCGTGTGTGAGACTGTAACTGTCTCAGTCTGTCGGAGAGGAGTTAACAGTGATGTGTGTGTGTGAGACACACACACACACACAGAGACACAGACACATACATGCACGTATACGCAGACACACACATATACATACATGTATAGCCATGTGTGTGTGTGTGTGACTGCAACTGTCTCAGTCTATCGGAGGGGAGTTAACAGTGATGTGTGTGGGTGGATGGAGGTATACAGTTGTAATTACCACATCTCCGCCTGTCATTGCTGTGTTCAATGTGTGTGTTTGTTCAATGTGTGTGTGTGTGTGTTCAATGTGTGCGTGTTCAATGTGTGTGTGTAGTGACTGCAACCATCTCCTTCAGTCAGGGTTTGGTGTGTCAGTGTGTGTTCAATCATCACCGTGTGACTGAGGAGAGAGAGAGAGAAGGGGGGGGGGGGGGTATGAACTGCAACATAACTGGGAAAAACAAAATTGCAACATTCAAAATGAGTGGATGAATACAGTTGTAGAAATGACATTATCTGATTTATCACAGACCTGTACTGATTTTCGTTCACTTACAGCGCGGTACACCATGGCGAGTGTGGAGGATGGCAACGCCGACTCTCAAGAGACCAAGGACCAGGAATCAGAACCACTTGCCAAAAGGCAGAAGAGAGAGAAATACAACCTCCGCCAGAAGACACTGGTGACTCGCATAGAGACTGAGGAAAGGCTGGTTGCTCCTAAACAACCCAAGCCCAAGTCTCGTCCACCACCTCTCAGTAAATACCGCCGGAAAACCGCCAACTCTCGCGAGAGGGGTCGCATGAAGGAAATAAACACTGCGTTCGAGGAGCTGCAGACAGTGCTTCCGAACCAGTGTGTCCAGGCGGCTGACAGTGCCAATCTGACCAAGATCACCACTCTTCGGCTGGCTGTCAACTACATCGCGGCACTCCGGGAGGTCCTCGGAGAGTCATGCAGTGCTGCTGAAGGTGGTCAACAAGAGGCGAGGGATACCTGCGTACAGTCGACTCACGCCGGCGTTACAGACGCTCTGAATCACGTTGCTACAGACGGTACTACTGACGTTGCCACCAACAGCGTCGCTGACGGCGCGACAGACATTACGACCAATACCCTGCATGGCGGGGGGAGGCCTGTTCAGGATGGTGATGCTGGTGCCAGCAATCCTGGCCGTGTAGCGGATAGCAGACAGGATTGTCATGACACCTCCGCGTCTGACCTGGCGACTACTCCGGGTAGTGTACACGGTGCTTACAACAGTAATGTCTGTGACTCCACCGACACAAGTTCCCGCTACAGGTCAAGGCCGTACACTGAAGGTACTGGTAGTGTTCCGAGTATTAATGACGCCAAACAACCCGAGAGTGACCTTGCCCCCGTGGTGAAGCCAACTTCTCCATACAACATACTGTACAACATGCTAACAGTTGTACAGATGGAGACAACTGTAGTCGTCTGGAGCACTGCATCTCGCAGTGTGTGGGAGGAGACCATTTCTGCGAGTCTGTGACGAGACCGGCACCCCCGTACCCCTTCAGTCCTGGAGGAGGGGGTCAGTGTTCTACTGAAGGGCTGGTCTGGAGCTCGCCGCCCTTTAGTCAGCTACCAGCCTACTCGGACATACACCCACTGACAAACGTCTTGTCGGTACACGACGGGGCATTAACTAACAATCATACCATCATCTTTGCCAACGACGATCCAATGGATATGATAACAGATGCCCTCCTCCATGACTAAACCTCATTAGATCCCACCCAGGAAGTGATGAAGAGATGTCTGATCAATGACGATGGCGATGTTATATTAGACATTGGATGTATAAAAATTTGATAAAAATGAAGTATTATGTAGAAATGGCATATTTTATACTGAATGTCTCAATATTCACAACAGTCTACTTCAGTCAGTTGTTACATCTTTCTTACACTTACACATTATCAGAGTATATGGTCGTATAGCGTGTAGGACGTCCACATTAACTAGAGCATAGAACGTAGGACGTCCACATTAACTAGAGCATAGAACGTAGGACGTCCACATTAACTAGAGCATAGAACGTAGGACGTCCACATTAACTAGAGCATAGAACGTAGGACGTCCACATTATCTAGTGATGAACATGTGACACGTGTAGATCTTATATATGATTTGGGGTATAACACGTTTGACACGTGCTTGACGAGTACACTACATGGTAATACACTGTGAATAACGTATACACTATCTAGATGTAATACATGTGTGACGTGTCGTATATACCACTGTGTAGAACAACCAACAGAACATGGGGTGGCCCAGTCTATATTTACCACTGTGTAGAACAACCAACAGAACATGGGGTGGCCCAGTCTATATTTACCACTGTGTAGAACAAACAACAGAACATGGGGTGGCCCAGTCTATATTTACCACTGTGTAGAACAACCAACAGAACATGGGGTGGCCCAGTCTATATTTACCACTGTGTAGAACAACCAACAGAACAACAGAACATGGGGTGGCCCAGTCTATATTTACCACTGTGTAGAACAACCAACAGAACATGAGGTGGCCCAGTCTATATTTACCACTGTGTAGAACAACCAACAGAACATGGGGTGGCCCAGTCTATATTTACCACTGTGTAGAACAACCAACAGAACATGGGGTGGCCCAGTCTATATTTACCACTGTGTAGAACAACCAACAGAACATGGGGTGGCCCAGTCTATATTTACCACTGTGTAGAACAACCAACAGAACATGAGGTGGCCCAGTCTATATTTACCACTGTGTAGAACAACCAACAGAACATGAGGTGGCCCAGTCTATATTTACCACTGTGTAGAACAACCAACAGAACATGGGGTGGCCCAGTCTATATTTACCACTGTATAGAACAACCAACAGAACATGGGGTGGCCCAGTCTATATTTACCACTGTGTAGAACAACCAACAGAACATGGGGTGGCCCAGTCTATATTTACCACTGTGTAGAACAACCAACAGAACATGGGGTGGCCCAGTCTATATTTACCACTGTGTAGAACAACCAACAGAACATGGGGTGGCCCAGTCTATATTTACCACTGTGTAGAACAACCAACAGAACATGGGGTGGCCCAGTCTATATTTACCACTGTGTAGAACAACCAACAGAACATGGGGGCCCAGTCTATATTTACCACTGTATATTTACCACATGTGTAGTCTATAACCACTGTGTAAACAACCAACAGAACATGGGGTGGCCCAGTCTATATTTACCACTGTGTAGAACAACCAACAGAACATGGGGTGGCCCAGTCTATATTTACCACTGTGTAGAACAACCAACAGAACATGGGGTGGCCCAGTCTATATTTACCACTGTGTAGAACAACCAACAGAACATGAGGTGGCCCAGTCTATATTTACCACTGTGTAGAACAACCAACAGAACATGGGGTGGCCCAGTCTATATTTACCACTGTGTAGAACAACTGTGTAGAACAACCAACAGAACATGGGGTGGCCCAGTCTATATTTACCACTGTGTAGAACAACCAACAGAACATGGGGTGGCCCAGTCTATATTTTACCACTGTGTAGAACAACCAACAGAACATGGGGTGGCCCAGTCTATATTTACCACTGTGTAGAACAACCAACAGAACATGGGGTGGCCCAGTCTATATTTACCACTGTGTAGAACAACCAACAGAACATGGGGTGGCCCAGTCTATATTTACCACTGTGTAGAACAACCAACAGAACATGGGGTGGCCCAGTCTATATTTACCACTGTGTAGAACAACCAACAGAACATGGGGTGGCCCAGTCTATATTTACCACTGTGTAGAACAACCAACAGAACATGGGGTGGCCCAGTCTATATTTACCACTGTGTAGAACAACCAACAGAACATGGGGTGGCCCAGTCTATATTTACCACTGTGTAGAACAACCAACAGAACATGGGGTGGCCCAGTCTATATTTACCACTGTCAACCAACAGAACATTTATTTACCACTGTGTAGAACAACCAACAGAACATGGGGTGGCCCAGTCTATATTTACCACTGTGTAGAACAAACCAACAGAACATGGGGTGGCCCAGTCTATATTTACCACTGTGTAGAACAACCAACAGAACATGAGGTGGCCCAGTCTATATTTACCACTGTGTAGAACAACCAACAGAACATGAGGGTGGCCCAGTCTATATTTACCACTGTGTAGAACAACCAACAGAACATGGGGTGGCCCAGTCTATATTTACCACTGTGTAGAACAACCAACAGAACATGGGGTGGCCCAGTCTATATTTACCACTGTGTAGAACAACCAACAGAACATGGGGTGGCCCAGTCTATATTTACCACTGTGTAGAACAACCAACAGAACATGAGGTGGCCCCAGTCTATATTTACCACTGTGTAGAACAACCAACAGAACATGGGTGGCCCAGTCTATATTTACCACTGTGTAAAACATATTTACTATTGTGTAGAACAACCAACATGAACATGTGGCCCAGTCTATATTTACCAACAGAACATGAGGGGTGGCCCAGTCTATATTTACCACTGTGTAGAACAACCAACAGAACATGGGGTGGCCCAGTCTATATTTACCACTGTGTAGAACAACCAACAGAACATGGGGTGGCCCAGTCTATATTTACCACTGTGTAGAACAACCAACAGAACATGGGGTGGCCCAGTCTATATTTACCACTGTGTAGAACAACCAACAGAACATGGGGTGGCCCAGTCTATATTTACCACTGTGTAGAACAACCAACATGAACATGTCTATATTTACCACTGTGTAGAACCCAGTCATGAGGTTTACCACTGTGTAGAACAACCAACAGAACATGGGGTGGCCCAGTCTATATTACCACTGTGTACCACAACCAACAGTCTATATTTACCACTGTGTAGAACAACCAACAGAACATGGGGTGGCCCAGTCTATATTTACCACTGTGTAGAACAACCAACAGAACATGGGGTGGCCCAGTCTATATACCACTGTGTAACCAACCAACAGAACATGGGGTGGCCCAGTCTATATTTACCACTGTGTAGAACAACCAACAGAACATGGGGTGGCCCAGTCTATATTTACCACTGTGTAGAACAACCAACAGAACATGAACATGAGTGGCCCAGTCTATATTTACCACTGTGTAGAACAACCAACAGAACATGAGGTGGCCCAGTCTATATTTACCACTGTGTAGAACAACCAACAGAACATGGGGTGGCCCAGTCTATATTTACCACTGTGTAGAACAACCAACAGAACATGGGGTGGCCCAGTCTATATTTACCACTGTGTGTAGAACAACCAACAGAACATGGGGTGGCCCAGTCTATAGCAATATGTGATGCCTACAAAATACATCAGATAGATCACGTACTGTGCAATATGTGATGCCTACAAGTACACCAGATAGATCACGTGTTGTGCAATATGTGATGCCTACAAGTACACCAGATAGATCACGTGTTGTGCAATATGTGATGCCTACAAGCACGGATAGATCACGTGTTGTGCAATATGTGATGCCTACAAGTACACCAGATAGATCACGTGTTGTGCAATATGTGATGCCTACAAGTACACCACAGATAGATCATGTGTTGTGCAATATGTGATGCCTACAAGTACACCAGATAGATCATGTGTTGTGCAATATGTGATGCCTACAAGTATTACAAGATAGATCACGTGTTGTGCAATATGTGATGCCTACAAGTAGATCACACGTGTTGTGCAATGTAGATAGATCATCACGTGTTGTGCAATATGTGATGCCTACAAGTACACCAGATAGATCACGTGTTGTGCAATATGTGATGCCTACAAGTACACCAGATAGATCATGTGTTGTGCAATGTGATGCCTACAAGTACACCAGATAGATCACGTGTTGTGCAATATGTGATGCCTACAAGTACACCACAGATAGATCACGCGTTTGTGCAATGTGTGATGCCTACAAGTACATCCAGATAGATCATGTGTTGTGCAATTGGTGTGATGCCTACAAGTACACCAGATACATCCCCTCAGTTGACATAGAAACTTGTTTCAGGATAAAATATATTATTCAATGATAAGTATTCAATAGTACACTCCTCTACATGAACATATGCTGTGAAATCTAGCAACACATATATCTATCAGTTGTTTGATCTGCATTGAAACCAGCGTCTTATCGACTCACGGCTGATCCAGTAACAACATGTACGGGCGCCTGGGGGTTCACGTAGGGTGTGTCAATGCTGCCGTTGCAAATCTGAAAAAACAACGTGACATGTAAATAAAAAGTTCCAAAGAAAATAATGAAAGCCATGAGATTCCAAATCAAAACTTGAATTGAGCTGATCACATGCCACTTGTCACTAGAGGGCGCTGTTCAGTGAAATGAGTGAGTGAGTTTAGTTTTACGCCGCACTCAGCAATATTCCGGCTATATGGCGGCGGTCTGTAACTAATCCAGTCTGGACCAGACAACCCAGTGATCAACAGCATGAATATCGATCTACGCAATTGGGATACGTGTGTCAACCAAGTCAGCGAGCTTGACCACTCGATCCCGTTAGTCGCCTCTTACGACAAGCATGGGTTACTGAAAATCAATTCTAACCCCGATCTTCACGGGTTCAGTGAAATGAAGTATATGTGATTGTACGTCAAGGCGTCAAATATACTGAGTCAAAAAAGAAACTTCACATTCTTTCTTCAGGGCACTATAAAAGAACAAGAGATGGTAAGATGGTTACATTGTTATTATTTCATTGCTAAGATCTGTGTGATGTACTCGATACACTGGCAGTGCCATAATCAGTTCCATAAGGCTACACCGCCGTTCCAAAAACATGGGTATACCCTACAAGTACACCAGATAGATCACGTGTTGTGCAATATGTGATGCCTACAAGTACACCAGATAGATCACGTGTTGTGCAATATGTGATGCCTACAAGTACACCAGATAGATCACGTGTTGTGCAATATGTGATGCCTACAAGTACACCAGATAGATCATGTGTTGTGCAATATGTGATGCCTACAAGTACACCAGATAGATCATGTGTTGTGCAATATGTGATGCCTACAAGTACACCAGATAGATCACGTGTTGTGCAATATGTGATGCCTACAAGTACACCAGATAGATCATGTGTTGTGCAATGTGTGATGCCTACAAGTACACTAGATAGATCATGTGTTGTGCAATATGTGATGCCTACAAGTACACCAGATAGATCACGTGTTGTGCAATGTGTGATGCCTACAAGTACACTAGAGAGATCATGTGTTGTGCAATATGTGATGCCTACAAGTACACTAGATAGATCATGTGTTGTGATAGTGATGCACAGATAGATCACGTGTTGTGCAATATGTGATGCCTACAAGTACACTAGATAGATCACGTGTTGTGCAATATGTGATGCCTACAAGTACACCAGATAGATCACGTGTTGTGCAATGTGTGATGCCTACAAGTACACCAGATAGATCACGTGTTGTGCAATATGTGATGCCTACAAGTACACCAGATAGATCACGTGTTGTGCAATGTGTGATACCTACAAGTACACCAGACAGATGACATGACTTCTAGAGGTACAAACCTTATCTACAGACATTTCCTCCATGTACAGATGAGTTGCATTCTGCACTGTCACCCGGGTATATCCGTAATCGTCAGTGTGGAATGCAGTCCAGGGTAAAACTGTATGTAAAAACTTGGTCTGTCCTTCTCTGTCACCCTGTGAAGTAATAGTGTAACATCCCTCAGTTGACATAGAAACTTGTTTCAGGATAAAATATATTATTCAATGATAAGTATTCAATAGTACACTCCACTACATGAACATATGCTGTGAAATCTAGCAACACATATATCTATCAGTTGTTTGATCTGCATTGAAACCAGCGTCTTATCGACTCACGGCTGATCCAGTAACAACATGTACGGGCGCCTGGGGGTTCACGTAGGGTTTGTCAATGCTGCCGTTGCAAATCTGAAAAAACAACAAGGTGACATGTAAATTAAAAGTTCCAAAGAAAGTAATGAAAGCCATGAGATTCCAAATCAAAACTTGAATGGAACTGATCACATGCCACTTGTCACTAGAGGGCGCTGTTCAGTGAAATGGGTGAGTGAATTTAGTTTTACGCCGCACTCAGCAATATTCCAGCTATATGGCGGCGGTCTGTAAATAATCCAGTCTGGACCAGACAACCCAGTGATCAACAGCATGAGCATCGATCTACGCAATTGGGATACGTGTGTCAACCAAGTCAGCGAGCCTGACCACTCGATCCGGTTAGTCGCCTCTTACGACAAGCATGGGTTACTGAAAGCAATTCTAACCCCGATCTTCACGGGTTCAGTGAAATGAAGTATAGGTGATTGTACGTCACGGCGTCAAATATAATCAGGGCGGAAAGTGCGCGTAAAATCTCCAAAATATTATAATAATTGCAATAAAGAAGTTGACTATCCATAGAACTTGGTTTTCCTTCACCTATAAAACTTCTAAAATGCCTATCAAAGAAGCCACCATCAGGGTTGAATAACAGCTTCTGCAGTATGTGGACATGCTAGGTTTCTGCTTGTGAGCATCGGTCGACACAGTCAGTTTGCGTACCTTGGTCTTGTACACCGGCCACAGCCGCTCGTAGGAATGTTCATGAGCAAAGAACTCCAGATCCACGCCATACTTGTAGAACAACTCCTCCAGACTTGCAGGGTAGTACTTGTTGCCGTTTCTAATCTGTGAACAGACATATCTCCAACTAGAACGTCAACATATCCTACAATTTTCTTGTCATCATTCATTGACAAAACTTTCATGGTCGTATAACTTAGTCAATTATTAACAAAGATTGTTACTGTCACACTAACGCCTGGACCATAATGTTAAATCGCTGAATATGAAATTCGATCAGATGCGATGGCATTACCACCAACTTGGTTTCCATGGTGACCACCTACCGGGTTGTCGTCATTGTCACACAGTTCCCTTTGTCACTGTTGGAGCAGTACATGGGTTTGTGGCCCATCACTATGATCCACGGCCGAGCGGCTCTATTGGCTGGGAGGTTGGCCTCCTGCAGGTCCTTCTCCAGCCACTCGTATTGGGCGCGGATACTCTCCGTGCTCACGCCGTAGTAGTACACCTCGGTGGAGAAACTGATGATGTGGGCGGGGCCGATGTTCCAGCTGCAGATGTTTGTAACGTGGATCAGTGTGGCTGTGTGACGCTGTGTGTATCAGGAGTAGTGTATGTGTGAAGCATTAAGTGTGTGGGTTGTGTAGGGGAGCATCACCAGTGTGTGAGAGCATTACTCGGTAATTTGTGTGAGCATTACTAGGGAATGTTTGCGATCATTACTCGGTAATTTGTGTGAGCATTACTAGGGAATGTGTGTGAGCATTACTCGGTAATTTGTGTGAGCATTACTAGGGAATGTGTGTGAGCATTACTAGGGAATGTGTGTGAGCATTACTCGGTAATTTGTGTGAGCATTACTAGGGAATGTGTGTGAGCATTACTAGGGAATGTGTGTGAGTGTGTAATGTACGTAGCGCCGTGAGCAGGCAGTGTGCCTGGATATGAGCGCCATTTAAGCGGACTATTACTATTACTAGGAATGTGTGTGAGCATTACTCGGTAATGTGTTGTGTATATATGTATGACTAAAACACTCATGGTAAATGTTGAACAAAAAGAGAAGCCATTTACGTTAACGTTTGAGGCTTTCATTTTCTGAGATTATTTTAAGGCAATAAGCAGTTTCATTTCTTGTAGGGTGATACTGATGTCCAAATCCTACTACACAACACAGCCACTTCTTGTTTGTAATGGTTGAACATACCTACCTGAAGTACATGCCCTCCCCGTCTCCACCAGGCATCGTGAACCTGTTCCTATAGTTGGAGAAGTTGCTGAAAGAGGAGACATGTGCTGTATGTGAAGATACTGACATTGCCAAGCGTGTTCTATTTGTGTGTGTATGTATGACCTGTGATGATACAACTGGCTACATCATCCGTGGGCTACATGGAAGAAGGAGAAGGTGTGTTTCTGTTATGCATCATGATGGGGGAATGCACGAATTGATGCAAATCTCGGCGCTCGACATGGTACTGTGAAACCTGGAAACATGACCAGGGCAAAACCGAGATTCGAACCTACGATCACAGGCCACCGACATAGCAAAGGGACACAACTCTCCGCAGCGAATTGAGACGTCCGACATAACTCTGTGTGCCAGAAAACGTGCAGATATCAGTTAATAGTTTCCTTTATTTCAAAGACACTGTTTGTTCAAACTTGAAACAATATTTAGAATCAGAAATCTGTGCGAAAAAACCCAAAAACACGGAAATATCTCACAGGTAACAGTTGGCTCTATGTTTTCTAATGAACACATATTGCAGAAAAATAAGAACAATGGTAGAACTTAAACGGCGGCAGTACAACAGCCAGGGGTACAACAATCAGGGGTACAACAGTCAGGGTACAACAGTCAGGAGTCAGGGTACAACAGTCAGGGGTACAACAGTCAGCGGTACAACGGTCAGGGGTACAACAGTCAGGGTACAACAGTCAGGAGTACAACAGTCAGGAGAACAAGAGTCAGGGGTACAACAGTCAGGGGTACAACAGTCAAGGGTAAAACAGTTAGGGTACAACAGTCAGGGTACAACAGTCAGGGGTACAACAGTCAGGGGTACAACAGTCAGGGGTACAACAATCAGGGCTACAACAGTCAGGGGTACAACAGTCAGGGGTACAACAGTCAGGGGTACAACAGTCAGGGTACAACAGTCAGGGGTACAACAGTCAGGGGTACAACAGTCAGGGTACAACAGTCAGGGGGTACAACAGTAGGGTACAACAGTCAGGGTACAACAGTCAGGGGTACAACAGTCAGGGGTACAACAGTCAGGGGTACAACAATCAGGGTACAACAGTCAGGGGTAGTCAGGGTACAACAGTCAGGGGTACAACAGTCAGGGGTACAACAGTCAGGGTCAGGGTACAACAGTCAGGGGTACAACAATCAGGGGTACAACAGTCAGGAGTACAACAGTCAGGGTACAACAGTCAGGGGTACAACAGTCAGGGGTACAACAGTCAGGGGTACAACAGTCAGGGTACAACAGTCAGGGGTACAACAGTCAGGGGTACAACAATCAGGGGTACAACAGTCAGACAATAGTCACAACAGTCAGGGGTACAACAGTCAGGGTACAACAGTCAGGGTACAACAATCAACAACAGTCAACAGGAAGTACAACAGTCAGGGGTACAACAGTCAGGGGTACAACAGTCAGGGGTACAACAGTCAGGGTACAACATTCAGGTACAACAATCAACAGTCAGGGTACAACAGTCAGGGGTACAACACAACATATCAGAGTACAACAGTCAGGGGTACAACAGTCAGGGGTACAACAGTCAGGGTACAACAGTCAGAGTACAACAGTCAGGGTACAACAGTCAGGGGTACAACAACAGGGGTACAACAGGGGTAAAACATTCAGGGATACAACAATCAGGGGTACAACAATCAGGGGTACAACATTCAGGGGTACAACAATCAGGGGTACAATAGTCAGGAGTACAGTGGTACAACAGTCAGGGGTACAACAGTCAGGGGTACAACAGTCAGGAGTACAACAGTCAGGGGTACAACAGTCAGGGGTACAACAGTCAGGAGTACAACAGTCAGGGGTACAACAGTCAGGGGTACTGTGAATACAATGACATTATACAACAGCCACAAGGTCCGTGGTTTAACCAAACCTAGGCTGGATATCCAGGGTGAAAATGCCAATCTTCCCACACTACTGGCCTTGATGAAGACGGAAGAACAAATGTAGAACAGTTGTGTAATTAGGAATCTTTTAGAAGAGCTAATGACTATTCCACCATAGTTTAAAACATTCTGGAAACCATTAAGATTATATAAGGGGCCATGCCCATATCTCATCTCACACGCCATTACGACCAGCTGTTGTGGGAGGACCATATCTTTACAGTGGATATCCAGACGTGGTCTGCCTTCCACCACTGTTGCTGTCTGATGATGAGGATTAATTATTCTTATTATCAATATTATCACTACTATCATACAACCTTTGACTGTTGTACTGCATCTGAACTTTGTGCTTTTACTATAGTTGTACTGCTAAACCGAGTTAGGATACAATTGATAATCTGGTTGTGTTGAAACAAGAAATATATTCAATATGTAATCAGTAAATACAGGAGAACTGGGTTATCGCACAACATAAAGTGTGTCGATTATCAACAGGTTGATAGTGTGACGTCAGTCCTGTGCTAACAGCTAATACCGGAAGTACTCACTATGCGTGTTCGTGGTTGCCAACACACACCATGTAGGGAACCATGGCTGCCACGGGCTCTATCTGACGCATGAACTCATCGCCGAGGCGGGCGTTGTCCTGGCAACAAGACATGGTATCAGTTCTGTCAATAACTCTCCACACCACCCCCATTACCAACAGAAAGGACACCATCTTCCCCCAATATCCACAGAAAGGATACCATCTTCCCCACAATACTTACTTTCTTTTTTTATTCATCTTTTTTAGGTACCAAAACATGACATCACATGACAACCATGTATAAACCCTGCGTTTGTATTCAGAGTTTGGCACATACCCAGGCATATTATAACAAATGACATTGTAGGAAAATAGGCAAGTCGTACGTTAATATCAATCAAACAATTGATGGCAATCAGATCAGAATCCAACAAATTTGGTAAAAGAACCCACAGAAATGACATCATTTTCCCCTACTATCCACGGACAATACTTCAACTTTCCCATTACCCACAGAAATGACACCATCTTCCCCCACTATCCACAGACAATACGTCTTTCTCTCCCTCCAGGTGATACTCACGGTGTCAAAGTCGTAGGCGAAGTCCCCTGTAAAAACAAACATGTACGTGTTTAGGAAATACGCGTGTAACGTGTGTTCACACACGCACGCGCACACACGCACACGCACACGAACGCACTCACTGGGGTACAAACAGGAAAATGTATCGAAGATAAAGACAGGCAATACAAACACAGCTCCATGCAGGTATGGTTAAGCTGGCCAATCACCGACGTCACAGGTTGAA